>NW_009954552.1:1790513-1883962 GCF_000747805.2 Chaetura pelagica
GGAAAGAGTCACCTCCGTTGACCTTCTGGCCATGCTTCTTTTGATACAGTCCAGGATACAGATGGCTTTCTGGGCTGCAAGTGCATTGCTGGTGCATGTTCAGCTTTTCATCCCCCAGTACTCCAAGTCCTTCTCATCAGGGCTGTTCTCAATCCCTTCAACCTCTAGCCTGTAACTGATAACAGGGATTGCTCTGCCCCATGTGCAGTATATTGCACTTGCACTTGTCCTTGCTGAACTTCATGAAGTTCACATGGCCCCAGTTTTCAAGTTTCCTGGGTGCTTCTAGTGGCATCTCAAATAAGGAAAAAAAAAAAAAATCTATTTAAAATTCTTAAGCTAAAAAATAGTATAAATTATACAATATTATTTAGGTTTCTTGAAAATATATCAATTGCTATTTCTGAATCCTATAATGAGATCTATTGTGGTGATTGACATGCTATAACTGCATTTTCACCTTCTATTTATTTAATTATTTGTTTGTTTGTTTATTTTTAAGCCAGAGTTTTCGTATCACTCAGTTTTATGTACCTCATTGAACCAATTGCCTACCTAGTCAGTAGAAAAGATTAGTTAGTCTTATATAAAATTATATGGATCAAAACCCTGGAACTGTTCTTCTGAGTAACCTCTCTTATCTGGCTGCTAGGGGCATGCAGAGAAAGTCTATGGCAAACTGGTCAGATTCAGACTTCTCTATATGTACGCAATTTTCTCCAGGTGTTTTACACTCAAGGAGATGTCATGGAACAAAATCCTATGGTCATTTTTTAAATTTTTTTCTGTTAAGGTAAGCTTACGTTTGCATAAGTTTCAGAAGCAGCTCAATTCAATAAAAGTAGACAATTATTAAAGTATCTTATAATGTCAATAGACTGGAGATTTGTGTAAAAATCTGAGTTTAAGAAAGTTTTATCAAAGCTTAAGCCATTCTTCAGAAATAATGTTTTTTATTATACATTTTTTGTAACCAGAATCAGAATTAATCTTAGAGGGGATTATGATAATTTTTGTTGTGGCAAAGAAAATAGAATATTATTGTATTTTTTTAAGATGAGCAACTAAAATATTTTTTATAATCTTGTATATCATTTAACATAATTTATAATATTGTGCAATAAACAAATATCTTATCAAAACAGTTTTGTGTACTTTTAGTATAAATAATAAAAGTAATAAAGCCAAACCCATTTCTGTCATTGACACTTACAGAAGAACAATGTATTCCCATAATGCAGAAATACAATTATCAATAAACTAAATGTCCTTTTTTTTTTTTTACTGTAAAAGTAGGTGTAATTATGAATTACATGATAACTTGAGTACAGTGTTTGGTCCCAAGACACAAAAACTCTTTGAAAAGGTCTTGTCCCAATATATGATGTAGAGTCAAGAGCAATCTCTCTTCTACTAAATTATTCCCAGCTTTTTTACAACTAGTCACTGAATTTTGGGATAAGCTTTTGTAAGCTGATAGATACCAGTCCAGGAAGGCCTGTATTCTGAGCCAACTGGCTGTCACTGCACTGATTGAAAAAGCTCTCTAAAGCTGAGAAACAGACATCCCAAAGTGCCAAGGGTGTGGCAAGGCGCTTCAGCACCAGCCTGCAATAATGCTCCTCATCTCCAACCTGTTTCCTCCTGCACTTGCTTTCAATGACAGAAATAGATGCCATGTCAGTTCTCACACATTTAGCACCTGATATATATGTTCTTTTAACACTTCATCTGGGTCACCAAAAGACTGAGGATGTTAAGATAAAGGTCCAGCAATGTAATAAGTACATTTTTTCTTATTGTTACACCATGTTGCAGACTGTCAGCTGTAGAAGTACTTGAACTTTTTCAGTACTCTGCTTCCTCATCAGCTTCTACTGTACATTTCTTTCACTTACTAACAATCAAAAACAATCTAGAACTAAGCTAAGCAGAAATGTCAACACCTTACCAAAGTTTTTTCCCACCTCTGTATGATTTGATACAATAATAACAACTTTATTTTTCTTGTCATTTCCTTGAATCTGCTATAATCTGCAAGTAATTGAAAAATATACACATTTCTTCCACTTTTATAGGTGTTGGTAGCTTTATTGCCTGCTGCTCTGGTTTCTGCATCACTGCCAAGACATTTGTTTTTATTTTGTTTGATTTCTTTATTCCAGTTTTTGTTCTCAGTGAAACAAAAAGAGATACATCTGTTACTACAGAATGGAAATAAAAACAAGTGTACGTGGTTCCTAGCCTATGATAACCATAAAGAAGACCAGGAAAGCAATCCTTGACTTCACTGAAATTGGCAATAGCTGCCTAGTGGCAAGGCAGTTTTCATTCTTACAGCCTGGAAATTCCTCCTCCACAATCTGTTAGCTTTTCTGTAAGAAGTCTAATGTTTTCTAGTCTCTTGCATTCATTTTAAAAAGATAATTTCACTAGATACAGCTTTCAGTGTCCATATTGACATCACCAGCACCTGATTTCTACCACTTGCTGACATCTCCTTAAACTCTATGTTTCTTTGGAACATACATGAAAATCTGACAAACAAATATGGTTGGAGACTGCCCATCGAATTATTAACTATGATGTTTATCCAAGCTTCATTGAGAATTAGTGTATACAAGGCAGAAATTATCAAAAGGGACCATACTATGTCAAATATATTATCCTTTTTAAATACCTGTATAAGAATTACAGAAATATTCAGAGGAATTCTTTATTTCAGAAAATTAGAAAAAAAAAAGTCTTGACATGGGCAGAAAAGTTTATGCAAAGCAGTGGAAATGCGGAGTATTTCAGCCTAGAAAGAAATTCCAGTATTTAAAACCTAAAACATTTCCACTTGTATTAGTGCATCTTCTAGTAATCAAGCCTTAATACATTCTAAATATAACCAGCACTTAATGCACTGCAGCAATTCCTATGGCCAAGTTGATAGTCCAAGAAAGTGTTAGTTTAAGGCTATTCCCCAAACCAATTAGAAAATCTTCGTCCAGACTGTTCCCTCAGTACTTTTTCCTCCACCTCCTCTATGTCAGTATTGTTAAAAGAAGGGACAGAAGAGTCAGATTGCCATTTGATCATCGATCAATAAGAGTCCATTGTGAAAAAACACAGAAAATTACAACTCTAAAGACTATCAGATTCTGTAGCTTAGAGAACATTGCAAAAAAGCCCCACACAGCAGCACATATACATCAACCTAAATATAGCTGTTTTTCAACTTTACGCAAAAAAAATTAAATAATTCAGAATGTCTGAATTTAAAAAGTCTTCCTGGCTTTCTCTTTTGGTCTTGGCTACTTTGGACTATCTCAGCTACCACTCAATGGTAGATGGTGGTTCAGCAACAGAGCTGAACTCTTTCTGCCTTTCCTTTATGTCTTTCCCCCTATCTTATCTGAAAATCCTCAGGTAATAACTGCAAATTAATTTAGGAATTCAATAGAAAACACAGGAAACTGTAAGAATGCAAGCAATAATTACAAACTGATTTTACTTCAGTCAGAAACAGACCTAAAAGTTTCAAAGTGAAGAGGTGGGTGCTGATAGTTACAACTCCAGGAAGAGTATGCAGAATCTGAACCAATGCTCTCAGAAGGAAGTTTTTTTTCTGTTCAATGCCTCTTTGTCCAAGGAGGTAATAGCATTTTCTAATACAGATTAATGAGATTGTTTTCCACATTTGAGCATTGCAAGTTTCATATTTTAACATATTTCACTTCTACACAATAATCTTTATAAATTTAGACACTTAACACCTACCATTTTATCACTATAGACACCTACACAGCTAATCAGGGAAACAAAAAATTTCCCTTTGCATGGGGAAAAAAGCTTAGCATGTTACTGTTATTTAAAAAAAAGCTATAGAAAGAAAGCAAATACACCTTACTAAAGTAAACAAATGAAACTTCACAATGTAATTGGAATTCAAAGTGTTTAAGATTATAGTCCTCACTTAATATTTATGGTTCAAATGTTTTAAAATATAAATTACTGAAGATTTTACAGTCTTGTTCTTCTGAATTGAATTTTAGTTATCTCTCATGAGAGGCATTCATTCTGTATGACTGTAACAAGAGTGGCATGATTGCAAAAGAATGAAACATTCCCTGTCATATGAGTAGAACTTTTCAGCACCCAAATTTTTTTATGTAATTACTTTGTGTAAAAGGACAGAGAACACATCACTAACATAGCAAAGTGCACTGCAGCCATGAAGCCCAAGCAAACCCAGCATCAGTTATTACCAAAGTTGGTAAAAAAAATATATTAAGTCTGCACATTTGAAAAAATAAAAATCTCAATTTGTCCACAGGTTTTATCTTATGCGTTTATTTTATTTCAACAACATATTAGTCCTTTTGCTCATTCCTTTTACTTTTACTTTCAAGAACAGCACACCACTTGTGGAGAAACTACAATTCATTGTTGCTCATCCACTTTTAGCCTTCCTTCTCAGAGGCTGTTTCTCCCTTCCTCTACTTAAGAAATGTTTTACATTTTGAAAAAAAAAAAAAGCAAAATGAAGAACAGAGTGTCCATCATGATTTATTGAGTAGTATCTCTGGTTAGTATTTAGAGCACATCAAAACACAGAAAATGCAATTGCTGTCTCTTAGTCCCTCACACCCTCCAAGGGAAAGACAAAAGAGGAATAAGGAAGAGCAACTTCAAGGTTGGAAGTTAAAACTAGACCAGGTTTACTGTAGTGGGGAAGGGATAGAAACATTTTAGATAGTAATGAAAAATATACAAAAATATACAACACTGCATTTCAATGCTCACTGATGTAAGTAACCAAAGTCCCTCGTGGCAGAGCTGACTAAGAAAAAGGGTCCAAGGCTCTTCCCTCAAAAAGGGCCCTATGGTTATAAAAAATAAATTCTTGTTATTTACACTACATATTGACGTGCTTGATCCATCCACTCTGCCTCCAGCATTTGTACCAACAAGACTGAAGATACGTCAGCTGTGTACCCATGCACTTGGCCATGGTTCCAAAGCCATGTAACCACTCTATAAGGTCTCCCATGACCTTATCCATGATGTAAACACAATTAGAAAATTTTCAGCATATGAATTCTGACATGCAAAATAACTCTCCTTCATCTCTACATAGAATCATATTTTTCTCCTCTCAATTAAGAACACTAAAGTAACTATGCAACAGTGGAGATATTAAAGGTATGTGTTGTTGCTGTAACCTTACTGGGTGCTTACACACTCCCTGAATAAAATATCAGATGCCTTTAAAACTTTCCTTTATGAAAAATAGGCTCACACAATCTCTGGTTTCCAGGTGATACTAATGATGTGTAATTAATGAGCAAACATACCAGAGTATCTGGAAGAAGAGTAAAAGACCCCAGTAAAAAGGCTGTTGTCTAAGGAGACAAGACATACCGAAAGATATTCTATATTGGTCGTATTGAGCTTTTCCTTACATTCGGGGCAGAATGGGAGACCATGTGGCGTCAGGTTGCAAAAAAGATCAATAAAAAGAAAGGAAACAAACTGCTAAGGCCATGTGTTAATCACCTAGAGATCTAAAAAATGAAATCGCCAAACTACTAACCTCTTCCTTGAAACTGCTTTTGCAGCTGAAATCTGGAAAGTCACCAGACTCAAAAAATGTTAAGTTTCTAAGCCTGACATTCACTGTGGAAAAATAATAATAAAAGACATAAATAAAGTACAGAAATCTGGTCAGCTGACTAAACATGACATACCAGAATCACAGAACCATTATCGTTGGAAAAGACCTTTAAGTTCATCAATTTTTAACCATAACCTAACTCTACCAACCATTTAACCTAACTCTACCAAGTTCAGTGCTAAACCATGTACCTAAGCACCACACCTATATGTCTTTTAAACACCTCCAGGAAAGGTGATTTAAACGCTTCCCTGGGCATCCTGTTCCAGTGTTTGATAACCCCTTCAGTGAAGAAGTTTCCTTTAATATCCAATCTAAACATCCCGTGGTGCAACTTGAGGCCATTTTATCTTGTCCTATCATTGGTTACTTTAGAGAAGAGACTGACACCCACCTCTTTATGACCTCCTTTCAGGTAGTTGTAGAATGATAAGGTCTCCCCTCAGCCTCCTTTTCTCCAGGCTATAGAACATCCCCAGTTCCTTTAGCTGTTGCCCATAAGTCTTGTTCTCCAGACCCTTCACCAGCTTTGTTGTCCTTCTTTGGGCTCACTCCAGCACCTCAGTGTCTTTCTTGTAGTAAGGGGCCCAAAACTGAACACATTATTTGAGGTGTGACCTCACCAATACCAAGTACAGGCACTTCCATAGTCCTGCTGGGCACACTATTTCTGAAACAATCCAGGGTAATGTTGGCCTTCTCCAGGAAAGAGACCAGAAGGGTGTTTTTTTAAATGAAAATCATGTGTCACAAAATCAGTGGATTTCTCTGAAAAATTCAGTAAGCCTATGAATAGTGCAGATCAAAGTAATTGAAGCAGTGTCAATTTATAAGATGCTTTAGTTGAAAATCTTTCACTGAAGGTTCTTTAGGAGGTAAAGTACCTATGGAATAAGAGGAAAGGATCTTGCATGGATAAATAATTGATGAAAATACATAAAGTGGCAGTGAACTATCTGTTTTCAAAGTGGAGGTGGCCACCAGTGCAGTTATGTGGGTATTTATTTGTTATACCATCAGTGCTGTTGAATAGACTGATAAAGAAACTGAGAAAGCAGAAGAGTGAGATGACAACATTTGCTGATAATGACAAGTAGTTCAAAACAGTAATAATAAAAGACATAACTGAAGAACTGCCATTACTTTGATAAATGTGAAGGGAATCCTCACAGATTAAAAACCAAAACCACACTACCCTGACAAAAAAATTATGCTATGTGAGATAGCCCTTGGGGGGGGCTTGGAACTAGATGATCTTCCAAACCATTCTATGGTTCTGTGAAAAAATTAGTATACTGAGTGTTTCCACACCCAGATAAAGCAAAGATATCTTCTAAATAAGCACAACAAAAAAGGTGGAAATTTCTCTGCAAATGCAGAAATTTTTAAGTTCATTGGTCTCAAATATAATACAATGAAATAGCCTCAAAATAATCATAGATAAAACATTATTAACATAACAAAAATTACTTCCCATACTGAAAAAGAATATATAGCATCAGGGCTATAACAAGCAGAATTACCTTTGATTACTTCATTTTTAAAATTAGAATCTTTAACTATCTTCAAACTATTTTATTTTTCTGAGACAAACATAATTACAAAGCCTCCACTCAACACTAGAAACTGTGGTCAAGGAATTAAAAGACACATGCAGATAACAAACAAAATACTACAGTAAAAAATACTAGATGAGTATCATAAGAAGTATATTTATGTGTTCAATGCACCTTTAAAAAGCCAATCCCCATTCTATCTTTCTAATTATCTATAAAATAACCTTTGAGCACCTTGAAATACAATAATTTTTTCATCATTATGGCTACGGACCACTCAGAAAAAAATACCTTCTGCAGTGAAGGAGAAGCTGTCAAGTAACAGAAACTGGAAATGACTGAATAAAATGCTACTGATATATTCAACTAATTGTGAATGCACGCCTGTAAAGGCTCTTTAGAAGATCTGCAAAATAAACAGGATAATATACAAGTAGCATTATATATATACGTGGAGGAAGAGTTGTGTAAAACAGAATGGTTTAGGTTTTGTTTTGGTTTTTTTTGTTTTCCTTAAAAATTTCATTTAGCATGGGCTTTATTTCAGTTGGTTTTGAGTGGTATCATGCAAAAAAAAAAAAAAAAAGGAATGAAAATTCATCAGTCTTTCATACAAATTGCTGCCTTAATGATCAGCTTCTCATGCCTTAACGACCTCATGTGGCAATTTTACTTGTAGCGCAGACCTACCAGAGTTTGCTGTAAACTAGCTGATTTGAATATTAGAAATAGTTTAGCCATGGTTCTGTGACCATACACCTTGAGTAATTTGAACAGATTCTCTGCACCATGGTGACAGTGCTTCTCATTCTTGAGCTAGCTTCTTTGAAATTAGAGGAGGTACCTCAAACACTGTGCTGCTAACAGTGTGTAGAGAATTTCTTAATGACAGAAAGGACCTTGACACACATTTGCTCAATAAAGATTCAGATTGGCATAAAATACCTAACATTGGCAAGTGCATTTCCACAGCTGTCTGCAGTATTCAGAGACCAAAACAAGGGTGGCACCTTGCAATAGCAATTTTTGTTTCTCTTCATTTAGACTGTGCAAGTAACCTAAAATAACCTATGTTGAACATCAACCTGTGCTGATATTATCCCCAAAAAAGTCTGATTTTCTCATTAAATAGTTTAACTAATAAATGTGATAAAATAAACATGTTGTTCTGCAGTAGATAGATCAATAATGAACTGTGTTCAGTTACAGACCATAACTGCCATTTTATTTCTGTATTGAAATCAGGACAGTTAGGTGGAAAAATATAACATCAGTTATTATATTATGCTGTACCTTTAGCAATAAAAAAATTTAGCTGTTCCTCAGGCTCCAGTTATACATCCTGGCTTTCGATGACACTGTGCATTATGAGCAACTCCTAAATAACACAAAAAACAAGAGTAGATAGGGAAGATTGAAGGATGCAGGGAAATAATTAAACAATAAGAAAATGCAGGTTCCCAAAACCTAACAAAGATGGCAGTTACATTGACTCCTCCGTTCAATAAAACCTTTTTACACATAGCAAACTAGCTACTTGCCTTATTTGTCCCAGCATGCCAAATGAACACTCCTAGATAGCCACCATTATATGAATACTCCACATTGTAGATTATCTAGACCTCTAACTTGAACAATTTAAACAGAAAATTACTAAAATCCCTCCTACATGGCAGCTTTTCCTTGAAAACAGACACCTGGTAGAGAATCCTGGAGAATAATACAACTGTTTATGTACTGGGTTTATGGCAAAGGTGTTCACCTATTACATTGATACGCAGTAAGAACTTATGACAGAACTCATTTCTGTATTGCCCTAACTAACTTTTTATTCCTTGTATTTGTGCCATTTTTTGACTGTTCAGAATCTTAAATAATACGTTTTCTCCAACAATCATTTTCTCTTTAATAATATATGAAAACAGCCATTCCCATTAAAAAAAAAACCAACATAACAAATTTTCAATGTCATGCAAAAGGTGTGTTGGGAAGCAGGATTTATTTCATTTTAGCAGGAAAAAAAATTATGGTTTGTAAGGATGAAGAAGTTGCTGAGGAATTTGCTAAGGAAGTTTAAACCTCATTCATCAAAAAAACACATAGCCTCTCCCATCAAGTACCAGATTTTTTTAATCCATGTTCATGAAGGATTATGTTCCATACATCTTAATGAGTTTCCACTGTTCAGCTGAGCCTTGGTGGTTTAAATAAACATTTTATTTTGTGTGGGTGAAGATCTTATACACAACACAGCTCAAATATTGTGTGTAAGCCAAAGTAAAGTATTTGAATGGTGCCATGTCATTCCACATTGGAAAGATTTATGAAATATTTTAAGAGTAATGTCCCTATTTTTCTTTGTTTCAATGCATACATACTCACATGCACATACATATGTAGAACATGGACAAGATTATACTTTAACCTTCACATACACTTGAGTAGGCAAAACTTCAGGCACAACCTCAGTGTTTTTTGAGCTTTCAGGGTTTAGATTATAAAATAGCACACAAATTGCAGTAGAGGACACTGAAGTGAAAATAATGTCACATTTCTATTCCACGAGGCAGAATAAAAAAACAGACATACAACTGCTCTTGCTATATATGTATGCAAAACTGATGGTTTGTTCTTGTTTTTTCTGTTTTAGACCTATAGCTGTCACAGCATCTTTCCTCTAAATGGCAGAAGTGACTGAAAAGATCAATCAAGACACACATTCCCATTTCTTTCTTCCATATATTGGTACATCTAAGAAAACTGATGACTATGCTTTGAAGGCCTATACACATTCTTATAATTTTAGGAAAAAAAATAAAGTTAGGTTGAATGATACATGAAACATAATGTATGAAATATATACTGGTTAATTCTAGGAAAACAGCTTCACTGGGTGATAGTCAACTTTCTTCAATGATACAGGTATTCCTTTATAAATTAACTACTGAATGCACATTCTGAACTAATTCATCTGTGCTGACAGATAAGATATGACTCCTTAAATGTCACTTCCTTTAAAATATCATAGCAAAAGATGAATAGGGCAAAGTGAATTTATGAGATGGTTTAGCATGAATTATATCTTCCCTATAAGACCAAGAAAAAAACACCTCAAAACCAGCTTCCATCTCAAAATAGATAAAGTACTCTCTTTGTGAATTTGACATCAGTTTTGTCAACTGAATTTGAAAGACCTGCAGTTAAATGCAATGAAAGCTACAACCATCACTCTGAAGCAGATAACAAACTTTGTTGCCTTGAAGTGAACTTTAAAGATGGCTGCTTTGAGGCCAAGTCTCACTTTTGCTCTTTATCCTATATTCTACTGAAACAAAGAAAGACAGCTCATAATTATTATTTGCAACTCATTAAGGAGATACTAATTTCTTAGCCTTTTAAAGTAATATTTCAACTTCAATCACAGTAAATTAGATCAATCTGCCAATTTTTTTTTCTTTTCTTAACAAGTAGCATAATAAGACTCTTGAGCATCTGTGAGCAGAAAATTGCTTATGATCTGAGGCAGAGGCCTGGTATTTTGAAATACATTGCTTGTTGACATGAATTGCTTTCTTAAGTAACTTGAACTGTCAGAACTGGACAAAGAACTAAGCACTTTTGTTACTGGGCGAGGGAGGCAATTTTAAGAGAAGGGTGTATAATGTAATGTAGCTACAAGACAGCAGCTATTACATAGGTTTTCAAATAAGAATTCAAATAGATTGTCAAGATCAGCAAACCAATTCATGTATTTTCACATTCAGATCATTGAAATCCATACACTAATTAAAGATTCATTAAAGATTTTTATTTGCATTTGCTAATAACTTTGCCATGTTTTTGTAAGTCTGTACATATTATCTAAGATAATTCTTTGGGGAGACTTTTGGGGAGAAGCATAGGTCTGGGAAGAAAGGGGATGATGCATTCATCATTGTTAGCAGTCTGTCAGAATTCATATTTGTTTTCAAAAACAAGGTTGGGGCAGGGGGACAAGAGGAAAGATTGATAAATAACGGAAGCCCTGCATAGAATCACAGCTTCATGGAATTGTCACAGTTGGAAAAGACCTCTAAGATCTAGACCTAGTCCAAACATTCACTCAGGGAGTGAGAGGTGGGGAAGGCAACAACATGCTCCACTCAAACAACAAAAAAAGCCACACAACTACACACCACAGAAAACCACCACGAACACACAACCCACAGAAATCCCACCATGCCCACTAGAGCATGCCCTGAAGTGCCACATCTACACATTTCTTGAATACCTCCATGGATGGTGACTCAACCACTCCCCTGGGGAAAATGTTCCAGTGCCTAACTACTCTTTTGGTAAATATATCCCTCCTTATATCTAGTCTAAACCTCTCCTGACACAACTTCAGGCCATTTCTTCCAGTCTTATCATTATCTGCTTGGGTGAAGAGGCCAATCCCCACCTCATTACACCCTCCTTTCAGGTAGTTGTACAGAGCAATGAGGTCTCCTTTCAGCCTTCTCTTCTCCAAGCTAGACAATCTCTGTTCCCTAAGCCTCTCCTCAAAGGACTTTTCTCTAGACCTTTCACCAACTTGATTTCTCTTCACTGTACATGCTCCAACAACTCAATGTCTTAGCAAAAAGCAAACATAGCTTTTCTTCTGTGATTGTGCATTGTTTAGCTTATATTTCAACTCAGGTGAAAAAAAAATAAGCACCTTTTCAGTGAAAGGGAAATTTCTCCATGTGAGAATTCTGAAGGGAAAATGTTTGCTTTTCAAATGCTACTGCTGAAGATAATCACTTACTGGTAAGGACTGAAGTGATATTTCCTAAAGACTGACAAAACCCATCTATACTGTGTTATATAGCAGATATGCGTGCATGTGGAATTCCAAGGAGCAGAATATCCTTCACATAATTTATTCTATGGTTTTACAAAGTCCATTAGTTCATCTCTTCTACAAAGAAGAAGAACAAATTAATGGTAAGTGTAGTTCAGTATTCCAGGGAAGACTAGCACAAGTGACTTAATTATACAACTGAGACATGAAATGGATCTAAAGTGATACACAGAAAAAAAGTAACAACCACAAAGTCTGCCCTCTATGAAGAAATAAGCATAATAAAGAGAAATTAACAATATTTTTCAACTTTAATTAAAATATTAATGAGGTTTTTTAAGCATTACAATTGTTTAAAAGTATTTTAAATGCCTCCATGACTTATCTGTGTTTCACAAACCTAGTAAAAATTTATGGCTCTTAGTTAAAAATTATTACACATTTTAAATTATGCTTATTGTATTTTATTCAATTCTAGGAGAATCTAATTGATTTTTTTGCTTATTTTCTTACAGAATTTCTTCAAAGGCCTGTATCTCTATTACAGAGGAAAGTCTAAATGATATTCTGTGGTAATTGAACTAGCAGCATACTAAACACATTTATCTCACTCTTAATACATTTTTTCCTTCCCCGAAGCTGTAAGAGATAAGCACTCCTGAAGTTTATGTGTAGTTCAAACAACAAATAAGGTAGATAAATGGAATGAGCCGAATAAGTGGAAAGTCATCTACTATGAAATGAAGATATAAATTGTAGCTATGGAAACAGGCTTTGTAATTAAGAATAATTTAGAAAGGCATGGAAGATGTTTAATCAGTATGTAAATTAACTGAGGGGGTTTCTTTTGAAAAGTAATAATACTAGTTATGTCAATAAAATCCTTTAAAACTTTCCTAGTGGCCTAAAGTGAAAACAACCAAAAAAAACACCTAGGCTCTAAATTCCTTGTGATTTTTCATTCATATAAGGGTAAAATCCATGTGCTACTTTGCACCTTCTTATACACCTGTATTAATACTTGGATCCTTACACAGTTTTGATTGATCCTAGTAGTTTTCACTAAGGGGTGGTAAAATATTCTATAAAGAAAAATAATGTTAATATTGCTTTCAAAAAATGGGGAGACAGAAAGAAAAATATTCCAGCTTAGCCAGTGAGAGAAACAGCTGAGAAAAGGTATATTATTTCTAAACTAGTCTAGTTATCCACTTCATTAATCAAGAAGCAAGAAATACATGAGTTCACTTAATGAAGCCCAGTTGAATTTACTCTTAGAGAAGCAGCAGAACTTCCAAGTGAGACATAGGCATGAGCTGGAGCAAGACTAGGCCTTACATGATAATAGCAAAAGAGGGACACTTCATACTAAATTTGTTTTAACTACTATTTTGACATGCTGTCTTGCACTGGTTGCCTACTAAGTGTCACATTGTTTTTTCAATAAAACTTGTGTGTAAGACACTCTGACATGTCCCTGCAGATAAATACTCAAAGTAACTTGAACTAAGCTGGCTGAGGTGTAAGAGTCAGTGCAGCATTGCAACCTTAAAGTTCATACTACTAAATCTTTACTTAGAATTTCTTACTTGGCAGACATTTTATTATGTACAGGCAGGTAAAATGCAGACTACTTTTTAGCCCATTCATTAAGGCCTTACTGTACTTCATAAAGTTTTAAAGGACATATTAGCAAACCAGAAGGTTTCTGTGGCATTAAAAAATTGTATGAGGAAAGCCAAGATGGAAAACCTATGTTTTACTACTACATAAAATTAATGTACTGTGTATAAAGCAGTTGACTCATACATTATTTTCATGCTTACCTCATATGTAGTCAAAGAGGTACAGACCACCTCTAAATGACACATCTACTATAAATACTTACTAGTATGTCTATGTGTCTTTTAAATACATTAGCCAGTAAAATTGCAGCCATGTTAAAGAGCTGAAGCTCAAACGACAATGTTATAACATTTCTGAAATTTTACATTGACAATATCTGATACAAAAGCAGAGAAAAAGTTGAACCTTGCAAATACATAAGGACAAGTTACATCTAGAAAGCATATCTTAATAAAAACAAAGTTAAAAATGAGAGAATATATACCTTGTAAGTATGAGATTTATTCTGTCAATTTCTTCATCACACTATCAGTTTATTTAAAATATCAAACATTTCCTCATCCTGTGGTAATGAACAAAACTTGCCTTGGTAGTTCATGATACATGCTTTCTGTCAAGGCTGTGACTATCAGAAAAAAAAAATCAAGCTTGGATAGATGGCAAAGAGTTTGGAGCTTTAATCCATTGTATTTTAACACCACTATATGTTAAATTATATTTTGCTTTCTCTTCTACTGAACTTCAAAAATTCAGTAGAACTTTTGACCTTCAGTAACTTCAAAATCTGAAAAGCTAACCAGAATTTACGTAATTGGGGGGTTTAGGGTAATTTTGTTTGTTTGTTTGCTTGCTTCTTTATTTTAAGAGAGGAATGCACCAGAAACTGCTAAAAGAACACTTATGTGAAACAAAGCACTTCTCTGGCAAAGAAAAAACCCTGGATATGCCCAGGTTAGTTTGATTTAGCTTTCAGCTCCTCCAGTTATAGAAACAACCAATGGCATTGAAATGTTTGAGGACTAAAAGTCTGTGAGTAAGCTCCAAAAGCAAGATGACTAAGTTTTGCAAAGAGACTTGTTTTTTTGGTGGCTCAAGCACTCCTTAAGTGGTCTGCAAAGACCAGCATAAAAGTCAGGAGGGAAGACTACTCATTAAATGTTCTTGGCTTTTTATACAAATGACTAACAAATGGAAAGATAAAATTTTTAATGAACATATTGATTTTCCTTATACATCAACTTGAAATTTTTAGAAGAAAGTAACTAAGCTAGGAAGTCAAGGGAAATATGATGCCAGAGCAGATTCCTGTTATTCTAGAAGGTGAGGTAGCCTGGTTCCTGGAAATTCTGTAAGTCCTAGGAAATGAAAAGTAGGTGAGGGACACTGCCTATACTTTTCTCAGATCTAAATTTACCATCATCCTAGATGGTAAAAAATCTAGAGTGGTTTCAAAATAAACACCATGGAGTTCAATATAATCTTATTTGTTTAGCTATTTCTCTATTGTTTTTAGCAATTTGACACTTATTATAACAATATTTTAAACAAATAAGAAGTGGTAAAAATATATATTTCATCATTCCTGAAGACAACCCACCAAGACATTATGGTAAAAATATTTTTTCAAAGTTGGGAGGTAGCCACAAAGACTGACAAGGCCCAGAACTCCACAATATGAAAACAGATATCAGAAAAAATAGAAATCAAAAGAAAAAAAAATAATTAAGAGAAGCCAGATGAAACAAATCAGTCAGTTAACCAAAAGAAGCACTGTGTGTATGGGAACACTGATTAGCCAAGACAATGTATAGTTCTGAAATTCTTCTTCCTTTCTGAAAAGTCAAAGGAGGACTATCTCTATGCACTTTTCCTCCCATAGCTCCCCTCAAGTAGAAGATTGCATTAACCTTTCTTCTGCTCTTCTAAAGTCCTTGCAGTTGGCAGTGATAAACACTGAATAATTATTTTAAAGAAGTTTGCAAATAGCAACATAAATAAAAGTATTTCTCTGCTGATTTAAAGAAACTGGATTAACTTGAATCCTAGAAACAGAGAATGTGTGGGGTTGGAAGGGACCTTTAAAGGTCATCTAGTCCAGCTCACCCTGCAATGCATAGTTTTAACTAGATCAGCTTGCTCAGAACCTCAGCAAGCCTGACTTTGAGTGTCTCCAGGGATGGGGCCCCAGCCACCTCTCTGGGTAACCTGTTCCAGTGCTTCACCACACTCATAGTAAAGATCTTCTTCCTGATATCCGATATAAAAATACCCTGCTCTAGTTTAAGGGTGTTGCCCCTCAACGTATCACTACAGGCTCTTGTAAGCAGTCCTCCCCATCTGTAGGCCCCCTTCATGTACTGGAAGGTTGCTATAAAGTCTCCCCCGAGCCTTCTACTCTCCAGGCTGAACAATCTCAGCTCTGTCAGCCTGTCTTCATAGGAGAGGTGTTCCAGGCCTCTGAACAAACTTGCTCTGAACCATTCTGGATTATGATAGCAGATTTGACTAACAAAACTTGTAACACAGACTCCCAGTTTCAGGGCCTGAGCTGGAGCTGCCCTACCTTTTCTTTTAAGCAACTTATCAGAAGCTTCCACTTCATTGTCAATACAAGTTTTGGGTTTTCAGAGGTGTTGTGTTTTTTTGTAGTTTAGGAGTCTTATGAGAATAAGTAGTTAAACAGCTGAGACTGAGACTATCAGAGTTTTAATGAGAGTGAGATAGACTGGAAAGAAACCCTGGAAATAAAGTCTACCCTTTTATCACTGTGTCCTTGCATAGTAGGTTTATCCAGTCCTCACCCCTTGCAGTACACTTCCTCTAGTTACCACAGATAATGTGTTGCCTCCTGCAAAACCATTTTTCTAATTCTCTCTGCCAGCTCCACATCAGTCTGTTCATCTGTCTGACTGTGCATTCCCAAAACCCTCCAAGCTGATCCTGCTTAACTACTCTCAGGGAAAATCACAAACACTCTTCCCAGAAGTTTTTCCCATGCTGAAAGAAGGGTGGCACTGGCAGTTTTTCTCTCTTTTCCACCACCTTAAGTAATTCAAGGAAGACAATACATTAAACAGCAAATCAGACTTAAATGATGTTTCTCATACTCTCCCTCCTAATTTCTTCTCAGCATGGCAGTAATAAATATCAGCAAGATCTTTGAAGTCTTCAAGGAAATGCTTGTGTTCAGTTCTAGATTTAAACTCTGTTACTCAGACTTTCAGAAAAGAGTGGTTTGCTACATGAATTTCTTAATGTAGCAATATATTTCAGGAACAGCAGCACTGTCAATAAAGGTCAGACTTTGCCAGGTATCATTAGTTTTATCATATTTCTTACGTCATTCTGCAACTGAAAAGTTGGCAAGTCTGAAACTTCCTTGTAAAACAGGCAATGTTCATGAAGATTTTCTCAGACAGATGTACTCCTACACAGTCTGACTCTGTTCTAGAAGTTCACATGAGTAGGCTTTCATTCTCATGCACACTTTTCAAGCATCCACCGTGAAAGCTGAACCTCAGCCACAATATTTTTACACTATTTGTCAGTCACTCACTTAAAATATTTCAGCTATTTACTTAGAAAATAAAAAGGCTAGGTTCACAATTTGAAAGCAACCTACAGATTTGCCGGCATTACCTATTGAAATTTTTTCCACAGATAATGTATTTAGATCAGATGTAAAAGCATGTTCTTTTCTCTCATAGACAACACTTTCTTTTCCTTCCTACTTTTTTTATTCCAACTGGAAGCCCAGAAAAACATGACTTCTTTCACAAATATTTTAAATTTTTTGTGCAAACACATTATTGCATGAGCAAATATTGTCTATTAAATAAACTAATACTGTCAGAAGTGACCTAGTTGAGACTTTCTTGGTAATGATCATGAGCAGAAGGAAAAGCCAGGCAACATTTACCTCCATTTTTAGAAAGCTTTCTTGGAAAACAAGTAGTAAAATATGTCACATAAATGTGGAACTCTCACCTGGAGACCATGCCATGGACTGAATACAGAGACATGTGCCTTATGCCCAGTGTATCTCTTATGCTCCAAAATATGGTAATAACATGCCAGATATTTTGACATTTGCTTTGTATTCTGACAGCATGCACAATTCCAAACATTCCTTTTTAGGAAGATTCAGGTAACAATGTTCTGTAAATATCCTGCCCTAGCCTGCACTACTACTTTGCAGTTTCCAAGATGGTAAGTGCATTACTTTTTTTTGACGAGTGAAGTTTTGCTTTAGTACTGGAAGCCTCTGCTTAGAAAAAGAGGGGTAACTCTTGCATAAGTAAAATCTACAAAGAAATGATCGTAGTGTAAATCATTGTGGGTTGTGATATCATAGCCTATTTATGATTAAAGGTCTGGCCCATAAAAGACAGTAAAATTAATTAAATAAATGTTACTATACCCTTCTCTGTTTCCTATAATTAAAGAGAATAGGGCAGTCATATTAATATAATTTTTCTTTTTCTTTTTCTGATTTGGTGTTACAGTAATTTAATTTTCTTTTTAGGAGCATACCTAATAATACATAAAAAGCAAATCACTACGAATGAATTACAGAAAACATAGCAGAAGCATTACAGTTTATTCTGGAGAAACTACTACACATTCAGACATGAATTTTCACTCTAATATAAAACATTCGATTTTTTTCATCCCCACATTAATTTAATTCAGCTTAATGTCCAATTTGCTTGCAAACTTCATTGCAAGCTTGCATATAAATCAGTGCAAATCCCAATAGTTGTCCACACCTGCTTCCAAGAAAGTGCATACTTTAAATAATTAAATTTATTATTATTTTTTAAATTCAATTTTAGCTCCCTTATTTTATTTTTATTTCTCTGAAAGCAATCAGTGTAAAGATGTCACCATTTGACTCAGGATCAACAACAATGTTCTCGATCCCCTCTCCCTCCCACTCAGGTAGGGAAGGAGAGAGAAAATGAGGAGAGAGATGCTCTGGATTGAAAACAAACTACACAGCTTTAATTAAACACCAATAATAAAAGAAAATATATACAATTATACACAAATGTGTTTGGGAATGGTACAAAAATCCCTCTTGCCTCCCCCCACCCCCAGCAACTCCTACAGCATCTCCTGAGCTGGGAACAGTCCTGAAGAATCTTGGAGCTGCTGGAGAAAGCAGAGAGTGATGAGGGTCAGGAGAGCTCGAGCCTGGGGGTCAATGGTGATGGGTGGACAGAGTCCTCCCTGGACGCTGGCCATGGACGGAAGAGAAGGGAAGTAGAAGCAGGAAGTTGTCTTCTGTGATCTCTGACCTTCCTCTGAGCTTTTGTAGATATTATAGGATGGAATATCTCTGGCCAATTTTGCTGTCTGTCTAATTCAGCCTCCCTTATGGGGGGGTCACAGATCTCCCTGTAGCATCTGATCCAGCAGAGTAAAGACACAACCTTGAAGTCCCAGCAATAGCATAAACATTCCAGTGTTTCTTATCAGTCCAAGCTGGAACTTTTACTGCTAGTTAAAAGAGAGCTTACTGAAGGGAAGAAAAAAACAAAACCAAAACCAAAACAAAACAAAAAACCAAAACAAACAAAAAAAAAAAAACAGTAAAAGGAAAAGTGGCTTCATCCTGGCTCAAACCAGAACAAAAGACATTACCTGAGAGTAAAAAATATGTTAGTGTCTGGTAGAATAAAACATTGTATTAAATATCATCTTGGGTTGAGGGGCTACAACTTCTGACTGCTCTTATAGGACTGTATACACATTCAAGAAAAAAACTTCATAAATGTTTACTGTGTTCCTTGACATTTTAACTCAAATGTGCAGCAACTGAAACTTTATGAGATGCAATTAATCAACAGCAAATGTTCTCATATTTATGGATGGATTAAACACTGTAAGACCTAATTAGCTCATGCTTAAAAACATGAAATTGTAAATAGCAATCACATTTCATAATTTAACTCTCTTAAAATTTTCACTCTACCTTCAGAAAAAAAACTCTGAACATTACGAAACAGACGGGATTAACACAGTGGAATATCACATAGGAATTTTAATACTTTTTCCAATTACATAATGTAAATTTCTTTCAGCAAAAACATTGGTATTTCTCCAGCTTAAAAACAGGTTGTCTTCTGTGTGGTAAACAAAGGAGGCAAGTGAGAAAAGGGATATAAACCTTCATGCTAAAGGCAACAGAAACACAAAGCAGCCTTGAAATATTTTTTGTCTTTAGCTATACCATCTCTCCAGACATATCATTTCACCACGAGTTGAAGAGGCTGAAGGGATAAGAATGTGAGAGATACCCTAAATCTATGAGACAGTATTAGATGAAGTGCTATTTCTGCCCCTGGCAGAGATGAATATTCTGTAGTCACTGAGACATTCTTCCTTTCTCAAAATTATTTAACTCTACATCTTAAAAAATAACACTTACAACATACTATAACAATAAGAGCTAAAGTTTCCACACAGTTTCCTCTGCTTTTTTTCCCCTTACTTTTCAATAGCACCAAAATTCCCAAGAGGAAGGAAAACATTCTGCTTTGACAGCATAAGCAAAAGACACGGAAAGTATTTGGTTGGTGTCCTAATCTTGACTTAAGTGGAAAAGGATAAAAAGCATTGGCTAGTTTATCTAGTCACAGTTTATCTTAGTTTCCAGTTTTCCTTTGAAGAAAAATTCTACTTACACATTTGCCCTCACATCTGTCATTTCTGATGTCTGTGGAAGCAATTACCAGCTGAAAAGCAACCAGTTAATGAGATAATATTCAATGATATAAACTTCTATTACCTTGAAATTTAGAGTGATGTGTAATTTCAAAAATATGCAGCTAGTCTCTGAGATTATTTAGGCAGATATTGTGCTCCTCTGAAAGATGGGTAAAGCACTGGAGGCTTGGTCGTTCAACGTGCTGACACACTTCTCAGGGCCTTGAATATCAGGATAAGCAGGTGAACAAAATCTCAGCAGAGGAGGCAGGGTGAAATAATCTGGTTAATAACATAATAAATCAGTATGAGAAGTAATACAAAAACGGACCTACAATTCCCTATGATCTCTTTGCCATACTCTCTGCCATAGTCACTTCCCACCTTTAAATTAACTTGAAGAAAACAGAGGACACAGCTGAAATTTGGTAGCTTCCATTCAAAATAATAATTTTTTAAAAAAGGGTTTCCTAAACCCTTTTACTTGTTGAAGTCCACAGAGAAGACAAACAGCTTCTATGGATTATGTATTGTTAAGATAACAAGGTCCAAATCCATTGAGGGATAATTCCAATTTGTATTCATATAGTCCTACACTGCCTGCCAGGAAATATTTACAAACAGTGATTTTCCTAGATAGAGCAGCTTTTACTATAGCTACAGATAGTATTCTTAGAAAGATATTTTTATATTGTGACATTATAAAGCATAACACTGTATGGAAACAGTGATAATATTTCATACTTAAAAAATGACATTTCTTTGACTAACCCATGTAAGTGAAGCACACACGAGATATAAGCTAGTAAGAGACTTCTGACATAGAGAGATTGTCTTTACAATGAATTAATTAACAGTTATCTTCCCATATATATTTTTTCTTCATTTCCCATCCTTCAAAAAATTAAGATTAAAAATAGACAATATGTAATAGAGCAATATGGAGAACAATGGAGTCAATATACATTCTGTCAAAGAAGAGAGATTCTCAGGAACTGTGAGAATAGGGGGTTCAAAGCTAACAGAAGTGTAAACGGCATTCTAAACTGAATGTCTTCAACATTGGAAAATACTTATCTTGGTACACAAAAGAAGCTAGATAACTAAACACGTGCTGGCAGCCCACCATCACTATCCAGGTAAAGGGACAAAGTAAAATAATACAATTACTACTTCTAATATATTAAAAAATTGGTCTTAATACCTAGCAGCTTTTTTTCCTGTTTAAAATAACTCAGTAATCTGAAGTTCAAAGTCTAGAGTAACAGATGTCTGATTTGGGTTTTTTGTGTTTTGGTTTTTTTTTTTTTTTTTCCTTTAATAGTGTGTTATGAGTGTAGAAACCCTTGATTTTTTCCTTCACCACTGAAAGGTTAAACTTGCTTAACTTACAGGAAAACTGCAAAACTGAGACCAACTGTAACCATCTGCTTTTTGAAAAAAAATTAAGAAAAATGCAACTCAGAAAATACATGTAACTTCTTTGTATTAGAATGAAAACACATAGGTATCATTAATGGAAATATACTTATATTCCAGCCTAACAGTTGTTGTTAGTACACCATCCATAACTGGCAGTTCACATTCTGTTCTGTTAATCCTTTCCTAAACATCAGGCTGCCTTCTTCTGGGACATCTGTGGCAACTATAAGGGACAGAGACACAATGTAACACTAAATTTTTAAAGTATAATTATTCTTTTTGGAGTGGAGAGGAGAGTTAGGGGTCTGTGTACCCATATGTACCCTCTGGATACAGGGAAAGCAGGTGGCATTTTCCTGGCAAATACGCATAAACCATCAGGAAAAATCTTGGAGGGAAAAATGCTGACCACAGATTAATAACTTAGCATCTGTTCACAAATTATTCACTATGGAGCAGGGCAGTTTGCACAAAGTATTTTAATATACACTGTTCTCAGTGAAGGATTTAGTTATGCTTGTCCATATAATATTCTGCAGAAGTGCTCTCAGGGCAAGGTGGATGATGTTGAAGAGCGTTTTGTCACAAAATAAATAATATTCTTTCACTTTCCAAGAGTTGGTTGTGGGAGACATTATGACTGAAAACAGTACAATTCCTTTATGCAAGTTGAATGGACTCCTACGTTTTGCAAATCTTTAGCTGAACCACTAGACAGGTGTGTGCAGTACCAGAATATGGCAATTAGCAGTCCTAGCAAAATGCAGAAAATCTAGGAAAATACACCTACAAAATATTTATTCTGTTCTCTGTGTTAGATTAACTATAGAGTTATCTCTGCAGTCAGAAGGTAAGTGGATGCAGT
Organism: Chaetura pelagica; assembly: GCF_000747805.2. Classification (NCBI taxonomy): domain Eukaryota; kingdom Metazoa; phylum Chordata; class Aves; order Apodiformes; family Apodidae; genus Chaetura; species Chaetura pelagica. The sequence continues at coordinate 1,813,181 of NW_009954552.1, forward strand.
AGGCCTTGGGGACTTCCAGTTCCTTATTGCAATTCTGCTTCTGTTATAACTCTCTACTAGATACCAATAACCATTAACTACTATAAAATTATTTTAAGGGAGCTGAGATAATAAAAGCATTGTCATTACATAGATTTGGAAAGTCAGGCAGATATTTTCTGCAAATAAATGAAACAACAGATGTGACTTGAATAGTGCCAGCAATATTTTGCAGCTTCAAGGTGTATTCAAGTAGAAAATAAGAAAACCAGAAATTCTCATAGATGTAAAGCATGACCTACTTTCTCTTATTATGAAATCTCTGTCATGTTAAATTATCCTTTTAACAATATCATGGATATTATTCTTACAGAAACGTATATAATTCTTTATTTTGATTAAAGGAATTGTTGAACAGTGACCTGAAAAGTTCAGCTTCTCTAGAGGGTAACTTTTCCTTTCATAGCACAACCCCACCTCTGTTCAGGCTAGAAATGGGAAATGTAGATCGCAGTCTGACCTCTGAGCCTCTGCTGGCAAGGCAGCATGCCAATGAGAGCAACAGCTTGGCTGTTCTCCATCAGTAAATGACTGCTCAACAGCACAGTTCCAACATGATGAATTACTGTAGCATGCTATCTTACTGCAAAGGACTCTTTCATGGTTCAAAGAGCTGTTGTTCTTTTTCTCTGTTGAGCACGGGTATTCCTTAAAAAACTGGGTTCAGCTGCTTGTTCATCTATGGCCTGTTAATACAAACTGTGGTAATTCCCTTTACTTCTCTGTCAGTCAGAACCTGTCTTGTAAAATAAGAATAATAGCTGTGATTTATTTCCCTAGTTTTGAAGGAGTAACTGTTATCAGGAATGCTCAGATATTCTGGTACTATAAAAGAACTGTAGTCAGTTGGGTATTCAATGTGACTTTGCAATAAAAGTCTGAGACTTAATAATGAAAGACATCTAAATTATTTTTTGTAGGAAATTAATGATTTACAAGTTCTCCAACCTACAATAGTGATCTTCACTATTTCAGAGAGAATCAGGATTCTGGATCAGGTATAAGCTAACATTGCAGAAATACACACCTTTCTCCTCAATTTGTCTACATTTCTGAGGAATATTGAACTGGTTCCATTTCATAAGATTATTTTGTTATCATCTCCCCTGACAAACACTAATATAAAGGGTGAGCAAGAAAGGAATTGCAAAGTATGAAGAAACTAATAGCAAACCTGAAGAAATAATATAATTCAGATTTTCTTCTGAGGAATTGGCTGTTTCCTTGGACATACTTTTTAAGCTTAACAATTTTGAAGAACACATACGAACATGCACCGACAGAATCATATTTGGAAATCCACTCAGTGGAAACACAGATTTTACCAGTAAGAATTTTACTTCATATAATTTTGGATGGCTCTATAAATGTTCAAATTACCCTTAAGGGCATACCATCAGAAGATAAATCCATGTAACCTTTTTTCTAGTAAACTTAGACCAAAAAAAAAAAAAAATTAAAAAAAAAAATTAAAAAAAAAAGTGAAAAACCAAGCTGATTAACATCTTGGGAGTAGATGGCAAGTTCATTCAGGTTGTTGTTGTTTTTTTTTAAGCAGAAAAATTATACTTTGATCTTAACTGCCTTCTTGCAAACAACCAATACTCTATTCCTAACAACTCACCTTTCCTGGATCTGTAACATGGCATTTGAACCTGAACCTTTTAACTCTTAGTTGGTTCTTTCAGGTAGCTCTTCCATTTCTCTCTATTACTGAGGGAAGAGTATGGTATGGTGAGGTATTTACAGAAGTAAACTGCATTATTATTTACACATGAACAGTGTTTGGACAAAACATGCTACTGATGCCTCTGTAGTGCTTAGGAAATCTCAGTTCTTGCTATTTTTGTTTTATTTATTATTAATTATTTTTATTTATTTATTATTGTTTTATTATTAAAATACTATTTTCAGAACATATTCTGGGGGTCATTCAATTCACCCAGTTCACTGTTCACAAACAGTTCCTTTTTTACAACATCTTGTTTTCATTAAAAAAAAACTTGTATTTGTCACCTAACTTACAGAGACTTCTACTCCGTGACTGGGTAAGTGATTTTTTTCCAAAAATGTGAAAAAGTCTTAGGTGATTTTATATAGCTTTTGTGATTTTATTTTCTTTGTTTATTTTCCACAGCTGAATAAACATTCCTCAAAGCAACATTAATATTAGGTTATGCAGAAGATACTCTCTAGGTTATTCCTCCCATTTTTAGTCCAGCTTTTACAAGCACAAAGGTCATCAACACTGATGACCTTCAGATCAATGCTGCATAATCATAAAGTGATGATGCAGCAATCTGTAGCAGTGTTGGCCACAGCAAGCACGAAGAGTTGAGATGAAGATCCCAAAGGGGAAGAGGGAATAATCACAGAAGCCAGACTTCAGGCATCAATCAAGAAGTCTGTGGCTTGTTCAGGGAGCAGGCAGCTGTGATCATAAAGGGGCATCTGTGAAGGGTAAAGAAGAAAAGGGAACTTGGAAGGTCTGATGTGCAGCATCCTCCAAAAGTTCCAAAATAGCCAGTCCAGCCTAATACTGAGAAAACTATATCTCATCTGACACTATGTCCAGTCTGAACCTACTGCTTTAGATGCATGACTGTTACGTCTTTTTCCTGTCAATACACTACATTAGAGAGCTTAGGTCTGTTTTCTTTTCAGAAGCTTTCTCTGAAGCCATCTTTTCTCCCTGGTCCCTCAGCCTCTTCTCACAAGGGAAGTGCTCCAGGCACCCATCAGCTTGCAGATATCTCACTGAACTTACTCCAGTTTATTACTATGTTGCTTCTTTTGAGGTGCTTGAAACAGGACAAAATATTCCAGGAGCAGTCTATAAAGTGCCAAGAAGGGCAGAAAAAAATTTCCCCTTCCATCAACACAGCCCAGATATTCAAGTATGGTGTTTTTTTTCATATTTCACATGCATTATTTGCTCACACAGCATCAGCATAATAATGCATTTCATCAGTCAGAGAACTCTATCAAAGGAGTATTAGAATTCAAAATTATCTGAAACTGGAAACACAGTATGTAAAAGTAAATTGATCTGATTATTTTTTTAAAGATGAAAATGAAATTTTTGTCACGTGCTAGAGGTAGGATCAAGCACAGGAACAAAAAGCTTAGACCTTTCTGTGAAGCTGAGAGCTATGAAGAGGATAGTGTCTCCTAATCAAAATTAGGTGATATATTAAGTCATGAACAGGAGGCAGCTACATCCTCCTGAATTAAAATTTAAAAAGCCACTTTCAGCATCAAGTAAACAACACAAGGATAACAAGGTCATAAGCAGAAGTATTGCAAATGGAACTGAGGGAAAAGTTGCTACACTTAAGCAGGAATAGTCAAGTTTTCAGATACCGAGTCAGGAAGGTAAAAAAAATGTAGGCGTTACATGGGTTCACCAACTGAACTTCAGCTAATATTGAAAAAAAAGCACATGTCATATGGGATATGTAAAAGGAGTATGGATACCATATGTTGGAAATTATTTTTCGCAGCACTGGTCAGAATTCAGCTGAAATACACTCTCTAAGTCAGGGCAACACACTTGAAGAAGAGTAAGAACCTGTTGTATCAAATATGAAGAACACTAATGATGATGATAATAATTTCTGTCTAGCTATTAGGAAAAAATATAATGGTGAGACTGGAATGCTGTGGAATAATTTTGCTGGAAATTTTCTGGAATTTCTGCTGCTGGTGAGATGGCCTCAAGAAGCATCTGTGACTCATGAAGTGAAAAAAAGCAAAGCACAGTGAACCAAAAAACAGATGAGCTTTTGAACACACAAGAACTCCTTTCATTCCTCTCCTTCTTATGGGAGAAATAAAAGTTAAACTAGTTTATTTGTGAACAAGAGGAATAACTAGGATTGTAACAGGATGTATTCAATGCTGGCTTCTTCATAAGAGTGATTTGTTTGGACAAAGTTGGAACTTTATGGGAAAAAGGGCAATCCCATCTCACACCTCCTTGATCCAAACCTGCAACCTGCTGACTTTGCTTCCCAGTTGGACTTTCAGCTTGTTTCACCACTATGGACTTGCTGGGTAATTCCTTGGGACAGATTTATTATTCTTTAGCCTCTTCTCCATGAAACTTCTGCCATCTCTCTTCTCCACATACCTCTTATTTAACCTTCTAAAGGAGGTCCATTGCCATGTGTCTCACAAGGTGACTCTGAAAAAGTGAAGAGTGCCATGAACAGTCCCTATTTGGTTTCTAGATCAATTTCTACTTTCTTGTTTGCCTAAGAATTTGAAAGAAGTTAAGAACACTGGACTTTGACTTTTAACAGCAGACCTACACCTTCACAGTAATTTTACAATTTACCCACGCAGGAAGTTAGGAACAGATGAAACAGCATGAATTAGTTCACTATTGCTCCCAAGGACCCACTGTACACTCCTTTTGTGTGCACAGAAATGCCTGCTTCATATTTATAAAAATACATCTCCCAGGATGGTGTGCACAGACTACTGATTTTCTCTGTCCAGGCAACAGTGCAATCTGCTTGTGTCATTATGACTCCAGTTCTTCCTGTGATTAAGATAGATTATTTCAAGCTAGATGAGATTATTTCAAGCTATATTACATTTTAGTCTGAGTTGTAAATATGTCCTAAGTGGGTTCAGTTATCTATGAGATTCTACTGCACATTTTATGCCAGTAAGAAATAGCTGCCTAACAGTGCACAGGGAATTGGTGCACTGGTAGCCAGAATGTAGTATAGTTAAACTATTTATGTATGACCTTGAGTCTATCTACTCTGAAGTCTTACTGTGGACAAGTTCTTAGTAAGGATAATAGCATTTTTCTTGGGGTTTCTTCTGGTCATTTTTCCTAGTTACATCCTTACTGCTGATTTAGTTACATACAGCAGTTCTGTTAGCCTCTGAATAAAACTCAATTTACTGTATTTTACCCCATCTATCATATGGATATTTTATTTTTTTAAAAAACAAGTATTTGAAATCTACTCCTTACATTTTCTTTGTAAGTCTAATGGTAAAAGGGGATTAAATTACCCCATAGTTCATTAGATGCTTATACTTGAGGACCCAGGTTAGATCTTATGGTACCATATTTAATACAATTAGCTTAAAAATTAGTAAAACACTGACCTTTTAATAATTTGTTATGTACTTTCTTAGACTCATTTGTATGTCACTGTGTTTGTGCTACTCACATAGTTCTGAAGATTAGGTATTCATTTGGGCTCATTAACACAGATCAAACAACCAGATTAGTTTTCTGAACTGTCAGTAATTTATTTTTTAAAAACCTACAGAATAAAATTAAGGCTAATCTCTTGATGAAAATGGCATTTAAATTCACCTTTAGAGAATCAACATAAAACAGCTTATAAGATAGTGACAGAAGTAGCAGGAGAATATATCCGTATTGTAGAAAAAATATTTTTATGTAACAACAGCAGTTTAATTTCTGGTGAAACTATCAGTTACACTGGTTTGTGTAATAGAACAGTTCTTGGTTTTCAGGCATGAACATTTAATGAAAAAGTTGTCCAGCCTATGCAAACTCTATTCTTCATTATCTGTAGAAATTTCAAAGCCATTTGACTTACAAAAGTTTTAACTAAATGAGTAAATATATTACCACAGAACAAATACATTTTTTTGCACCAGTAAAAGCTCAAGTCATAAGACATAAAAAGATACATTCCCTTGTCAAACTATGCATTAAACAAACCATGTGAAATCCTGCCAAAATTAATATTATCTTTATTGCACTAAGACACAAGATTCCATGGCCACCAGTTATTGAATTCAATATTGTTTTCTAATTGTTATGAAACACTTACCTTTCTTGCACAAGCCAAAAATTGCCATTCTGTAGTTACAGGAGTTCAATTAAAATAGCTATATCCTTTGGTGACTATATCTGTAAATCTATGAATAAATTTTCTAGCTAATCCAAGTGTCTAATTCTGAAATCTTTGTTTCCAGTGTAGCAACAGTCTATATTATTTTATATCCTATTGTAGTTCTAAAAGTTTGAGCTCAGAATTTCTTTTTTAAGATTTCTTACTAAAACTTTCTGAGGATAGCGTTTCATATTGTAGCACTAAATCTCAAGACAGAGTCAGAAATTTAAGCACTGCCTTCAAAGACACAAAGTACATTTTCAAAGTGTTTACTGAGAATTTAATCTAAGTACCTGGCAAGAGCTGCTGAACTGCTGTATATTCCCAAGTAGCTTGCTGAAAAAGCCTTTGCACAAATAATTTTACCAACTGTGACACATGTAATACCTTGGAAGCACAGAAACTCTGAAGACTATCTGAAGACTGTCTACTGTGATAGACATCATGGATATAAGGAATGTGTTATTAAGAAAGCCCTATGTGAGTACTAAAAACATTATGCAGCTCTGGAAACATACCTTACTCCATGTAAATAATGCAAGCAACCTTGAGAAAATGCATTGGGCTGTGTACATACCAATTTCATATTCTTGATTATTTTGGGTCAAGAAGTGAAGGAAATAAAGGAAAGAAAAAGCTAAAGGAACTTCCTTTAGGGACGGACAAACCAACCAGGTCAAAGAACTGGATCTGGATCTGTCTGGATCTGGTAGTTCTGTATGCAGTTGATGTATAACACTACAGCAGGCTAGAAAGTGTGGAAGTTGTTTATTATTTTACTACACATACTTTGTAATGTGTATTTTTAATTGCCTGTACCATCATACAGCCATTGTGTAGCCTTACTTTACTTGCTTATTGCATCTTTAAAACAACTGCATCTTTAAATTTAACATCAAGTAAGACTACAGGTGTAGCAATAAGGACAAATCTGGAAGAGTAGAGGAAAAGTAATTTCACAGGTATCATTGGCTGAAAAATCTAGCTGGAGGCCTGAGAAGGAAATCCTGGAGAGGGTCTATTCAGATATTGTGAAATATTGTTCTCTTATTCTCTTCTTTAAAATAAATATCTTGGTTGTATATTTCATGGAACAATAATTCTGATTTAATCTGTCACCTCATTGTGGTTAATCCTTTGTATAATATAATAAAATTTAAAAAATAATAATTATAAAAAAACTGGCTTAGTTGAGAGTTCTCTACCTCATGGCCAGATGAGGATTTTGTCCACCTCCGGTATGAAAAAAACTGGAACTGCTCTATTTCAAAAAAAACATCTCTGTCCTCTTCTTTGTGGAGGGAGAGGTCTCAGGCAAGAGCTAATCTGGGCAAGAAGACGAATCTCACACAAGGAATACCTCATTTGTTTTACAGAGTAGAGGAGTCAATGAAGATTTTACAGTAGTTAAAATAATGACATCCCACACTGAAAATCTGTAGCTCTCATTGACAGAGCGTGAACATTTGAAAAAAAGTGTAACATTATTATAAATCATTACTTTACTTACAGTGTATATCTGCATGTATCATGAAAATTATCTGTATTAAATCCTATTAAATTAGTTGAGAAGATCATGAAAGGTGTAATGTTGGTGCAGTGTCACGCTCTTCTTGGCATTCCATATACTCAGATATGAGAGGAGCTGGGGGAGGCTGGTCTAAGTTTATGATTGAGGCCCATATCAGAGTCCAGTTGCACCCAGCACCTATATTGGACCACCACATTTCTGGATTTGTTACTAACATCAGACAACTTCCTAGCCACATAACACATGAACTAGCACAGTCATACTTAAATTGCACCCAGGAACAACACACTTGGCTAGGTCAAACAATAATGGAATTTATTGAAGCAACAGATACATAAGTTCTTTGGACTGACTGTGATAAATTAGCTGTCTACAAAGCTTGTGCAAATACCAAGAATATGAGTCATACAGCCTGCCTACTAGCATGTAAAGTGATAAGAGAGAGAAAGGAGTCAGCACACCAAGCTCCCCTGGTGTTGCTAGCAACTAAGTTTGCTGGGGGAATTACTGTGGTACAGATTCTGCACTTTAGGTGCATTCCACTTTAAAGGCTCTGTCAGTTTTGCACCTCTCCTTAAAGGTGAATACATGTTTGATTTCTAAATCACCTTGTTACAGTTTAGCTCTGGGCCAACAATTAAATGAATAGCATAAGATGTCCTTGGTTCTGAACACCCTTCTCTAGCTGTAACTAGAAACACTGAGCATTATCAGTCCTAGCAGCAGACATTGACTGAAAATATGCTGTTAATTTTGGCAAGTGCAGCTACTTAGAAGACATTTCAATGAAAAGTAAAATTACTAGGAAGAAAATTTGTTCTAACCTTGCTAAAATCAGGAAACACTTTCACATATCATCCCACAGACCCAGATGAGAAAGGTCTGGAACGAGCAATGCCATTGCAGTGCCATAGTCCCCTTCGCTTTGCCATGTACAACCCAGGTCTCCTTGGAGCTCTAGGATTTGTGGTTCTCTGAACCTGAACCCTAATTCTACTGGTGGCATTGGGCTGAAAGTTTATATCCCCAAAGCCAGATGAGAAAGGTTTGGAGGAAGCAATGTTGCTGCAGTGCCACTCTGTCCCTGAAATTCCATATCCATCCCAGGTATCCCTGAATCTCTAGGATTGGAGGTCCCCTGAGTGTTAACCATAACCTTAATTTTAATGATTTCTGTCAGCCAAAGCTGAGATCCCCAGCACCATGTGTGGCCAAGACAAGAAATTAATGGATGGAGCAATGTCAGTGCAGTGCCATAGTCCTGCTGGCATGCCATGTCCATCCCAAATGTCTTTGGAGATCTAGGCTCTTTGTTTCTCTGAACCCTAACCTTAATTCTTTTGGTTGCAGGGGATTGAGGCTGAGGTCCTCAGCACTATGAGTGGCCCAGATGAGAAAGGTATAGATGGAACAGTGTTGTTACAGTGCCATAGTCCCCTTGACATGTCATGTCCAACCCTGGTGTCCTTGGAGCTCTAGGCTTTGTTCTTCTCTGAAACCTAAAATAATTTGGTGATGCAGTGCTTAAAGTTGAGGTAATCAGCCCCATGGGTTCCCCAGATGAGAAAGGCATGGATGAAGCAATGTCATTACAGTACCAGAGTCTCCTGGGCATGCCATGTCCAATGCAAGTGTCCCTTGCTTTGTGGTTCTCTGAACCCTAACCATAATTCTGTTGGTGACGTGGGGCTTAAAGCTGATCACAGTGCTGTCATTCTGTCATAATTAGTGCACAGACTAGCAGCTGGTATGAATTTTCATGGCATCCATTCTGGTAGTCTGAAAAGACAGGGTCAAATTCATTTTTGCTGGCCTTTCACTAAGAGTGGCAGAAAGTTACCCAAGAAAGTTATTACATCATTAGTTCAGTAAAAACTATATTCAATTCTGAAATAGTCTGTAAGAAAAAAAAAACAACACTGTAGAATGGCATGCACTGAATAAAGTTAAAGTTCCACCTGCACAGAAATTCCTCAGATTATTTCATTGTGCATAATCTGTGGAAACTGAAATTAGCTACCTGCAAGCATTTTCAATTTCACTCCAAATTTCGTGTTACTTTTCACTGCAACACATTATGTTTTCTTTGAAAATAATGCATTCAAAATAGTTTGTTCATGGTAGAGTGTGTACATTACATGATATCATCTGATGATACACAAATTACATTTTCACTTTATCTCTTACTTTCTCTTCCAACTATTAATGGCTATCCACTGAATTACAAAACTGAAATGTTGCCCAATATTAAACCTCCTGATATCATTATGATACTTTGGCCTATAAGAACAAAAATATTAATAAGACAGTGAGCGGATGAGAGTTCATAAAGTTAAGTATCTTTAAATTCTGCCTAAGTTCCAAAACTTAAAGGAAATTGCTTTTCTGTTGACTTTATTTTTTAAGTTCATCCCTATATTCAATCTTTCAGGCCAAGGCAAAATGTTTTGCATAATGTGCCTCACAATGACTTTCATATGCCATGACTTTTGAGTGCAAAGGATAGAAAATGTAAAAACCTAAACTTAGCAGTTACTCCTTCATAAGGGACAACCAACTTAAAGAAAAAAAAAAGTTAAAGCAAGCTTAACCTTTTCCATTATTTTTCTTTTCAACAAAAATGATGAAGTCACAGGAAAATGTGCCTTATTCTCTTTGTATTTGTTGCAAAATATATGTATATATATACAGGCTGGTAACATCTAAAGGTAAACTTCAGTTTTAAAGCTGAATATGAGGTTCATTTTCTAAATTAAAACTCATTAAAGACTCAAGCATGCATAAGCCTTCTGCACAAGAATCAATCATGGCAAAATAATAAAAGACCTTGAATGGGAAAAATAGTCAGTAAAAAGAGGGGAACCAATCACAAGGAAAGACTAGCCTTCTCTTTCAATGCAAAGAGGTTACTACAGACCCTGACAGAGAGGTCCTGTGGCATATGCTGTATTCTAGGTAGCAAGAATAAGACTCAATTGTAAAAAACTGCATGAAGACCTGGAAATATGATTAAAAAGCACAGAAGCAAATTAAATTCAAAATAGTTGCACAATGATGCAAAAAAATGTCAAAAAAAAACAAAACAAAAAAAAAAACCCAAAAAACCTCTTAACACAAAAGGTTATCTGTTGTCACCTAGCCACTACCAGTTAAGATAATTGAGAGATTTTATAGCTAGTTCCATGAAAATGTCAGTTTGATATTCAATAGCACTTTATACAGCAAATTAGGTGTCAGGCTTTTGTGATGGTATCACGTGCAAACGACTTAATCATATAGTGAACCCATCCTAGAAGCACTAGAGCATTTGGTTCCCCCACAACATTATGCCTATGACCTTTTAAAATGTGAGCGAGCTATTAACTGTACCAGTGGACCTGAGGGTCCCCCAGAGACATGGCTGAAGAGGGACCGAGAGCCTATCTTCACAGGGGGGTGCTCCAGTCTCCTGATCATTTTTTGTCACCCTCTTCTGGACTCACTCAAGGAGCTCTACGTCCTTCTTATGTTGGGGACTCCAGAACTCGACACAGTATTCCTGGTGGGGTATCACAACAGCAGAGTAGAAGGGGAGAATCACCACCCTTGACAGGCTGGCCAAACTTCTTTTGATGCAGCCCAAGATACAGTTGGCTTTCTGGGCTGCACGTACACACTTCCAGCTCCCACTGAGCTCCTCATCCATCATGACCCTCCAGTCAGGGCTGCCCTCAATTCTCTCTCCTCCAAACCTGTATTTGTGCATGGGATTGTCTCGACCCTGGTGCAGAACGGCAAATGCGAACAGTTTAAGAAGAATTGCAGGCTATCCCCCTTCCCTGTTCCTCTCTAGCTTCCCTCCCTTCGCAAATTTTCAGCAGCTGCTTTGCACATATGATCAGCACAACTCTCCTTGTACCCTAAGAAGAAGCTCCTCAAACCCTATTCCAGAACACTCTGGAATGTCATACTGCAGACCCCAGAGCCTTCCGGAATAACTGTGTAGGTGCAAAGCTCAACTGCATGTTACTGCACCAAGGGTGGTCCTTGGGGGGACAGAACTTATAACAGGGGTGAAAGAGCATCACACCCTTGTCAACACAACATCTGCAGACCAGGACCCAAAGCTAGAGGCTTATGGAGCAGGATGACACCACAAGAAAAGACCCTGCTGGAACAAAAAGATGGTGATACATCTGTCCTGTCTTCTATCTTTTTGTTGTTCCTTTCTTTCTTCTTCTCCTTTTCTCTTATGAGTTAGAGTATTACAAACCCCTAGCCTGTTTCCCTACTTTGCTCCATGGTTAGAGCAATTGTCCACTGCCACCAAGTGAGACCCAGGCACTTTTTGAGGTATAAAAAGATTCACCTCTTTCCAAACCCACTGAGTGGGACAAGACAGGTGGGTTGACTTTGGCTGGCTGCTAGATGCCTACCCAGCCTCTTCTTACCCCTTCTCCTGAACAGGATGGGAGAGGAGGGGGAAATCAGATGGAAGAGCTTGTGATTATGTACCAATTATTGTCATGGACAAAACCAACTTGATACCTTTACAGGGAAAAAGCAGTGGGTATGTTGTTTTACATTTATTCAGTTTTCACTTCAGTATCTGTGAAGAAATGGGAATAAAGCTGCCCTCCTTGGTTAACAAGAGGTGCTGAAAACAACCTGAGGCTCCTGTAATTCCTCTGAGAAGTAACTAATTGAGAAATAAGCAGCAACAGAAGAATAACAGGCATGGATGTAAACACTGCAGATAATCACAAACATTACATATAACCACAGACACTGTCAAATTGCAGCATTAAAGGGTGCACCCTGAAGATCTACCCCCTGCATCAACAAAGACTTCAGCTTAAAGTAGGTTATATAAGAAGTAACTTCTGGTTTGCAATTGTGACTGCAGTGCATAAAAAGAGATGAGAAATACAGCAACAAAACCTATGGGAGAAAATAATAATAACATATCTCCTCACACTCATAAATTCACTTCATGCTCTTCATCTGTGGAGCTTTGATTTATTCTGTATGGGAGATCAATAGCAGCATGACCTTTTTCCTGAGCAAAACCTCATTTTAGCTTCATAACCTTCCCAAGCTTCTCAGTCAGTGACTAATTGTAACTGGGTACAATGCTGATAACACCAGGGTGTTCAGATCCACCTCTGATACAAAGTATTGTTTGCTTGTTTGTTTTACTCTTGATGTCATAAAGGTAGATGGAAAGTAACAGTTTCATTTTGATGACCTAGCCACTTGTTTTGTGTTGTAACCACCATATTATTTAAACATATCAACTTTTGCTTTATTCTTAGTGTGAGTATGGATCAGTATCTTACATCATATTAGTCAAACTCGACTTACTCTTTGTAGTTTTTGCTGGAGAAAATTATTTCAAACATGACTTAAAAATCTCCTTTTTAACCATACACACATCAGTGAACTCTACAATCTAGTGTCTGATACCCTGCTAATCAAGATTAATAGATTAATTTGCCAGATGGTTACAATGTTATTAAAATGCAAATGGTTGGTTTCTGCTGATTATTTAATATCACATACAATTCATCTGGGGACATGCACACTTTCTTATAGTTTTGGTACAGTTCACCTGAAAAGCCTGGGGAACAGAAGCAAAAACTGTTTTTTTCCCCACCAAATACTTACCAGAATAGTAGTGCTGAAATGGTAGCAATTTCAAGCTGCAGATTAACTGGAAAATTGTGGGGTTCAAAATCACTAGTTGCAGGAATAAAGAAGATATGGAAAGAAAAAAAAAATAAAAAATGCAAAGGAATTGCTAAGATAAGAATACTTTCAGAAGTGGAAGGCAGAAAAAAACCCAAAACAACCACCAACCAACCAAATCTGAGAACAAACTTCTAGTTAATACAAGGAGGCTATTGAAATTATTCTGAATTTGGAAAAAAAATCCTTTGCCTGAATCTTTTACAGCATCAGTCAAAGACTTCAGAAGACCGAATCCAGATAAGTCAGCTAAGTTGCTGCAGTCTAACAAATTAAACAAGGTCACTGATTCAGAAAGAAAGCTGTGGTTCCAGAAACCTTGGCTGGACTGCTGTGGTTCCTGCCCCTCCTGTGGTTGCTGAATTGCTACAGTTTATACAGTCCAAGCAATTGTGTTCTGCTGCCAGTCAGGACACCGAAAAACCAAACAAGACCATTTTATTTATAATTCTAGACTATTAAATTTTTATGACTCAGCAGATGAGATGTGCCTGCAAAAGATGCAAAAGCTTCTGAAGGCAGATGAAGCAATCAGTTAGACAACACTATTGCAATCCTGAAACAAGCCATTCCTGATTCCAAATCATATACCTGAAGTAGGAATCATAGAACTGCAAAATCATAGAATGCTTTGGGTTGGAAGGGACCTTAAAGATCATCTAGTTCCAACTCCCCTGCCATAGACGGGGACACCTCCCACTAGACCAGTTGAATCCAAGCCCCATTCAACCTGGCCTTGAACACCCCCAGGGATGGGGCACCCACAAGTTCCCTGGGCAACCTCTTCCAGTGTCTCACTACCCTCATAGTGAAGAATTTCTTCCTAATGTCTAACTCCTCCTATCACTAAAAGGCCTTATAAAAGGTCACTCCCCAGCTTTCCTGTAGGCCTCCTTCCAAGGCCTTATAAAAGGTCACTCCCCATCTTTCCTGTAGGCCTCCTTCTGGTACTGCAAGGCTGCTATAAGGTTTCCCCAAAGCCTTCTCTTCTTCAGGCTGAACAACCCCCACTCTCTCAGCCTGTCCTCATATGAGAAGTTTGTTCCTAAAATTTAAGAAGGTTCTTGCTCCTTTTAGATATGAAGAGAGTCAAGGTAATTTTGCTACCTTCATATATTTTTGGATTATTGTAGAAAAATGGTTATGTGATTAAGACATGGCAGTTGAACCTGGTAACTGTGTGCTTGGTTCCTATATCTACCCTATCCTAATTGCTGAATCTAGCAGACACTCAAAGGAAATCCAATATAATCCCTAGAAATTAAGTTCCCAGAATTATAGATTAAGGTCAGGTTTCCAAAATGATAATAGACAGCACTAGGCATCTATAAAAAGTTGCTACAGCTGGAAGCAATATACCCAGTGGGAAGCCAGCTGGCGCTTGTTAATAGGAAATCTACTGAGGGCATTTATATTGAATCTTCTCTCCTTTCACCTAAAGGCAGAGAGACTAAATTTATGGGCCCTGTTCAAAGATGCTTATGCACACTGTAAAAATGTGTAAGAAATGCTCACTGTGGACTCAAAACTTAGGTTTTATCCTTATATCAGTTGTAAGCTATGCAGTTGTGCTCTACCTCACAGGTGGTTTTGTTTGTTTGTTTGTTTGTTTGTTCTAATTAGCCTTTATGTCTTTCTGGCATTGTAAAGCAGTTTTTACTGGAAGGGTGACATGTATCCTGTCCTGTCCGTAAAGAGCCAACAGATTTCTGGGCTCCTTAATACTGTGTACCTGAATTTCTTTATGCAGAAGGAAAATAAGATAAACAAGGCTCCTACTCCTGTAAAAGAGAGCAGCAACTACCATTTTCAGACTGTTTATTGGACTGTGTTCATTTATCTACAGGAAATTAACATGAAAAATTCCCAGCTCCCAGCCTTGGCAGGCCTCAGGCTCAAGCTTAATGTACAGATGCTTGAAACTTTTGAGATTGAAAAAGAGAGACAGAAAGAAAGCTTACATTAAGACTCTAAACTCTTTTTTTTAATTTGTCCCTTATTTTTTCTCTGTTATGCCATTTTGATGCTGTAAAAGCAAAACATCCATGCTATGCCAGATCAGAAGTGCATTGATGACAGAATGGAACAAATGGAATGAGAAATGGAGCAAGGAGAAAGTAGCTTTGTTCTTTTTACTTGTTCTCCTGGTTTATGCCACTCAGCTTCCCACAATCAGAAATTTATGAACTCCTGAGCCAAAGGCAACTGTGCAGTTGTTGTACCTAACAGCTATTGAACTGACTATAACCAGAATATTTCTAATGCCCCATGCCCTATTTTATTTTATTTTTTTTTCTTCTTTAACCTAAACTACTTTATGTTCTCCTTTCCTGATGTTTTAGTGGTATTGCCTAGTTCTAGTATTATGGGGAATTCTGAATAATCATGCCTTGTTTACCTAAAATTGTATCTGCCAGGTACAAGCAGTAATGCTTTTGTCGCATTAAAGATATTTCCAGTGTCTTTGAGGTATTCATAGGGTACAACTCTATGAAGGGCTGTACAGACACAATTTTTTTGAAAACGTAATATGAAGCAGATTTATGTGTGAATATTCTGGTTTACAACCTTTTTAGCATATATTTTTATTTCAAATAGCATCTTAGAAGATGGGAGAATCACAGTCATAGGATAATTTAGTTTGAAGAGACCTCTGAAGGTAACCTTTCACTGAAAGTAGCAAACAAAAGTAGATGTCGTTGCTTTTTTTTTTAGTAGATGTCATATCTTATCCAGATAACTTTTCATAATTGAAAAAATATGGAAAGCAGAATGTTAACAGAATTTTCCTGATAGTTAAGTCAAAGAAAATACAAAATGCTAATAAACTAGAAATAAGCTGCACCAGTCAGAGCAATGCACTATTTTTATTATTTTTGCTTCAGTCCCATATACTTGCTTCAACTGTGGTTAGAAAAGGCTGATTCTGAATCTTATTCAGAATTGTGTTCTTTGATAATGTTTAATCAGGAAAAAAGAATGGGATCATGCATTTTCCTGGACAATAAGAATTCTATAAGGTGTTACCTTATATTTTTGGCATCCATATCTTGCCCTAGTAAGTGAGCTGCTGTCTGAAACATGTACAAGATTTATTTTCTTATCTTCCATGTCTTTCAGAATATACAATTTAGATGGAAATCGTAACTTTTTTATCAAACTCAACTACCTTATGGTTTCTCTGATCCTCAGGTTCTTTCTCTACACGAGTTAGCTGATTGCCAGTTTGTTGGTTTTATTTCTTTCCAGGGAGTAACATGTTCACAGAAATGCAGGAATCAGTTCTCTTATATCTTTTATCATACCATTGTAATAGACAGGACATTAAAAAGGGAAGAGATTCGATTGAGACACTACATTGACATGGAACTTAATGATAAGTTTGAGGAAAGACAGTTCAAAACTAGTCAGAAAACAGCACTTTCGGGCTATAGAATGTTTTAGTTGAATTAGTATTTAATTTAAAAAAAAATATATTGTAGTCCTTCAAAGCCCAGACTTTATTTAAATATATTTTGCTTTTCTTTGCAACTGGCTCACCTGTGGTGAGAATGATAGGAAAGACACAATTTTACAGTTCAGACTTCCTTAATGCCTCTCCCCAATGCTAAAGCCATCACTTTTTAATAGTTTTGACAGCAAAGATCCCCAGGGATGGATTTAGTTCAGCTAGTCCCACGTCTCATCTCTACTTTTGTGGCTAAGGGGTACAAGATACACAATACAGAAGTTATCAACACCAAACAGATGAAAGGGTATGAACAGAAAAATGGATGAACACAAAAAAAATTCTGTGTGGATCCTTAAATTTTATATCAGCATCTATTTGTATGAGGTGAATATTTACTGCTTGACAAAAACTTATTTTTGGTAGCTAGAATTTGATGTAGGAGTAATACTGAGCTTCAATTAAAGTGCAGTAATATTTCACAAGGGAGAGCAAGATGGAGGGCTCTCTCTTGAGCACATTTACTTGTGGTCAAATATTCTATCATCTGCATTTAAAAATCCTAATGTCCAGTGTGAAACAGGTTAAGAAAATGATACTTAGGACAGTTTATGTCAAGATTGGAACTTCTGAACATTTCTATGTCCAACAGTAATTCCTCTATTTGGCTCTGACATCCTGTCTCAGTTAATCCACCATGTGAGTCAGAGGTCAGAAAAAAAAGGGACATATCTTGACATTTTATTAATGGCAAATAAGGGCTAAATAGAAAAAAGAAACAGGTAAACAGGTTCATCTGAACTTCTTCTTAGGTTTATATTCTAAATATATCATAAGCCACAGCATGTTTTCTGGTGTGCAAGGCCACCATCTCCAGTGATAAAATATATTTACTTGGAAATAAACATGAAAAATGTTAACAAGGAAAAGTAAAGATGGGTCAGACAGACTGGGAGGAACAGTGAAAATGGAGTTAGGCATTTACCTCTATGGCAAAAAGCTGTTTTTAAAGGGAGTATGTAATGTATGCACACCAAATATTATTTAAACAGAAGTAGGATCTATCAGTGATCATAATGGTATTCAAAAATTTGCTTTAACTTTTTTCACACCTGTGTTCACCCCACTGCTGAGACATTATAAAGAACAGCCATATGAAGATAAAAATGGTTATTTGAAATATTTTCAAATATGCTAAAACAGATATTAATAAAAAACAAAGCCATTTATAAAACTGTGTTTGCCTAGCTTCATTACAAATACTATTTCTACTTCTAGCAGAGATTCGATTTCAACAGTCTTTCACAGGCAAGATTTAGGGGAAAATATTTTTGGAATTAGTTTATCTTAAGAGGAATGTATTTCAAGTACAAATGAATTTTTGTTTAAAAATCTGCCAATTATCTTAATTTTCAAAATTGTTTTAAAAGATTTTCAATTTTTATCACAATCTCATTTGCCTAATTTATGCCTTCATACCTGAGGAGTGCATTAGGTGTGAAAAAGTAAGCAAATTATTTTAAAGAAATCTCAAATTGAAATAAAAAAATGTTATGCTTTTTTCTTTGTTCACACTGGCCAGAGATATTAGAACTGCAAATTAATAAACTACCTAATAAAAATTAGTCTTCTTTTCCCTTTAACACATTGAGTATTTGTTTTAATTTTATTTTAGCATTGTTTCTTGGCAGCCCAACCTTACTTCACCAATGTATGTCCAGTATCTTTCTGTAAAAAGGTTCCAAGAGCTCTCTCTCTCCATCAACACTCAATCCACAGTGCCTGGAATAAAATGACAAACATTGCAATTAGACATGAAAATTTGATAGCCTTTTCTATGTTGAGCTACCTCCTTTTGTTTTGTTTTGTTGTTTTTGTTTGTTAATGGGGTTATTTGGTTGTGGGGTTTTTTTTGTTTTCTTTTTGGTTTTGTTTGTTTGTTGTTGTTCAGGTGATTTTTAATCCTTATTTGGTTGGATGTAGGTCAAGAGATACAGCCTTTTTTTATCTGGGTGCCACTATGTACAACTGCATTGTCACTCTGTACTGGTTTGGTTTGGTGGGTTTTTTGCTAGTGGGCGAAGGATGCCAGAAGTGGCTCCTTAAGAAGCTGAGAAGCTCCCCCTGCTCCAAAACCAGCCAAGCAGCCGTTAGAGGAACAATCGATGTGCCTCAGTGATTAACATACGAAAGAACTGAAGTAACATCTGAGCAGAGAGGCACTTAATGGAGAAGAGCTGGGCTGGAGAGGCATAGTTTGCTGGTGATTGGTAAGGAAGTAAGGGGAAGGAGTCCTAGCAGAAGTTTCCCTGCAACCCATGCCCAGATGGCAGGCTGTACACTGCACCTGTGGAGGAATGTGGTGGAACATTCCCTGAAGGCTCCAGGAGGGGTGAACTTGCCCAGTGGACTTGGATTTTGTGGCCAGTGGACTTTGATTATGCAGCTTTGGAAGACCTAGGCACCAGGGGAGGTGACTGCTCCTGAAGGAGCCCGTGACTCTGTGGGAAGCCCAGGCTGGAGCAGCTCTGGACCTCATGGGAAGGACTCATGAAGGAGAGGTTGGTGGAGGGCTCTCTCCCGTGGGAAGGACCCTGTGGGGAAGCAGGGAAAGCCTGTCAGGAATCCTTCTTCCTGAGGAGGAAAGGACAGCAAGAACCCCCAGCCTGTGAACTGACTCCAAACCCCATCCCCTGTCCCCCTGTGCCGCCAGGGGGAAGGAGGGAGAGAAACCGGGAACAAAGTTATTTGGGCTCAGGAAGAAGGGAGGGGTGGGGTAACATATGCAAGCCCTGCTCTGTGTGTGTCTGTGTTCTGGGTGTGTTTGATTAGTGTGAAATTAAATTATTATTTTTTTCCCCAAATTGAGTCAGTTTTGCCAGGACCTTCATCGGTGAAGAACCCTCCTTGTCCTTTGTCTTGACCCATGAGCTTTGTCCTCCTCATCCCTGAGTGTGTATTTGGGGGGAGTTGAGTGAGCAGCCATGGGGTTGTTCCTTTGTTGTGTTGGGCCCAAAACACTACACACTCTCTTAAGACTATTTTTTTTTCTTGGTACTGAATGTAAAAAGTTTTCAGCATATATTATAGATTAAGCAGTCAGGCTACCATACAGTTATGCAGGCACTTCATGATGCTAGCTATTTGGTGCTCAGCTTGGAAATAAATAAGCTTAAGGCTAATGGGTTACTTTAGAATTAATTCAGAAGAGCATTTCACTGAATACTTCCTGAACCCACAAACTCATTCTGAAAAAGTCAATTAACAATTAAGGACAAACAGAGTTTTATTTGACAGGACTGCTGATTCTCTAGTCTAAGAACTCCCAAAAATCTTTCAGTCTGTTGAACAAGCACCTCAACACATAAATGCAGAATGAGGCCTTCTTGTGGTTGCCACAAAACATTGCAAACTCATTTTAACCATGCAGTCTTCCATGCAGCAACTAGCTAAACAAGGGTTTGATGCTCTCATAAAGTACTTTTTTCTATGAAATTGTACTAGCAGGCAAATACTGCCTGAATAAATCTAGTGGAAGTAAATGCAAGGATGAATGCATTAATACATTTCCATTGTAAAAAATGTTTTCAGCCTCGTTTTTAATTGCTCCAAAACACAGTTCCCAAAGTCAATTCATCCAGGACAGGAAGGCTTCTACTAAAGTCTTTAGACTCTGTATCGCTGGAGTTAATTTCTATAGTTACATTCTCACCACAGTCCATGTCTTCTTATTCTCCTTCTGTGGAGTCACTCACAAGTTACTACTTTTATTTTAAATAAATATTTTACATTAATGGCAACGTTTCCATGTTAAAATAAATTGAACTGCTGCACTGGTTTTGGCTGGCCTAGAATTAGTTTTCTTCATAGTATCCTATATGATACTATGCTATGGATTTCTGACCAAAACAGTTTTGATAATACACCAGCTTTTTAACTATTGATTAACAGTGTTTGCACAGCATCAAGATCTCTTCTGCTTCTCATGCTGCCCTGCCAGCAAGTAGTCCATGGGTGCACAAGAAGTTGGGAAGGGATAAAGCCAGGAGAACTGACCCCCACTGACCAGCAATGAAAAGCTGGGAGATGAGGAGGGAGGAGGTAATGTTGAGAGTTATGTGATATTTGTCTGCCCCATTAACCATTACACATGATGGAGCCCTGCTTTCCTGAAAATGACTAAACATCTGCCTGCAGATGGAAAGGAGGGAGAGAATTCCTTGTTTTGCTTTGTTTGCATGCACATCTCCTCTAGCAAATTTCACCTGAGGAACTTGCTTGGCAAGAGAGAATTTCTGTATGTTACAGCTCTCTGAAGTCTTCTCTGTTATGAAGCTACCTGGGCCTCTCTAGGCATTTGCAGCATCCTGCTGGCAGAGCTCCATTGCTCCAACACCTTTTGCCAGAAAGAATCATAGTCCTTGAGATTTTTTTCAAGCTGCTTCCAATGAGCTTGACTTGGTGCATCCAGTTTATGTAACAAACAATAAAGCCAAATTTGCCTTCTACATGCCACTTACATTTTTTAAAGACCTCTGTCACAGTTTCCATGAGATATGTCTTTTCCAGTGTAAGTCACACTTGTCTACTTTGTCATTCCTTATGCAGAAGCTATTCAAACTTTTGTTTTTCCTTACTGACTTTTTCTAGTTCCATTAGACTATTTTTAGGATGGCACGGATGGAAAACTATGCTGTATTCACAATATGCAAACAACGTGGATTTATATGATGGCATAACATCACAATGTTGTTCTGACATTTCTCTTTCTATACTAATAACTCTGAACATGCAAATTGTTGATTTTATTTTCTCACTGCTAATGAGCACTGACCTGACATTTTCATGAGGTTATCTATTTTAATCCCCAGATTTCATGCTGCCTGATAATAGTTATCTTTGAGCATATAATTTCAAGTGTATAGACAGGATAGACTGCATTGTATCACATTACTTTTTTTTCTGTATTCAGTTCCACATCACCCCAGTGTCTAGTCACCCTAAACTACAAGCTCCTTCTGCAGTTCTTCATGCATCTCTCTCTTCTGAGAACCAAAAAACTTAGTACTCTCAGCAAACTTTGTCACTTAATAATTCTCGACCTCTTTCTTCATATTTTGTCTCTATAGGTTAAACAGCATTACTCCCAGCACAGATCACTTCAAGATTTTCCTGGTGATCTCCAGCCACCCGTTGGCCTCTTGTTAATTGATTAGAAGAAAGATTTACTCACATTTGGTGCTGTCAAACTTCCTAGAATTTCACTTGGATCAATACCCACCTCTATTCAATTCAAGATTACCTTCTACCTTGAAATTTGACTAACCTCCAAATGTAAATGGATGTAATTCCCAGATGCTACTAGTGCTAGCTATAAATAATTCACAGTTTATGTTTGTCACTGCTTAACGCAGGGCCTGCAATTAAATGAATAACAAGAGTGCTCTCTATCCTCACTCCCTCCCACCCAGATAGGTAAAGGAGAGAGGCTTTCCAGATTGAAAACTAAACTAGACAGCTTTAACGAAATAATAGTCATAAAAGAAAATATGTACAAATATATACAAATATGTTCAGGAATGTACAAACCCCCTATTTCTCCACCTCCCCTTCCCTGTCCCGTCTCCCCCAGTAACCCCCACTTTACTTCCCTGAGTCCTGAAAAGTCCTGGTGTGCTGCCAGAGAGATAGCAGCAGAGGAGACAGGAGCTGAGGGTTGAGATAATGAAGGTTGGGAATGCACAGGCCTAGGAATCAAGGGAGATGGACAGATGAGAGTCTTTCTTGGATGTCAGCCATGGATGAAAGATAGGTTGACTTCCATGATGTCTCAGTTTATACCGACTATGATGAGTATGGGATGGAATACTCCAACTGGCCAATTTTAGTCACCTGTTTAGTCCACCTCTCCCTTTGGGAGGGTTGTAATTGTGACTCTTCTTCTCCTTTAGCGTCTGTAGTTGCACATTAGACAAGCATAACCAAGTAGCCTTAGTTTCTCAGCAGTAACGATAAAAATTCAAGCATTATCAATCCACTAGCTGGAAAGCTTGCTGTTAATTTCAGCAGAGGTACTGCTTAGAAGAGAGCTCACTGAAGAGAAAAAAAATCAGTAGAAAGAAAATTGGCATCATCCTGGTACAAACTAGGCTGATGTTGATAAATGTTGCCAAGTTATATACAATGCCCAGCTTCATGCCATAATTATAACTGAGTGCCAATTTTCAAAGCAAATATTTCAAATGTCTCTGAGTTCAGAAAAGACTAGGTGCTCTTCATATATCTTAAGCAAAAACACTTTTCAAATTATTCCAACACAGAAATTATCTCAGAGAATAATTTTTAGAAGAAAGGTTGATAAATTATCTTTTTTGAATACTTTGGAAACTTAGTAGTAAATGGATTTAAAGGGAAACATATACAGCTCAAAATGAATTAATCTAAACACTGAAACCAAATAGAAAACTACTAATCCTGAAAGGTATTAATGGTATTTAATCCAAAAATCATGCAACCAGCTAGGACATAAAATAGCTTTTTGCCTAACTTCCGCTCCTGTCTTTTTCATACTTTTCAAACTTTTAATTTTTTGATCATCATTACAGTTTAAAGTAAAGCAATACCTTCATTATTATTATAATTCATTTTTATTAGTTGTCCAGTAGAAAAAAATGTGCAATATTTTTTGCATCTATAGATAGCTCTCCGTCTGAATATTTGCTTAAACTTGCCATGTTCTGCTAGCTAGAGAAGTGCTTACAAATTGTTTTCTGGGAGCTGTGCATGCCGGTTAGATTTCATATCTTTAAAAGAAAAAAAAGAAGTTTACTTCAATACCTTACTGAACCAAATGCCAATGTTACTTTTTGTTTCTTTTTGGTGTATGAAACAGAATGGATGATCTTTGCCTTCACTTACTATACTTTCCAAAGAGCTTTGTGGGTTTTTTTTTTAAGTTGTACTAGTCTTAAATATGCATATTAAATCAATATGAGTTTTTTACATTTAGATCAAAAAAGAGCAGCTGTCAGAGCAGCTCTTTTTCTTGTTTCCCCTGACAGAAATGTGCAGTCTAATTTCAAACTTGGGTTTAGCAAGAAGTTTGGAAGATTCAAGATGCTTCAAGCGGTTTGGCCTTGAGACATGCAAAGAGCTCAGACTCCCTGCAAGAAGACAAGTCCAAGTGTGAATTCTCCATTCTTTCAATCTTACAATTAATTTCCTGGAGCAAGTAGCAGCAACACAGCTCGTCTGATGGCTGTTTCTCGGAGCTGTGGAGCCCTTGTAACAAGACAGTAACACAACCTTGAGAGGTAGTAAATTAAAAGAAAAAAGCTCCAACTATTTATTTTTTGCCTAAAAGTGTGCACTCATTGAATAAATTTCAAGGTTTAATATGAAATGCAGGACTCCTCTCTGCAGGCATGGAAACACTCACAGTGCTCTTCTCAAAAAAAGAGTCCAATGCAGCCAATTAACATTTTTACTGGCCATAAGAAAGTGTTGATATGGTCAGTTTTTTACTTCCTCCTTCAGTTACCTTCCCTACGGGCTTTAATGTGCCCTGGTGTGTGACATGGGGGCCCTGCCAGGGCGGCTCCTGTGTGGAGCGGGTGGGGCTGCCCCACGCCGGCCACAGCCGGTTCCAGCCGGTTCCAGCCGGTTCCAGCGCAGGGCAGAGCTGAGCCCCTCAGCCACGGGCGGGGGAACCTGGGTCAGAAAGGGCAAAACGCTGCCCGGCAGCCAGGGCTGAGGGGAACAGGGAGGAACAGCCCTGCCAGCCCCCAGGGGAGAGCGGGGGGAGCGAGGAGGGGCTGCGGGTGCCCCGGCAGAGATTCCTTTGCAGCCCCAAGAGAGACAGGAGCGAAGGGTTAAGCTGAGCAAGGGAACAGGAGTGGAGTAGGGGGAAGGCGTGGTGGGGTTTGTTTGTTTGTTTCTGTTTGTTTGTTTGTGTTGTGGGGTTTTTTGTTTGTTTTGGTTTGTTTCTTTTTCTCAATGTCCATATCTATTTTAATTGGCAGTAAATCAATCTTCCTCAAGTCCAGTCTGTTTGGCCTCTGATGGTAATTGGTAAGCAACCTCCCTGCCCTTATCTTGATTCAGGAGTGTTATTGCTCCTGTTTTTCTTATTTCATTAACTCTTCTTGCTGAGTGCAGAGGAGGGAATGAGCAACTGGGTAGCAGTTTGGCTTTTAGCCAAGCTTAACCCACCCTGCCTTCCTTCTTTGAACTAGCTGTAATTACGTTCCACATGGTTTTGCAGTCAACACTGTTACTGATAGTAATTTATACTGCAATGATGAAGTTGGTGCAATGTGAGTCCTGGTGAGAGTAAGTGACACAGAATTATAAGGTGACAATTAAGACCTGCTAGACATATATTTTCCTCTTCTTAAAATTAGAGACAAGGTGGAAATAAATACCAAGAATAGAGATGTAATAAGGGAAGCAGAAAGGTGTCTAGAATCAATAATAAGAAGGATATTAGCAGAAGCTAGAAAGACTTCAGCAGGTAGAACAGCAAGTAGCAGATGGAGGGAAACAAACATCTTGGTACCAAAGGCTAAAGAAGAATTAAAGACCACAGCAAGTGATTCAGAGTGTTCATATACCTCAACTGGTAAGATATACTTTTGCTGCCACTACTTCCACTGATAACTAGGATCAGTACCATAATATAAAATACAGGAGTACATGCAGACATCATTTAAGTATGCACCTAGCAGACTGTCCTATTAATCTTCCCTCAGTGTGCTAGTTGCTGTAAAACAGAATAAGCGCAGAAATGAAGAGCCAACTTCATAATATAAAAGAATAAATAAATAAAATATAAACCAAGAAACAGAAACCAAACACAAAAATTAGCAAGGGCAGGGAGCATTTAGCTTGCAAACAAAATGTTATTTTATTTGTAGATGATATTACAGAACATTCACAGAGAAAAAACAAGAGGATTAAAATACAGTAGGAAAAAAACATAGACCTTTGATTAGTATTTCATCTTTCCATAGGAGCAGAAAAATAAATATTACCTGCTAATAGTACTATTATGTTTCTAACAACAAAGCTAAAGGGTTTGAGCTGAGAGGTAATGGACTATCCTTACACTGTCAGAACTATACTAAAAAAAAAAAAAAGATAATTAGATATTTTACATCATAAATTTTAGACAGGAAAACACAAATAAGCAAAAAGACCGAACTGCATTTTCAAGAAATTGAATCAAATGGCACAGCAGTTAAAAAATTAATTGTAAATGTTTTCATTGTAGTTATGTTTGTGCAGTCCTTTTTGGCCATTATACATAGTCAGGCAAAAACAGGAACCTGGTTTTAAGTTATTCACAATAAAAAAGGCAAATCGTGTATTTGTATAGTCGAAACTATTTGCTTTATATAAATAGGATCTAATAGGTAACAGATAAATTATCAGTTAATATAATTTATTGTGCATTAATTTATAACCAGGTAGGAGGGTTGTGTTATTTTTTTTTTTTTTAAGTGTAATTTCTTGTTAGTATAATAGCTGCCTGATAAGACATTTTTCGTAACTGCAACATACCACACAGCCAATATGTGGATCAGTATATTTTCTTGGGAATGGTTTAAACTTTTACACACTGGTGTAAGTATTACTGACACTTAAAGCACATTAACTTTTTTTTTTGTGCCTTGGGTAGGATAAGGTTCCATATTAAGTTTGGGGAGGCATTGAAACAGGCTGCCCAGGGAGTTGGTGGAGGCAGCGTCCCTAGAGGTGTTAAAAAAAATGGACAGACGTGCTGTTTCAGGAGATGGTTTAGTGGTTAGGGGTTGTAGGGCAGACCATTGGACTTCATGGTTTTTACCAACCTTGATCATTCTGTGATTCTCTCCTGTTACACTTCTCCTGTCTTGTTTTTCAATTGATGGATATATATTTTCATCTGCATTTACTTTGCATGATTATTCTTAAGCTCTCCTTCACCTGCAGCAAAACTAGAGGGTTAGATACAAAGTTGAGTGGGTTTTAGACTCTATAAAGCATACATTTAAAATTGCCTTACTGTATCAGTCAGTGACTTTCCTTAAATAAACCTCAAAAAAGCTGGGGACTGCCAGGCATGAAATTTGTTCACTAGAAGACTTGCTTTAGGATTGCTCACAACAGTGTGTAAGCTTTTTTGTTGCTGTTATCTTTATATATATATATAATTTATATATTTATATATTATAGGATACATAAATATGTGCATATTTATGTATAAAGTTATCAAAATCTTTACCTTGCAAGCCTAGTCTTCCTCATGCTTCAGAAAATGTTTACACAACCTTTAAAGGAAATCGTTCTGGTTTTGGACTTTTTTTTCCAGTTAGGGTGTCTTATTGTGCATGCCACATACATTCAAAGGAAAATTTAGATGATGTAATAAATTATGCTCACCTAAATTTTTCATTTTATTTATATTTATTTATTTTATTTATTTATTTTTATTTAATTATAATTTAATTTATTTTTTTATTTATTTTTTTATTTATTTTTTCCCCCTTTTTTTTTTGGATAAAATATATAAAATTTGTAGAACTTCTGTATTTATAAAAATCAGCTATAATTCATGTAACTTTTTTTTTTCTCCTAGTCCACTTAACATTATCATGAACAACCTCCTATGTAAAATGAAAGATAAAGATCATCAAGAGTAAATTAATTTTCTAGCTTTGTGGATCACGTTCTTTTCTTTTATCTTATGATTAAATAGTAATTGTACAGTAAGAGTGCAAGCTTATTTGTACAGTGAAGTGTAAAATCTCCATTATTTTGCAAGTATTGAGAGCACTTGATTTTAAAATAGGTGTTTTGCAACAGTTCACATTAATATAGCTTATTGCCTATAATGTGAACAAAAAAGACATTTAGAGCCCTAATGTGTCCAAAACAACTAAGAATAGTTCTTGTGCAATCACAGCTGTTGAAAGAAAAATTCAAATGCCAGAAGAAATTAAAGGTGACATTTGACTGATGAAGGGCAAGGAGAGCTTGAGCTTAAAGTTTCTGCAAGGTCAAGGAAGGTGGAATCTGACTTTTGATTAGGAAGGAAATGGTTTCAGATGGATGCACTATTGTCCTCAAAGCTGTAACAAACCAATGTCTGAGAATGGTCAAGCCTTGCTGGAGTGATCAAGTCAGTAAAACTGTTTCTATGATTTCTGTAATTCCAGACCCTTATTCTTAAAAACATACTACAATATAACTACATATGAGAAAGAAAAATAATCTGGAAATTAATTTAAATAGCCTAAGTGTAGGAATCCATCTTGCAGCTCAACGTTATTTAACTACATCAAAGAGTATTTGGTGACATAGAAATGCAGTTGAATGTTATTGGAACTTACACAGAGAACATTCACATATGATGCAAAGTCAATCTTAACTTCCTCCTTTGTTTTACTGTATTTCATCAGGCAAAAAGAGTTATAGGTTGACATGATGTGAAATAATGTGATATTCTATCAGTTGAGATTGCAGAACTTTTTCTTAACTGAGGAGAAATGTAAGTAAATAAAGAATTGCAGTCAGAAGCAATTATGTACAACTCTGAACAGTATTCCCTAGAGAGAAAGATATGTACATTTTCCTGTCTAGTTTCATTACGTGTGTTCATTTCAAATCCAGACACTTTTCAGTACAAACAGAACAAATTCTGTTTTGTTCAAACAACAGTCCCTTCTAAACACTTCATGTGCCAAGTGAGAAAAACAAAGCAAAACCTCTAACAAATGCCTTTTAAGAACAGTGTAAATGCTATTGATTTGCTTTCAGTAATCAGTGATTTACTGATTCACTACATTATTATATTCTACTTCTGTAAAGAATAATCTTGTTTCTACTTTCAATCTTGTTTATATACAAAAAGATATTGTCAAACTTATTAATATCATGTTATATTGTAAATACAGTCTCAAGTGTTTTTACAAAGATTTATTTAAATATTACTTAAAAAGGAAAAGATCAAGTGGATTATTCCATCATAAGCAGATCTGGTAAAATGAAGTGATACATCCATTTTATTCATCTTATAGGATCAATACGAGGACTGTCCTCAACCAACTGTAACATATATATACACATATATATGCACACTTTTCATCTATCTACTGTGAACTTTTCGATGCCTCCCTGCTTGATTCATGATGATCTATGTAGTGTACTTATTGACCACTATAGGGAAGAAATTGAACAAATGAAGGAAGACGTAAATAAAGTATTGTAAATTTCTTTATATGCACATTTTGTGATGTTTATTTTTTGATAAAGAGAACAAACACTAAAACACTTGCAGAAATCATCACCTGTGTAGACAGAATTGCAAGAAACAGGGAGAAGGGTTGTCCAAGGTGGCATCTGAGAAAAAGACAATGGCCACACACTTTGATCTTGATACCAAGCATTTCAGTTATAAAATAGAATTTCCCACCACAACACAAGGAAAAGAAAAAACAGGAGTGTGAAGAAACCAAAATGGGTGATCGTGAACCATCAGTACAACACGCTATGAAAATGTGATTCTGATCCTGAAGTATGTCAGAAATATACAAGCGTACAGTGTTATTACTTTGAAAAATACAAGTAATTGCCATGACCCTAAAATTACCTCTGAGCAATTTTGATATGCCAAGTTCAAGAAGATGGATTTAGACAAGGGGTGTGGAACAGGTAGCAGCTATCAGAATGATTAGGAGAAGAGAGGATTTGGTTTACGGAATGAGGAACATTCAAATTACATATCCTAGCACAGTAAAGCTAGGATATAGGAGAAGATAGCTGCTGGAAAGGAAAGGAGCTATCCAAAGCCAAGAACAATAATGGCTTAGAGAGAATGGATGGAACACAGATTGCAACAAAGCAGCAGTTACGGAGCAGTCTGCCTGTACAAGCAACAGAGGCGGAAGAGCTGTCTAGATCAATCAAGGAAAAATGGTTAGATTATTAAGTTCCTAGTTTATTAAGAGAATTGTACAGTTGTCTGCAATATTAAAGGACAGAACCCAATGATCTGATTCTAGCTTCAAATGCTTAAAACATTCCTATTATTCATGTTAAGAATATTACTGATTAGGATTGTGCTGCAGACTGTATCAATTAGACGCATAGGAACTGATAGATGTCTTAAGACCTGATGCTTCACAGGGAATGGAAAAATATGTCTTTTGCTCTCTCTGCCCATTAATACAGAGAAGAGAATAAGCAGGGACACCCTGCCAAAGTATATTAATGCTATTAATAAGGCTGCAGGAACACTTAAGTCAAAGAAACATAAAAACAACAGCATTTGCAGAGGGTCAGGTCAGGTCTGTGATAATAGCAAAAGCCTATACAGTATAAGAATATATACATATTTATTGTTCCAACCTTCAGCCATTTGTTCTCCCTAAAGCAGAGACTGTTTCTAAAAGCTAATTTTTAATGGATGTTTTGTTGATAAACCTGTTCAGGATTCTTTTAAACTCCATACAGACTTTCAGGAATGGTACCATCATATGTCAAGGAGTTCTGTGGCTGACTTAAAATTTGTGCAAAAGATGTCTTTAATTTGTTCTGAATTTACTGATTTCTAACTTCACTTAATGTTCCCTATTTTTTCTACTACAAGAAGACAAGACCAATGAAAACCTGTGCACTTTACTCCTCATCTCGCATTATATCTATAAACTTTTCCAAGATTTCTGTTATTTCTTCTCCAGGCTGAGGAGTTATACTCTTAATTATCTCTTGCGTAGAAGCCTCTTGATCCAACATTGATCAATGGATTAAAAAAAGGTACATCAAATGTTAGTAAAAAATAAATATGACATACTCACTTCTCCATGGCTGGGTATGACAATGCCTAAAGATACACATTCTAGACCTGCACACAATGATACTATGTGTGTTAGCAATTAATTGTATTTTGACCAGAAGTATATCTCTTTTACTTCGTCTCTGCATATGTAACCTGTAACATTGCTGATCCAATTATAAAAACAACTAAAATTATCCACTCTGGCTCTAAGCTTTAATGTGATTTTTCTGTAATGATAATATTGACTCTCTAGTTCAGTAAGCAGCATGATTAAGTGTGTTTTGTTACTTAAATCACTTCATCATCATCACTTCATCACTTAAATCATTCATCTTAATCAAGGCTACTGACAATAGCTCTAGTCAATTTTATTTAAACAAGTTGAAAGTACCCTATAAAGGTAGAAAATTAATAAGGCAGAATTTAGAAAATATAGTTTTTCAACAAAGGAATATATGTTTCTCACAAATATTATATTTAATTTTGATCTTTACTGTTACACAGATGAACAGAGAGAAAATGCTATAATAATTAAAATAAATCACTGATTGATGATTTTGTAATTTTATGAAAAATTTTCTTTCATATTACGTTAAATTAAATGGAAGGTCTGCTAAAGAGCAAAGACTGACTGAATGTTTTGAAACCTTGTGATGTAATTCAAAGACTCTATGCGCTCTTCTTTGTATCTACATCCATACCACAGCCTGTTAAATAGAAGCATCTTAAATGCAAAAAGCACTGTGCTGCAATGCAGAACCCTGTCCTATAATTCAAAGTTTCCCAGCAGCTCAAGGCACATTATTCCCCCCCATTTCTCCAATAACCATCACGTTCTTGAAGTTAGATCATGAAAGAATAAAAAGAGCATTCTATTAGAAAAACTATGTTTGTAAATATGCAATTACAGGATTTTAGAAAAAAAAAGTCTCATTTTTCAGAAAGTAAACAATTCAAAAAGTGCTGCACCTTATATGTATCCAATTCAAAGGTGTTACCCATTTGCCAGTGTTAGCTTTCTGAGCTGCTAATAAAACTGTCTTAGGAGTAATAATCTTTTTCCCAGCTGTCAGGATAACCATCTGGAATTAATCTAAGTGTTACCTTCAACTCTAAGAAAGTTATTTTTCCATGTCTTTCTGTTGCTTTGGATTATTAAAATGCATCAACCATTTAAGTCCATTTGCATTTTTCTGCTTCTGTTCTAGTTTTATAAAGACTTCCTCAGAAAAACTGCTAGCAGAGAACCAAACAGTTATTTGGAAAATAGTGACAAGATAGGATTACAGTCCTTATAACCAGTTTTAAAGCTCCAATCTGAGATTTAATTGATGTGTAAACTGAAAGGCAGACTTTGATGGAAGGAGTGGCAGAAGCACCACACCCTTTTCCCTCCCTAGGTGTTAGGGTAGTACACAAGGTAAAAGTAGTTATATATTCCAAATTTCAGTTCCAGCCTCACCTCACAGCAGCCTCACTCTAACCTGCAAAGTCAAGTTACCATTGCTAGTAAAATCTATGTTTACAGTGCCTACACCACACTAATTTTCAGTCCCCATTATTTCAGACACAAGGACTGAAGGTGACCCAACAAGATTTAGGAAAATCTTCAGGAAACATATTACAAATTGTTCCTTAGACCTTTAAGTTAGTGATTACAGAATCATAGAAAGATTTGGATTTGAAGAAACTGATGAAAATAATCTGGCTCGAACCCTCTGGTCAAAGCAGGGCCAGCTTTTAATTTAGTATTCTGAAGCATGCTTGAAAACATGTAATTATCCTTGTGGAGTGAAAATTTTGTTTTCTTTCATGTTGCTTAAGTAATGCAATTTATGATGAGCAAAGCAACCTATGTTTTGCAATTAAATATATTAATGAGGAATGCTGGATACTCTAGAGAAAAACTGAATTGTATTAAGCAGGTGGAGAGAAATATTACTCTATGGTAAGAACAAAAGCATTTTTTCTTAACTATGTAAAAATATTTAGTACTATTATGCAAAGTAAATTAAATAATATCCCTTTTATTTTCTCAAGGGTTTCCCATTCAGGGAGACTTCTAGATCAAAAATTATAATCCAGAAGGTTTATCCATCAGAGACATTCAGAAATTTTAATTAACCCTGAAGACAGATTTATGTAAATCAAGATTTATGGATTAAAATAAGCTAAATATTTAAATAATGAACATAAAATAGTGCTGCTGTGACATCATAACAAAAATATCCCCAAGCAAGTTCTAAGTAATGTTGACATACTGTTTTGTGAACAGGTCTGTCCACAGGCTGTCTCAGCTGACTATGTACAAGCCAGCTCTGAACTCTACATCAGCACAGGGTGATAAACCAAAGCTCACTCCCTAGTGCCTCAGCAATTGACATAGTGACATGGTGTCCTATTTGAATCAGCTGGACAACTGTGAGACGCACATAGAGGTGATGTATAGAAATTGCATATTTTTATGGATATTCACACACTGAGAAGATTCTATTCTAAGTATCAGATTCTAAGAGCCTGAAAGGGCAAATATAAATAATCCCACCATGACCCAGAAATATGTTTTTGATAGTTTTTGAGTTAGTTTATGCCATCCTCTATCTGGTTACTCCTTAAAAGGGAGAATTTCTTTCTGAAAACTATTTAAACTACTATATTTTGCAAGTGAGTTTAGGCCACAAACAGAACTGTATGTTGGTAACATACTGCCGATCTTCTACATATGCAATATGAATTATGACTCCTTGACGTTAAATTAAAATTCTTGAGTAAGTTTCTCCAAAAAACAAAATTATTTTAAGTCCTCACATTCTGGAATAAGCACGTTAATTTGATTAAAATATCAAGATACAAGAATAAGTTTTTCAATGCTATCAAAATCTCAGACTCCTCAGAAGGGACTGATTATGTAAACAGTTGACACCCAAGCCAAAGCTAACACAACCCATAAAACATTTATCCTTTTTCTCACTGTGATTCTTAGAATAAAAGTGTTTTTTAGCTCTTTGACAGTAATTGGAAGAATTAGCTTTTTTTAGTGTATGAGAACTTCATTCATGACAAATATAAAAGGGAAAAGGATAGATTAGATTCCTGGTATAAACAGTATTTAAACTGAATAATTACTTAGGCTAGATTCTGAAAATGTAAAATTCAAGGATTTTTAGCAGCTTATTTTAATCAGAACAAAGTAACTTCAGTAAATTGCTGGAAGTTTCAATTATAAAAAAAATAAATGCAAGCTACCCATGTAAATTTAAATATAAACATAAATGCTTAATTCAGATTATATTATTTCAGCAAAATCTTTAGCCAATATTCCAGTTTTTAAACCATGGTATTCAATGCTGCCTTCTTATTAAAA
The DNA here is from genome assembly GCF_000747805.2 of Chaetura pelagica. NCBI lineage: Eukaryota > Metazoa > Chordata > Aves > Apodiformes > Apodidae > Chaetura > Chaetura pelagica. The sequence continues at coordinate 1,847,003 of NW_009954552.1, forward strand.
AATAAAAATAAAAATAATCAAAACAAACAAAACAAACACAAACTGCTTTCTAGATGCCTACGAATAAAAATTACAGAATACATACAGTTACTTTAGCTTTCATTTATTTCACCATTCCTATGTTTTTACAGACAACTGGGTATCGTTTGACCTAAAATATGTGGTTATCAAAAACCAGGAAGACTATTTTCATTAAAAATGTAATTTACATGACAGGATAATAAACATAAGATGAGTCATAAGACTTTCCAGTTATGTAAATGGGTCAACAAACTTGTATCCATAATTGCTAATGCATAGTGGATCAGAGTTGCCTCTATCTCAACTAGTAGTTACATAAGAACTTATGTTTGTAATTAAAGAAAAAAGGAAGCTACAATCATTTGAAGGAACGTAAGAACACACCATTTGATTATTCCTGTATTTAAATATTTTTATATTTCAAAGTAAGACAACCTATTTGTGAAATAAATTATAAGTGATTAATGGAAAAGCTTGTAAAGATTCAGACATGACTTCTGTATCTCATCACAAACTCTGGAGTGTCCTAGGGTGTCCAGTAACACTGGACATACAGAAACCAAGTTATAAATGGCCTGTGCTACAGATTCAGCAGGGAATTTGGACAAAGCCGGAATGTTTTCCAGAAGTGGATTGACTGTGACAAGGAGTCTTAATATCTGTAGATTCATAAATGTTACATAACACTCACAATTTCTGCTGAGGCCAGCAGTAGTACTGTAGTAGTAAAGCACAACCCTGGCCACATTCTGCACATGAAGAACAAATAAAATTGTCATGATTTTCACAGCTATCTGCAGACTGTAGTATAAGGCTGTTTTATTTTAATATGTTTTCAGTCATATAAATCATGATTCATATAGTACATTACTCTCTAAACATTAGGCAATATTCACTGCTCATCCTCCATCTTTGTTTGTCTAGAAATGGTTTTCAAGGTTAGCTGCTTCATCTGTTTCACAGGAACCTAGATTATTACATTTATTGAAGTAGCTATTTTAGGTATTTCTATAAACATGCTTATTTCATATAGAAATATATATTTTAAATAATCTATTACATAAATATCATAATATTGTGGATATTTTCTGCATAAATACCCATTTCATTCATAAACATAGCTATAATATTTTATATGTTATATACATTCTATACATGAATATGTATAAAATCCCCTTCCCATATATATAATACCCTCCCACAACTCCCCTTCCATGGAATTTTTATTATGTACAGCTGCTGAAAAAAAAATCTGGAGCAAGATTTATGCTACAAAGTGGAAGAATAAGTGGTCACCTATTATTTTGTTAAAACAGAATATATGTGAAAATAAAGGTAACAGTCAGATCTTTCTTACATTTCTTGATATATCTTGGAGAGGGAGTGTGAAACTTCTGAAATTGCAGGGATTTGTCTGCCAGGGTTGATTATCTGCAACACTAATGTGCCAGACAGAAGCAGCCAGACAAAAGCAGCACACACAAAGCTCTCACGCTGTCCAGCTAGTCACTAAGACACTGTGTGTGGCATCCATAGTGTCCTTTGTTGGCAACTTGAATTATTTTGTGTGTTGCTTCCTCACACTTCTGCAATGGCCGGTGTCCAAAACAGCACCTGTGGTAAGTGTCTTAAGTTGTCTTCTCTGCAAAACATCATGATGGCAAGGTCAGAGAGGGAAGCTGCAGACTGCACTGATTTTTTAGCCCCTCCAAAATACTTCTTGTTAAGTCAGTTCATGCATAGGTCACATTTATGTGTCCCTGAACTGTCACCAAGGGCAATGCTGCAAGTAATATTATGACAGGTAGATAATTACACCTTGAACCTTGTGCATGGACTCACCCTAATAGTAATGCAGAGGTAATCTTTGCTTCTGTCCTCAACCTGGCCCTCAGGAATTAGTGACTGAGAAGACTTAGACCTAAGAACAGCAGTTTCTGGGGTAGAAAAATAATCATGTTTCTAATATGGGGGTGCAAAGAAATGCTTGTATACAAAATTCATATCCTTAATTGCTATGAGGACCAAGACAAACTATGAACTCTTTACTCCATGTCCATGTAGACTTGGAAAGTATTTCTTATTAAACTCAACTCCTTTCTTAAATATGACAATTTTCTTTGAACACATAGACTGTATTGGCTGCTCATCTGGTCTAGTTATAGCTTTGTTGCATTACAGCATTGCTTTTGAATTAGTCAGTTTTGTGGTCTTGTGTCTAGAAACTGGCAAATAAAGCAGAAATTAACTAAAAAAATTATTTCTGGGTCTATTTGAGACCTTTAGAAGCAGAGCAGCTTTTAGTGCTGATCTGCCATTAGGGTCTCCGGAGGTCCCTACTTCCATCAGTTACTGAGTGGAAAATGTTCATAGGTGTCAAAAACTGTTGTATTCAAAAAGTATCTCCATCTCCCTTTATTATATTTTCAGCTCATGAAGATAACCATGATCTGCTCATTTGTTAGACTTTGCAAGAAACATTTCCTGTGCTGACCTTTACATTTGGTAGGAGCTTCTTAAAAACACTGATAAGTTACCACATCGTCCTTCTTCAAGACAATCATTGGAGATCTCTTTTACCACAAGCACACAAAAACACTTAACAGTGGTTATGTTGACAATACAATTGTTTCTTATCACACAGACTAATGTTGTCTCTTCGGATTAATCTATCAATGTTTATTCAGGGTCCATCCATTTTCTCTTCTGTATTAAGAGAAGTGTAGAATCACAGGCCCTTAAAACATGGATTTTCTGATCCACAAGAATAAAACCTGATCCATGGCCTTTGGTGTTCACCTGCATGTGGGTCTCCAGTTACATTTTTCATTGAAAAGAAGGCAAAGAAGACACAAAGAAAGTCCATTGTGCTGGAGAAATCAGTCAGTATTTTGACATTTCAGTGACTGTAGCTTATGCAAACCTGTCTCTATTTGCATTCTACCTTACTAGCACATTGCTGGCAGTCAGTTTGAAGAGAACTGAATATTTACTCAACTCTCAGTGGATTTACAGCTGTACTGAGTTACTCTAAACCCCACGCTAGTAAGCTAACATGGGGAAAAAAAAAAAAAAAAAGATTTACAGAAGAAACTGAACTGCATATATTGTCTTCATGATAGTTCCGTAACAGTTTATTTTTCTAATTGAGGCCAAAATTGTGTATTAATTCATAAACAGGCAGCAACAAATTTTATGAAATTAAATAGTCATTATATTTCTGTCTTTACTTATGTCTCTAGTATTTTGTGAGAGATAAATATGACATATAACCGGATATTCATCCCAAGCATCTAAAGTATTATAAAAAAAATGCCCAAATGGCAAGGGAAAACCATTTGAAATACAAGTTTTCATAAACCGTGTTGATGGCACTCATTTATACACATTTTTAACGCATTCATGCAATTACTGTTATGTTTGAAAAAGTGGAAAAAGTAGACACATATTCAATACAAGTAGGACTTTTCTCTGCTTGAAAATAATTGTAAGGCAATATTGGGTGACCAAATACTATTTCACTTCTGACTACAGTATATGTGAATTATTCTAGAATTGTTTCACTATGGCAGGGAAGAACAGGTACGTAGCATCTTAGCTCTCTCAGTAACTGTTTTGTTTACCTATTTATATCTAATTGCTAAGAATATTTGGGCATCATTACTCTCTCATTAATTCCTCTGGGCTATACATCATAACAAAGTTTCTATTAATTGAGACACAATCAGGTTGCACACAGGTAGCTGGCTTCATATTAACTACGAGTGTGCAGTCATTCATTGTTCAGTTAAACATGCCAGACTAAAAAACATGAAACATTCCTAAGAGACAGCATCTATCTGCAGCTCCACACACATGGTGGCTCCTAATCCATTCTAATATCTATAGCATAAATATTTTAGAAACTGTCAGAAAGGAAGATTCAGTAGGAAAAAAATGGCATTGATAGTCATAAGACATGAAGTCTAACTCCTTTTTCTGATCTGTTGTTTAAATCTGATGAGTCACTTGATACCTTTAGTGTGTCTTAGTTTGTGAGTTAAATGATTCTTTATTTTGAAGGCTTACGGTGACCTCCCATAAAGAAAATAAATGAGGCACATTTTCTGCTCCTTTGTGCCCCACAATATGAAAAACACAAATATTTTAAAAATTGTTACCAAAACACTCATTCTGACCCAGAAGAAAGACTTCTTACTGAGGCTTCCCAAAAAATCCAGAGGTTCAGATAATGATACTACATATTTAGACTCAAAAGACCATACCTGAAAACCTTCATATATCTAGCATGGAGTCAAAGTATTTTGCATCTGTGTCTTCAGTAGAAATCAAGAAATTTCAGTTGAGTATGAAAAAAACCTTGAGTGTCTGACAACCCCAAGTTGTCCATTTTGGCATTAAATGTATTGCAATTGCCTTTTAGTTGACATAGTGTCGAATACAATGTCTTCTAAATCTCAATTGGTCTTACAAAAATAAGTGTAGCAGATAAAGTATTAATTATGTTCTACTACCTGCTTTCAATTTTACAAGTAATTCTTTAAATGAACGTAACAACTGTGGAGATAAATGTTCAGCTTTGACAGGTGTGGACCTGGCACTTTGGTGACTTTGAAATGCATTTCATTTGACAGGAGATTTTGGAACTTTTTGTACTTGAACTGCTCAGCCTCCCTTTAGGTAACTAGTAAGGGCAGTTTTAATGCCAGGTGTCAGTTTGGACAGGTTTCTACTTATTTTTTTATGCAAAAAAGAATAATTAGGTCCATTGTGTCTCTGTGCCTGTAAGTCTTCCCAGAATTCCCTGTAGGTGAACACACAGCTTCGATGTTCTCTAGAAAGAGATTTAGTGGAACAAGGACACAATCTAAGCTCATATAAGAACTACTCTTTGATGGGTCGCTAGGGCAAATAGGTGTTAGCATAATTAGATGATTTAAACGGTTTGATTCTGGAGCATAATTAGACAACAGTTTTAGACGAAAAAAAAACAACAAAACCAAACAAAAAACAGTGTAGGCACCTGCATCACGCCATAGTCCGTGGGTAAGTCACTGACTAGAAAGATCCTATCAGTTAAACAAAAAAAGACATTTGCAACCTGGCTGATATTCACCTGTCTTTTATTGACTGATTTCTCTTTTCCTCACTGGTAATGCTGCATTTCTCCTTCCAGGAGATCAATGCAGACTCACAAAGGTCATTAGCCCAGATGAAAAATAGTTTGTCAACGAATGAAATATTTCCAGTGATATGACAATGGTTTGTTTGTGCATGCTGAGCCTGAAAACATACAGGCAGGACAAAAGCACAGAAGGAAAATGATTCAGCCAGTGATGCTGACTACTTGCAGGAGTTGTCAACTTGATCCATATGGCATGTCTGAGCATCCTGTAAGCAATGATAATCCTTCACTTAAGTTGGAAGAATCACAGAGGAAAATTTTTCAATACATCCCTCCCTGGCAGTTACTTTCTTTGTGTGAGTGAGTGTGCACATGTGGGATTATTACTATCTATGTAAAGATTATCTATGTTAAGACTAATCAAAAAGCTTAGGAATTCTTAATAGTTGTGGTGTGGTTTATTAATGTTACTGATCAACATCTGAATCTGCGCTATTATTTTTTATTTGTCGGAGGGCTAAATAGTGTTGCTTGGAATAAATATTTACTGTTAGTCAGCGCCTGTGTTTGTGTGTGCTCTCCATCACAGGGGGACACACAAATTTACACTGATCTGCTGTGATTGTTGTATTTATAAAAATGACCACTAACTACTATTTTCAGTTTCTTAAGCTTCACTGAATCCTCCTAATTATAAAATCATAAAATAATTTAATTCAAAAAATGGAAAAAACCCCAACAAAACCAAAACCAAAAAAAGAAATCTGAGGCTCTGATAGAAAAAAAAGTTATTAATTTAACATTCAAATGATTGCAAGAGCTATAAATTTTCCTACTTGCTTTTTCCAGTCAACCCACCTGGCAGTTTCATCATGAGAAAATGTATTGCAGAGAACTACTACAGCATACAATCAAAGTCCCAGACAGCTATTTCAGCTTAGAAATTAACTCAAATTAATGTAACGATAATTGTTACATCAAGCTCAGTTACACGTTTTTGCTAATTAAAGATAGAGGGAAATGCCATATAAGACAGTAATATTTGTTAACAAGAATACACTGATGATTTGGCCGACCTCTGAAAAGGTTAAACTGCTAGAGCTGTTGCATTAATTAGTACATTTATATCACATCTGGGTTATTCTTTATCTTATTTGAAAGAATGAAACCATATTTAATCTCATTCATTAAAATATAAGGAAAAAAGTAATTGATTACTCAGTATATTTCATAAAATTTCAAAGAATTTTAATACATTGTAATTCTTGTTACTATATTGGGCTATCTATATTAATAAATTTCATCTCATTAGAATCAATTATTTTTTATTGGAAAAGAACTTTAAGGTCGTCAAGTCCAACTGTTAACCTAGCACACTGCCAAGTCCACTGCTAAACCATGTCCCTGAGCATCACATCTACACATCTTTTAAATACCTCCTGGGATGATCACTCAACCATTTTCCTGGTCAGCCTTTTCCAATGCCTGACAGAACTTTCAGTTAAGCAATTTTTCCTAATATCCAATCTAAACATCCCCTTGTGCAACTTGAGGGCACAGTACTGGTGCAGCCTCACCAGTCTCACCGGTGCCAAATACAGGAGGGCAATCACTTCCCTAGTCCTGCTGGCCACATTTTTCCTGATTTTTTCTTGGCCACCTGGGCACACTGCTGATTCATATTCAGCTGGCTGTTGACCAGTAACCCCAGATGCTTTTCCTCCAGGCAGCTTTCCAGCCACTCTTCCCCAGGCCTGTAGTGTTGCATGGAATTGTGGCCAAACTGCAGGATTTGGCACTTGGCCATGTTGAATCTCATACAATTGGCCTCAGCTCACTGATCTAGCCTGTCCAGATCCGTCTGTAGAACCTTCCTACCCTCAAAGAGGTCAACACTCCTTCCCAGCTTGGTGTCATCTGCAAACTTACTGAGGGTGCATTCAACCCCTTCATCCAAATAATTGATAAAGATATTAAGAGACCTGGCCCCATTACTGAGCCCTGGGGAACACCACTTGTACCAGTAACCAGCTGGATTTAACTCCATTCACCACAACTCTCTGACCCTGGTCATCCAGCTAGTTTTTCACCCATCAGACCATAGACCCATCCAAGCCATGAGCAGCCAGTTTCTCCAGGAAAATCACAGAATCACAGAAGAGTCATGGTTGAAAAGGACCTCTGAGCTCATAAAGTCCAACCATAATTAAAAAACAACAACAACAAAACCCAAAAAAACCAAACAAACAAAATAAACAATTAAACAACAAAAAAAACCCATAACCCACAACCTACAATCTCGGCCACTAGAGCATGCCCTGAAGTTCCTCATCTACATGAGAATGGTAAGTCAACCACCTCCCTGGGCAGGCTGTTCTTTTTCAGTAAAGAAATTCTTCCTAATATCCAAGCTAAACCTCCCCTGCCACAACTTCAGGCCATTTCCTCTGTTCCTCTTATTATTCACTTGGGAGAAGAGGCCAACACCCACCTCCCTACAACCTGCTTTCAGGTATTTGTAGAGGGTGATGAGGTCTCCCCTCAGCCTCCTCTTCTCCAAACTAAATCTCCCTAGTTCCCTCAGCTGTTCTTCATATGACATATTCTCTAGACCCTTCAAAAGCTTGATGGTTCTTCTCTGGACTCACTCCAGCACCTCAATGCCCTTCCTGCAGTGAGGGGCCCAGAACTGAACACAGTACTCAAGGAGTAATGTAACAGGTTAATAACCACTTTTCCTTGGATTATTGTGGCTTCATTCTGCTCCCTGTCTTCCACCTCAGGTAACCCAGGAACAATTTTTCTTAAAATTAAAGGCTGAGGCAAAGAAGGCAGTAAGTACCTCAGCCTTTTCCTCATCCTTTGTTACTATGTTTCCCCCACATCCAAGAAAGGATGAAGATTCTCCTTAGCCCTCTTTTTTTTGGTAATGTATTTATAGAAAATTTTCATTGTCTTTTATGGCAGTAGGTAGATCAAGTTCTGGATGGGCTTTGACCCATCTAATTTTTTCCCTGCAAAGCATAATGACATCTTGGTAGAGTCCCCTGAGTTATCTGCCCCTTCTTCCAAATGCCATAAACTCTTCTTTTTTTCCCTGATTTCCAGCCAAAATTTTTCAGCCAAGCTGGTCGTCTTTCTTGCTGTCTCATGTTTCAGCAAACAGGGACAGCCTGCTCCTGTGTTCTTAAGATTTCCTTCTTAAAGAGCATCCAGACTTCCTGGGTTCCTTTCCCCTTCAAGACTGCATCCCAGTTGTGTACTCTTAAGAGGTGCTCAGCAACCTAATATACATGTGCAACGCTATCTGTGAATGGAAAACTGCAAGTATAAAGACATAAATGAAGCTGTTCTGAATAGTCATCCTCAAGGATCTGTCAGTAGAAATCATTTACTAGGTACTAAAATCCTCTGCAGTAAACTCAAAAAACACTGTGCTGACAGAGCAAAGATGAATTTAAAGATTTTGTAGTCCTGACCCTTTGTATTCATGTTAATTTCTTTATACTCAGAGTATATATTCCAGTTTGCCATTATATCCTTAATTGCTGGAAGAAAAGACAGACATGGAAAAGGTCATGCACTAACACAATGGTATCTAATTTTATTCAGTTAAAGTATTGATCAATGGTAAATAACTAGGGCTCTAGTAGCAATTCTACTTCCAGTCCCTATGAGCCTTTTACTTTAATTTACTTGGTATATTACAAGAGGAAATATTTTCATTCCTTATTATTGTCAGAATCATAGTATTTCTTTCATGAGGTTATAATTTCTTGTTTATGCATGCTAATTATGTAAATATTATGTAGTTTGATGTATCACTGCAAGTTAAATAATTACTTTAGTACTGATTGATGAAGCAAAGATCTTGAAATTACAAATTAAATTATTGGATAACTTTGAAATGGCTTTTAAAATCTTCTTTGTTTATGGAAATTGCTAAAAATATTAGATTCAAGCAGCAGAACAGAAAATGGAACAATATGAGGCAGGTAAGAACACTAAGCAGCATGAGGGTTTCTTATGCTTCTGCTTTGGCTTCTACTGCTACCAAACTACCATGCTCTAGTGAGATATAATGGCCTTTTCATAACAGACAATATGTTCAATTATTTATATTTAATTTTTCCTGGGCACGCATGTTATTTGGGAACAAAATAATTGCAAAACCTAAAATGCAGTCTCAGAAAGATTAGAGACATACAATTGCATGATAATTCACCTTTTTAAAAATCTGAATTTGGTGTGGGACTATTAAAAGAAGATCAGAATTCCTCAGAACTAGTCATGATACCTAATTGTGTCTGTTTTATTTTTACTAGTATCAGGATTTCTTGCTAATATTAAGATACTTGCTTATATGAGGATCTACTTGAATAAAGTAGATCTACTGAATAATACCAGGATAAAACTAGCCATAGTAATTCTCTTTCTATTAGATAGTTTGCTAATACAATACCAGAAAACATAGTGTACTTATTCTGGGGAGGATTCCATCTATCCATCACCGTTGATCCCCAGGCTCATGCATTCTTGACCCTCACAACTCTTGCCTCGGCTCCTCTCTGCTCTGCCGCTCTCTCCAGCAGCATCAGGACATTTCAGAGCTGCTCACAGCTCAGGAGATGCCGTGGGAGTTGCTGGGGGTGGGGGGAAGGCAGCAGGATTTGCACATTCCTGAACATATTTGTATACAATTGTACATATTTTATCATTAGTATTTCATTAAAGCTGTCTAGTTTAGTTTTTCAATCCAGAAAGTCTCTCTCCTTGTTCTCTCTCTCCTTTCCCTGCTTCCCTACCTGGGTGGGAGCAGGAGAGGATTGAGAGCATTACTGTTGCTGGTTTACTTGTTGATCCTGAGTCAAATCATCACACTCACGGACCTCAAAAAGGAAAAAACCTTAACTCACTGGTTCTTAACTCTACATTACTATGAAGGGAAAGCAGTCATAATAAATAAAAAATATGTGACAATGACAGTACCATGAAAATTTCAAAAGAGAAGAAAGTAGCTGATCATGTGCTTAATATCCTGGTTCAGATATATATCCATTCAATTTAACTGTGATATACCTCAGCCAAGGTCAAGGATGGTTAAGTTGTAAATAAATACTGCTTCAAGAAAAATTGAGATGTCTTAGTATTGATAATTCTGCTTACATAGTGTCTTTTACCACACATCTTGCATTGCAATAAACAAATTGTTCTAAACTCTCCCTTTTCATTTTTGTGAGTTGTGTGTTGGAAGTTGAATTATTTCCCCTGTTATGTTTATTCCTGGATATTATGCATCTGTTTGTTTCTAGGAAAAAAAAAAATAAAAAAATCATCATGATGATAACACTGTACAGTTATTTGATATTAAAGTAGTTTAGGTTTTGTTTGGGTTGTGTTGTTTTTTTTTTCATTTTTGGAACGCTAAATTCAATTGTCTGAAAAAATTTGTTTCAGACAGCTCATGAAAACCAAATATTAAAGTTTGTAAGGATTGACAAAAAATACTGTTTCATTCCTAACTATCAACACAAGTCACTGTGGACAAAGTTTACTTACAGATATTAGCAGGAAAATTCAAAAAGAGGTAATAATAATAAAATTTTATTGATTTAGAGCTTTGATATTTTATTTTTTTTTCAGAATTTCCTCAATTAATAATATCTCTATCTTATGCCTCACTGGTATTTATTACAGAAAAGTGATCTGAAGGAAGGTACAGAACCAAATAAAGGACTAAAAAAATTAGTTTTGTGCATTCCCCCTCCTCTCTAGGTGATAGTAAGAATCTGGAACGAATGCTTAAAAGAAAAAAATAATGTCCCCAATTCCTAGATTAATATAAGAACTTCAATACTGTATTAATCAGACTAGTTAAAATTTATACCATAATGTAGTGTTTATATTTGACATTTATTTATATTGAACATTTATCTGTTTAAATATATTAAGTACTACACACACACACACACAAATACTCTCTTGAGAAACTGTGACGGCAGAAATATGTTTCTGTTATATTTTTAAAGAAGTGCTCCAACAGATATAAATCTATCAACTGCAAGAATCCACTCTGGCACCAGCAGGAAGGGAGTCTTAATAAAGATAACGTCATATAGACAACCCAATACTTGCTAATTGCTAAAAAGCCCAGCCTGAGTTAACAGTGAACTTCATTCTGCAATATGTATTGTAGTGCAACTCTGAAGACTGTTGAATGAGATGAATTAAGGGGGGAAACATTTTATATACAGCTTATTTGCATTTTCCAGATGAACATTATTATAATAAATTAATTTCCTAATTCACCTTGCTACTTCAGTCTCAAGTTGAAAGATCAAGACCAGTCTATTTCCCAGGGAGAGCTTTTAAGAGTAATTTCAAAACTATACATGTTATCAGGATATATTTCCTGTAAATTCTTTATTAGTAATTGACATATTAAGCCAGCTTTCATTAATTCAGTATATTAAAATAAATCTTCATCTCATCATAATCAATGATTAAAAATGAACAGATGCTTTATAGATTAAACACATTTAAAATAAAATTTATCAAACAACCACCAAAGAGTTTAATGTAGAATCTCATCTGTTTTGCAAACTTCAAAATCCTTTGATCACAGATTACATTAATAAAATGAAAAAATAATAAATTGCACTGACATTTTCAGAAGAAATATTACAGGCAGAAGCACAGAAGATATTTCTTTTTTCTAAGATGATTTTTTTTCATTAATTGTCTGTCAAAAATTTACACAGTATATTTAATAACATAAATTAAATAGTTTGAAAACAAACGCAAATAGGAGTTATATTTTTATCTTGGAATTACAGATTTGTTATGTCTAGATCAGTAAATGTAACTTACAGATAAGAGTAACTCAGGGATTCTTAATACTTTGATAGCGATTTGCCTTTTAATTCCTGTCACAGAGTTTTAACAAAATAATTATGTTTTTCTCCACTCCTTCCTCAAAGCTGAAGAATATCATTTGGGGAGAAGACATTGTGTAACAGCCTTTACACCCTCCCAGAGGAACTATACTATCACAATATAGTAATAAAATATATAATAGAGTTTCTCAATTAAAACACTGTTGATTTGGTGCTGTGGAGCAGAAATCAACAGAGAACAGAGAACCACAGCACTAAGATGATGATAATTTTTCAAGCTTATTTATATTAAACATCCATGATTCATTTTTTTAACTGTGTGCACAGTTTCAAATAAAACCAGTTACCTTCCCAAGATTAATAATCCACACAAAACCTATGCATTTCACTCTCCCTCCCTACCTACCATGTGAGCAATTAACAGGCTGTGCTGAAAAGGAAGATGCAGAGTAGAAATTATTACAGTGTTTAGGAAAAAATAAGATTCCTCCCGAGACATCAGTAACTGCATTTAGGTACGTAAGGCACAGGAGCTAAAACTACCAGAACAGATACTGCACATCAGAGTGAAGTCCTGTACTGAGCTGACTGATGAACATGAGATATAACATAAGTGTTGTGGTTTGAGCCTACCAGGACAAGGAACCAGCCACGTGGTGACTTGTTCCACTTCGCCCTCCTCTCCTCCCCCACTCCCACCCTGCACAAATGGGGATGGGGACAACAAAGGCCAACGAGAAGCTTGTGGGTTGAGACAGGGACAAAGAGTGTTCACTCACCATGTGTGGTCCTGCGCAAAACAGACTCAACTTGAGGAAAAACAAAAATTTAATTACACACTGATCAAATGCACACAAGACACAGCCAAAACAAAAAGCAGTGCTTACATACGTTATCCCACCCATCCCTTTTTACTGGGTCCAAATCACTTTGTTCCCAATTTCTCTCCCTCCTTCCCCCCAGCACCACAGATACCAAAAGAAAAGGAAAACACTAAACAAATGTCATAGTAAGGGCTATGTAAGAAGGGCCTCAGCTCTGTTAAAGTTCAACGAGTTACAACAGTCTTGTGAAGTCCTTGGAGTGAAATGAAAGTAAGTTATTCTTTCATAGTTCAAAACCATCAACCTCTCTACTCCTTTATGTATAAACTCTGGTTCTTGATGTTTTAGGCTTTATAACTAAGTTTCATTAACTAGCAGATATCCCATGTAGCTTATCAGAAAAGTTCTCTCAAATACGGTAGAGGATGGTTATTACAGGACCCACCTATTTAAATGCACTTAAGCATTCATGGCACCAGACCTGCTGGCATAGAATGGGGTAAATCACTAGTTCATGAGCAAAGACCTTCTCTGTCCTTTGAGAAATGTGAATTCCAATGATTGACAGAGCTTTAAACCATGAAAAGCTGTGCGATGACACACCAAGGTTAAAAAGATGGGGTGCTTACAGGGGCCCTCAGCCTGTTGCTCTATGATGTGTTGAGTACACTGGAGCACACCTTACAGAGATGAGCCAAGGGCTCCTGAGGTAATGAAAGCCAACAGAGAAACACCAGTGTAATACCTCAACGGAATTAAAGGGTGTTCCTCTAAGAAAATTACATGTCCTACAGCCCAACTGAAGTGCCTCTACACCAATAGTAATAAGTGCTGTGAAATAAACTAAAAAAATAAAATATAGTACAGATAATTTAACATCTGTAGCCTTGGGAGAGGTTTTCGCTTGAGACAGTGGGATTGTGTCACAACAGAAGCGTATAAGCCCTTGTAAAATCTTTTTTCTCTTAGTTTTATTCACAGTGAAGTGCCAAAGGTACATATGTTAGCATAGTGGAGAAGAATATATTGGGTTTTTTCCTAGTGGCATTACAGAAACCATTGTGACTGCCAGTAGAATTTTCTGTCTCCCACTAGGAACTTTATTACCTTAAAGAAATTAAACAGATAAAGTGAATTTGGTTCAGTATGATAAGACCTACAACTTTTACTTACCTGGCCTTTACTGTCAGTTATAGTGCACATTAGCATGTAGAGACCTTCATCCTGAACACAAAATTGCTTTGGTTACTTTTCACAGCTAAGAATGATATCCTTTTTATACACAGGCTTTTTTTTCTGCAGTGTTGTCTTGCAATGGGAATTAGCTACACAGATGTAAGCATGGGTTTGTGATTGATGTAGGGAATAAAGTAAAACATGGCTGCAGCAGGCATTTTCAGGAAAAAGGTGAAAAGATGGTAACATGCTGAGGCTTGGGCAGTTAATGCATAGTAGGTTTGATATTTGTGTATAGATTGATTTCATGTGACTTACTTGCTGTTTCTGGTTTAAACCTGAAGACAGTGTATGCGTGAGTTTCTACTTTATTTTTCATAAGGTCTATGAAGACAAATTCCTGCCATGTGTATTACTGGCATACAGGATAACCTTTGAAAGGCCGGTTCATGTTTGGACTATAAAACTATGGTAAATTACTTCAGCTAATAGCAAAAATGGACAACGAATATTAAATTAAGTACTCTAGCAATAGGACCAGACACAGTCTGAGGCTGACAGGTACTGAACAGTCCTTTCCACCAATAGCAATTTCACCTGAGGCACTCTCTCGCTGTTTTTCAGTTCTATTTAAGAGCTTGCTATGCTGTCCTGGATGTCAGGCCTCCAGATACAAGTTTCAAAACACCAAGAGGAAGAAAAGATAAACCAGCTACCATCATACACGGTACATGTCCTCAAGATGAAGAGGCTGATTGATATAGCCTGAGATTATTCAGTATTTAATTTCTTTTCCCTTCTCACCAACACAGGACAGGAATTTAGTTAGGGATGCAAAAGCTAAGACACACTTTGTTTTATTATACAAATGACACCCACAGCACTTCAGGAAGTTTACTGACAGTGCTTTTCTTACACCACTGCCTTGCCCTTTCTGTATAGAAAGTAATATTTCTGTTTTTGTTTGTTAAATGTGAAGCTTAATGCACTGAATGATTTGTTACTAATGTAAGCAGTAAGAGAGAGAGGATGTGCAATTTGGCTGAGCTGGTTTTCCAAGGGAACTGTCTTTTTCTGACTTCCTGAGTACCTCAATATTCAGCATTAATATTTTATCACTGAGAAAAACATTTCTGCTCTCATTACACTTTTGAAATATGCTGTGGTATATAAATCTGGCATCTCTGAGCTATCTGACACAAGCAGCATTTTTATAATAGCTAAAACTGAGCTCTGAGAGTCAGAAGTTTGGGGTTTCATACAGGATTCACCATACAACCAGTTACTGATATGGGATACAGAAATCATTATGCATAAGTTTTCTTATCTTTGACCTATCAACAATAGTACTAATGATTCCCTCTCTCATTTTATCACATTTTTAAGAAACGCATGTGAAATCTGATGAATAGCAGGATTTAATGTGTTTGATGAACATTTGAGATTATATGCAAGGGAAGGAACAAAGACTATCAGAGGGCTGGAGCACCTCTCCTATCAAAACAGGCTAAGAGACCTAGGGTTGTTCAGCCTGGTGAAAAGAAGGCTCCAGGGAAACCTTATAGTGGTCTCCCAGTACCTGAAGATACCTACAAGAAAGCTGGGGTGGGACTTTTCACAAGAACATATAGTGATAAGAGAAGGGGTAGTGGCTTTAAACCAAAAGAGAGCAGATTTAGGTTAGACATTATGAAGAAATTATTCACTTTGAGGGTGAATCATTCCCTTGTATTTCTTTTTTTACATGCAAAATCTGTATGAAATAATTTGATTACATTAGGTAGGCTGTAGGTCAATGGTGAAAGACCATGTATGTGTTATCAACTGTCAAGTGTGATTAAAAAGTTCCTATGTGATAACAACACACAGAGTCTTGGAATAATTCAGTCATTCTTATTAATTAATTATACTTGAATTTAAGCATAGAAATCTAACTTGCTTAACCATAAAAAATAATATGTATCACAGCAATATGTTTTATAACCTGGACATTTATAATGAGTTTAAGATACAAACTACCAGTAAGAAACATAAAAATTCCACCAATGAGAAACTATTTTAGTTCAGATCAGTGGTGGAGTATAAAATACTGATGCAACAATTTACAAAATATTTATAGGAAACTAAGTTGACATGATGGAAGAGGAGAATTTAGTTGAAAAGGGACTGAAGCAATAAGACATAATACAAATAAAGGTATCAAGTTTTACAACAGAATAAATTTAAATATTTACTGGAGAGACCTCTGTAGGAACTTGGTAGAGTGGGGGTTTTCAAGACATGTTTGGATTGTTAGAGTATCTCATTCAGGCTCTTTCCCAGGAAATGTTGAACCAAATGATTTTTAGGCATCCCTTTCAACCTGGGTTGTTGTATGGTTCTATGTTTCTATGGTTCTAAGTTCAGAGGTTCTATTCCTGGACTGGAGGATGAGATGTGTCTCAGAGTCAACCACATTTTATGGGACTGCTCTGTTAGATTTGATACCATATTTTTTTTTATAATTAATTGTTCCAAAACAACTCTTAAGAGAGCTCCCATTCCCAGAATGGAGCATCAATTCCCATCATGGTAGCCAAAATATTGAACACGTGCATTTAGACAGATAAGGAATATGCAGATTTCTTAATATTCTAGGTGGCTGCCTGAAACACTAAACTAGCCAATATAACATTTCTTTGATATTTTTAAAGTCTTCTCACAAAACCCTGACTACATAATTTTGAGTTACGCTGCAAATGCTGAATACATAGTCCTAATGATTAGGCACACAAATTTTAGAAGTCTCCTACCTGTAAGACTTATGGACTAGGTTACCAACTTCTCTCTTTGCAACCTAACTCCAAAGTAAAATTTTCACTTCTTTTTTTTTTTTTTTTTTTTTTAAAAAAAGCTAGAAGACAGGTTTTTTTGAGATTATTCACTCTCTGAAGCCAAATTTCATAACACAATATCTTTTTTGTACATTATTGAGCACCAAATAGACATTTGATTATACCAGAATTGCAGTATAGTATTTATTTGCTCATATATTTTTCAAGCACTCTTATGGTATTGGTATTCATAAATCAATCAGTCAATGTATTCTGCATTTATTTGAAAAAAAAAAGTTAGAAGAAATGTACTTCAAGACAACTCTCCATGTGTGGGCTTCTATTGTAATAAATCTATTCAGACAAAACCACTGAAATAACATATGACCTGCATAATAAGTCTTACTTCTAAAACCTATGAATTGTTTTAACTGATGTATTATAAAGTATTCTATATTAAATAGTGTGAAAAATAACAGAATACTTCATTACAGTTTGTCTGCTTGCCCTAATTTGGTAAAATGTAGCCAAGGACTTTTCACTGTATCCAGAATCAGTCAACAGAAATCACTCATACTAGTCTGGATTAATATCCCTGTAAGATACATCAAATTCACACCAAAATAACTGATTACTGTAGAATGTAGTATCCTGTTAAAAATAAATCTGCAGAAATAATTTATCAATCCCTTGGTAACGTAAAATGATACAATATTGTTATATATACCATGAAGTAAATAGTGTGATTTTTCAAACCAATTCAAGTTGGTTTTTGGTTTATATAAAAATTGTAAGACTGATTTTTTTTGAGCAGGATGCTTGATTTGTAGCAATAACCTGGGTCATATCATGCAACAAGTACTTCTGAGACTAACAAATAGTTCAAATAATGTTATGTCCACCTAATGAAGGTACTCTTAGCAAATGAGACAATATATATTGCAATGCTATACAACATAGGTCTGAAGCTTTGTTTGTGGCAAGTGTCTTTTTTTCCTACAATACAGTCAAATCATTTTTCTTCACCAGACTGACGTCAAGTACTGTAAGCCATTTGGGGGAAGCCAGTGACAGAAGCATTTTCCACATCCATTCCCTTTCTCTAGCCTTGTTTGGTCATTACTTCATAGCTTTATCTGATATGTGATACCATTCCACCACCGTTTTATCTGTTCATCTGCTGATTGCTTTCCTGACACTTTGCCCTCCAGTAATACTTGCTCTGATTGTCATCCATCTTTTGCTGAAATAGAAAAAGTTTCAGTTTTGTCTGTCAAATGTGTATATTGAATGTCTGCTACACCGGCTGTTGAAGTATCTACCCAGTAGCAGTTGCAAACATTGGCTATTACAGAGGAATAGGCTTAAAAAGGAGAATACATAAAGATGATGATTTGTCCATAGCCTGTTTACAAGCATGTGAACTGTGGACTAAAAAATATCTAAATATTTTTATGGAGTTCTTTTCATGTAGATTCTCTATTGAGTGGTTTTCCAGCCAAGCAACAAATAAAGAAATTGGAAGATTACAGAATTAAAATAACATTAGGTGAGTTTCAGTTCAAGTGGATATTCACTTCATTTTGGAATAAATTTGTTTTTAAGTGTTTGCAAAATCTTTTTTCTTTCTAAAAATATCAATGCTAATAGATACTTTTCAAAAGTTCAGATAAACAGAGAAGCATAAGAATCATGAAAGGAACTGCAAATTTTAAACTATCTGTATTTGTGGTTTTTGTGCTTGAATACTCATACAGATAGGTTATAAAAACTCTGTGACTTACCAGTCGACCCATCCAAACCTATTATATTTCTATAAAATCAGCACATTCCACCTGCTCAAGTCTTAAAACTCAGCAGTAGAGACTAATACATTTTATCACAGTAAACAATAGAACATATTTAAAAATTCAAATCAAGTATTTTTGCTTAAGAACTGCTTTAAAATACCTTATCTAAAATTGTGCCAAATTTACAACCCATACAGCTAGTCAGACAATCTCTTCTCAGAAATTTGTTGACTAAATAAAAATGAATAAGCATAGAGGAAGACGAGATTAAACTTAAGTCTTCCAAATACCGAATAAATGTGCTTCAATATATATTGAAAACCTGATAAGGAAATTAAATGTGACAGGTAAAATTTTGTCAGAGTACTTACTAGTTCTAGTAACAAGACTGCTGCAGGTTATTTTTTGCTTTATCTACGATGAGGAGAAAATCCCTTATCCACATCTTAGGTCTCACTCAGCAGCTAAATACATTAAGTTATGTACCTACGCTAAAGCCATTAAAAATAAATACAGCAGTTGCATTGATGTTCTATTCTACTCTCACCAAGTGAGAAAAAAAAAATAAATATTTTAATTACAATGATGTCTAGTGGCAATTTAAATCAGTTATGCTACCTAGCCTAATGACCAAACTATGGAATGAAAACACTCAGAAGCTCTCATGGATGAAGGATTCCTCCAAATGTGTTAAAAAGATCTGAGCCACATAACTAAAAGTTCCTCACCTCATTGGTGTGGAACTGCTTTGACCCACTGCCTGTGGCAGGATAGATATGAGCATTGTGCAGGCTACATTTTTGGCACTCCATTTCCCACATAGAAACATATGGCTGTGCTGAGATCACTGTCAAAATGTGCAGACAGATGAAATTTCCTTCTTAACTGACACATATGAAGCTGCACTATCTCTTGGGCCAGATTTCTTGTTGGAATTCTCAATAAGTACTTAAAAGGAAAGATCCATCCTACCTGTCTGGCACTGCTGAACCCAGTTATGAAGCTAGAGTGAACGAAATAGTCACCTCATGGGTTTTTGTGTCGATCAAAATAACCCTTTCTCCTTCATACATATAAATGGTAGCATTGTTTGCTCTTCCAAGCTCCTATAGATTAACTTTTTTTTACATTATCAGATAGAAATTGACATCTCAGGTTTATTCCCTTCAGTGTATTCCACTGAAGGAAATAAAAGTAATATAAAATATCCTGTAAAGACTACAGAAAAGATGACTCCACATAAAAGATCAGATCTATTCCATCAAGACCAAGAAATCAATACCTTTTTATCATGTGCTAAATTTTACTTAACCAATGGAAAGATGAACAAAAGTGATTAGAAGATAGTGTGTGGCCTGGGACACATTTAAGAACTAGGTAAAAAATACTGAATAAATGTCTTCCCCTATGCTGCTTCATTTCTGAAGTGGTCCAGTATTGTTTTGTAGTTATCTCTAATGCATTATTACCTTCAGGTGAAATTGTCTCCAGAGCATAACTTCACACAATTGCAATACATGTTAGCAATAAATTTCATTTATGTACTTCAGATATTTTTCTGACACAACTACTTTATTTCACACTCACTATGACATCATCTGTTTCATATTGGACTCTTTTCTGGACAGCACACCTGACAGTAAGTATTTAGAATTTAAAACAAATTTACCTTGCAAGGCAGCATTTTTTTCAAAACTTTTTTATTCAAATATGGGGGCATATTAAAACAAATTATAGGAAATCTCACTCACAGAGAAGAAAAAAAGCTCAAGATTCTGAAGGTAGCAAAACTGTTTTGCTTAGTTAAAATGTTCCTCTTTGCTTCCTTGGCAATACTGACCAAATCAATATTGAAGATGAGAACTTCTATATTTTTTCTCAAAAAAGTTACATACTGGAGACAGAGTGGTAATCAAGCACTTCTGAAGTATTTTTTCAACTCATTGTAGCTGCGAAAACAGCTATGAATGTTGTCCTTGGATAATTGTCTCTGTGAAATCCTGGGCTGTTTTAGGAAACCTGTTATGTATAAGTACATTATCTGGTACTCATCCCATGCAGGAACTCTGTCCCCACTGCATTACTTGTCACCAGGGAAGAAACCCCTTTCCCCGGAACCTTGCAATCACTGCTTTCCTAAAGTAGGTGAATGTTCAGTGGCCGATCTGTCTTCCAGCTGTGATTTGTGCCACAAAGACAGCTGAGAGAGATAAACCAAGTCGTGGGAAAGCATCTCCAGGGAGGGATTAGATACATGATTTTACAACCAATATAGGAAGTCTGAGAGGTCTAGTACTGTGGTGGTATGATTGCTTGACTCCATGGACAATAGCAACTTTTTAGGAGCACAAGTGACAATCTTAAAGCAACTTTAACTAGAGGGTTTACAGTTTATTCTTTAGACAAAAAAAAAAATATTTTTTAGGTACATCTTTTACCTTTTCTTGTTCACTGATTTCTTGTAAACTTATAATTGAAAAATTTTCCTAACCTCTACTCAATTTTTTTTCTTGTTTTTTTAATTGTAGAAATCTAATAAAATGCATATATTATAAACTAGAATGTTCTGCTATTTCTTTTAATGTTTATAGAGCTGAAAAAAATTTACTTGGATAGAAAAAAAAAAGCAGAGTAAGCACTATTTAGAGATATTTTGTTTATATTGTATTAATTATTTCTATACGCTTTTATGATGTGTCACAGTCCATAAAAATACTATTTTGTAAGTTCAGATTATATCTATAAAATAAATGTACAAAGTTGTATTAAATTACTCTTTAAATTGTACTTGTCAATCAACCTATAGCAAATCTGTTTATTATTGTCTGACAAAATATACAGTTAGCATATTTCTAATATATACACCCCAGTCTATTTCTGCTATACAGTTGGGTTTTTTAATGAGCTGTCAATGAGCAGGTTTGCTCAAAGTTCCAGTAATCTCAGCAGTTTAAGGGAAATTATATGACGATAAAGGTAGGAATACCATCGTTAATTTAGGATTGTGAACACAGGTTCTCTTGTTACTGCTCAAGATACCATAGATATTAACTAATCTGCATGTAGATGAAATGCTTCCTTTATCCTTCTTTTGTAATGTATTGTCATTTCTATGGTTTCACTTAGCCACATTTTGCTTCTGATTTTTACAAATTGAGCAGAGGGAAGCATATAAAAGCTTCATGAACAAAGATTTTTTTGAACTGAGATGCAGATGGAAGCAAGCAAGCAATGCCAGTGTTAATGCGACAAAAAATTAAAGGCTGTCCCTTGAGACAGTCCCACTGGACTCAAATTCATTACCTTTACTCACAGTGTATAATTATACAGATTTAATTTCACAAGAGACAACATACAAAGTAGGGTATTAAATGCCACTAATGAATGTAGCATCAAGCCCACTGATGGAAACAGAAATGCAATCACTGCTCTATGTAAGATTCACTGAAACAAGACAAATACTAGTATTCTAAGCATACAATCTCAGTTTATACACTTGAACTTTACTTGTAGCTGTTTTTTTTGAATCTTACTGGCATGCTAACTATTCACCTCTTTTGCTTTGTGTACCTGTGTACAGGTATCATTATACATGCAAAGTCTCCAAGTTTTAGATGACTCAGATAAGAGATCTTTGGCTTTGATTCATTGTATCTCAACAATAATATCATAATTTTGCAACATTCTATAACAGAAGTGTTATTAAGGTAATAAGAAAACATATTGGTTTGTTGTTTTTTGTTTAGTGGTGATTTATTGTGAGAGTTGTACCCAAAGAAACACAAGCAGGACAAGAAGTTGTTTGAGAACTCACAAACATGATTCCCTTCTCTGATGGGCTCACTAACTTCAAGGATGAGAGCAGTGACCATTCTTTACTTTGCCTTGAGCAAGGTCCTTGACACAGGTGATACTTGGTGACATATGTATGTGATACTTCAAAATAAGTTTTGTTTGTCCCCATGGGAAGGTTGCAGGCCTAGAAAGATTTGGATTTCTACATTCTCTCTGGTCTGAGTGGAAATATAGGAAGTAAAATTACACGGTTTCAGTGGAAACTCGGAAAAATCAAGGAACTTAATTTGGAGTAACAAACTCCTCAGGTTATTCAGGAGCAAATTTCCCTTAAAAATGACAGAGTCCATGAGTAAAATAACAGATTTATTAAAACCAGTTCGACTAGACAGTAGAGTTTTGTGATGAAGCTTTTCCAAAGCCAGTATCCTCTCAGCCCAACAAACAAACAAACCAACCAAAAAAAAGTCAGGGTCCCAGGTTTGGAACCCCTCCTCCAGGTACCAGTATTGCTTTATCTGTATTCATTTTTTTTTTTTCCCCCTCTCCTTTAAAAACTATGATGTGTTAAAGTTACAAGCTTATCCTTCTGTGTCCAAAGTCTACATTTATTTGACATGATCCAGTTCACACAAGTGTAAGTACAATAAGTTGTTTGTGTGGTTGTGGTTTGTTGTTTTTGGCTTTTTTTTTTGTTTGGTGTTTTGCTTTTTTTTTTTAAGGTGATAGATTTTTGTTTACAGTTCAAAAGGGGAAATATAATTTTATTTGCAGGGCTTTAGAAAATGATTTATGTACCATTTTCTGACTACTATAATCAAAATTGAAGAACTTATACTCTGTGCACAGTGATCTAAGATCCCATTTCTAAGCCTAATATAACACATAATAGAATATTGGACAATCAATCAATAAATTGAGACACTGATGACTAAATTATACAAAACGTGAACGATTCATGACTGACCTGCTGAGACTGGATTTCTGGGTACTATAAATACCACAGAATTCAGTCTACTTTGATGTAAATTCATAAATTCAGTTTATAAACATGGAGTCATGTGGAAAAGAGAAATATAAATACCGTAAATAAAACATTTATCTCCTTAGAAACATGAATTTTCCATTTCATATTTACTAGAATGCATTCCAAGACATAAAGAAATATAGCATACAACTGAAACCAAATATATGTAAATAGAAGCAATTTTCAATTTTCACCAGGAAATTAAAAAAATATTTGCATCAAAGTTACGAGCACTGAACAACAGCTTAGACTTCTGGTACATGTGGAAATCAGAAACCAAATAATATCTGATGCCCATTTCTTGCAAGTTGTGATTTAAAGTAGTTCTGGCTAGCAGACCTGACTACTCCTGTGAAGGACCAGGTATTTCCTCACATAAACATGAAATGCCCTTTAGGTCAGCAGACATACCTGACTTAAAATGGCGGCTTCACGTGGCGCTGAACCCCCTGTGTGCGTGTGGGGGGGGGCGGAGCTGCTGCGGGGGAGGAGCTGCGGCCGGAAGCAGGGGCGGGACTAGGTCCCGTCTGACTGGCTGAAAAGCCCGGAAATACAAAACCGGCCAATCGGGAGCAAAAGAAAAACCCTATAAAAGAGGCAGCACAGCATGCTTTTCCCTCTCTCGCTCTCGTTCTCTCCTCGTGTTCGGTGCGCTGTTCCGCACACACTGTGTGCCGCCGCCATTTCCTGCCGCTTGCTAGTCCCGGCTCTCGCCTGGTTCCGCTTCGCTCCAGCCAGACCTGGCTTGACCCAACTCGTCCTATCGTCTCTGCAGCGTGGTGAGATTAATCCAGCTTACTGGCACACAAACCACGACTCTATACGGGACCCACGTTGGGCATATCCCTCCTCCTCCTTCCCTCATTAACAAGTAAATAAGGTGTGTAACTAAGGTGTACCCATATATAAGTATTAAGACATAAGTTCTTGTTATTTTGATGCTTAAAAGATATTTCATGTGCTTTAATTACCCTTTTTGAACCTCCTGCCCCCAAATTGCTTTGTTTTCCCCACAATAAACTGTGTATTCCAGAAATTCTAATTAGGGATTGGCTGGTGTTATTGGAAATATTAGTAAGTACTGAGCAAGTTACTCACTCAAAAAGCCAGTGCCGAAGCCACTGCTCCTCTGTGAGAGGCGATCACCACATGCGGACCTCTCAGCAGATCCTGACAAGCTGAACACACTCCAAAAAGGAGATATAATAGGGCGTGGATCGCGACAACTCCCTAATTATTTAATATACATTTAATAAATAAATAAATAAATAAATAAAAGAATACTGTACTATTTCAGGATGTAATAACATAACTTCAGAGTTGGGGCAAAGGCCTAGAATATGAGGGACTTCAGAGCTGTATTTGCCAAACTCAAGAGCAATGCCTGAATGCCATTTCAATTAGGACACTGATTCCTCATTCTTCCTATCTTTTTGTATCTTCCTCTGGAAGTTTATTTTGTGGGGAAAGCACTATTGCTCCCTCTGTGCTGTCACAGGGAGGCTCAGAACTGAAGGAGAAACTCCGTCTACTTCTCCAATACAAAGAATAAGTGAAGTTTATTGACAGTTTCAAGTATTGTTGAACCACAGAAAAGTTGCAGGAAATATTTGCTGGAACTTCTGTCATGGGTCTGAGCAGGCCCTAGGGGCTGGCATTAAGATTCAATGGGTCATCACATTGACTTGTCTGTAAATGTAAATTAACTTCTGTCCTGTAGATAACTGTGAGAATGGTTATCCCCATCCTCCTGCCCTCATGTCCTCACGGGGAATCACTTTGTAATAGAAAAACGTCAATTACTTCAACCTCTGGCTCTGCTAATGCCTCTTATGTGTGTTACCACAGATTCACAAATTCCACAACATAAGAGAAATGTTATATGGAGAGTCTAAGAGAATTATCCCTTTAAATGCTAGTTTGCCTTATATGTTAGATGTAGCTTAAGGTAATTTTCTTCAGTGACTTTGTGCTTGATCTGTTTTGACAATAACAACTTCGAACAATTCAAGTGTAGACTGAGGCATTGAGCAGCCTAGAGCCATATGGTACTTTTTCTAAGCAGAACTCTGCACTGAGCTAAGCAAGCTGGTCTGTGTAAAACTTTGACATACTTTCTACACAGTGTGACTTTAATATATTGTCCACCATATTATCAGTGGCCCTTAGCATAAATTAATGCATACACCATGAGAACAGCTTATAAAATAATTCAGATTTTCATATTTTGTATCACTGTTATGATTTATGGCATTTGGCTCTATAATGCTTCATTTTTTTACTGAGAAAATTAACATCAGAAAATTGTCAGGCTTTTAAGTTGGTGTTTCTGGATTAAGAGTATGTTAGTTGAAAATTTTCAAATACTTCTTCAGTGGAAAGGAAATTTTAAATATTATACTACTGTAATGTGCCGCAGTACTGTTTTTTTTTTTCTTCCTTTTTCTTTTATTCTTTGTACCTTACATTATTTTTATCTTTGGCAGCTCTCCAGCAACATAAACTTCTTAGCTGACTTGTTATGCCATGCCCTGTTCTTCTAAAAGAAAAGAAGAATCTGCAACCCTGAGGTTAAATGAAAGTAATTTCTAATAAGACAGCATATTTCTTTAATGAAGTCATAGGTGCAACCCTATATTGAATAATACTATTATTTTAGTATGTCTAATAGAACATTATAAGTTCTGCAGTATCAGCGAGAATTTCTTTTTAGAGTTCATGTATAAAAACATTTTTCATTTTCAAATTACATATGTATGATGCTTGAATTGACTAAGTTGTAGCAGGAAAGATACACCACCAGTAATATTATTGCAACATGCTTTTAACGACAAAATTTTAATATCTTAAAAAAATATTATTTTTTTTTCTGCAGGTTTTTTACTGCAGTTGCTGCTAGCAAATGTTTACTTGTTCAGAAAACACACAAATGCTAACATATTGCTTTTGCTGGTTTATTTGGAAAATATTTAGTAGTTTCTGATGGCATTTCTGTGGGAGTAATAGACTCAGCAACTCTTTCTTCTTAAGCTAAATACCAAATATTTACATTCCTTGATTCTCGCGCACTCATATACAAAATTAGTTACAAGGTATGGACAGAATAAAAAATACAAAACTTGTATAATCAAGGCCACCTCCAAATATTTTATAGGGTCACCCATATGGTTCTTGGGATTACAAAGCAAGATTCAGAACATATTTCAGATTGACTGTTCTTTCAGAGCTATGATGTACTCATTGTGTTATATCCCTAACAGAAGACAACCCTTCTTTCAGCTGACAAAAGTGGTTACAGAATGTCTTCTAAAATATGAACATGGTTTCTGTAATGTATTTGACACACATTAAAGCATAATGCAAAGCCATGTTACAATGTCAACTCTTTTCTGTAAAAAAGAAATAAACACTAAGTCAAAGAATTCTTTACCCAGAATACACAAACCAGTGCAGAAAATTTCCAGTTTACCAATTAGAGAAGACAGCTTTACTTTTTCCTTTGGAGTTTATTGTAACAATACATTATTCTGCTTTTTCTTACACCTGCAAACTTAACCAGTACTTTTGTATTTCTGACAAACAAATATAGTGAGACATTCATGTTTGTTGGATATGGTATGTAAAGAAGGAATTTTCCTCAGACCGAGTTGACAGGAACAATATTATAATCAGCTACATAAACATATGATATCACCCTACTATCTGCAAGTGTCTTCTAGGAACCTTCTTACTTCTCTGTGTTAATATGACTATATTTCAGTTTTGAACTATGGATATAAAATTAAAAATTAAATAAATAAAATTCCTTTAAGCAGACCAAGAGTTCTACTTCGAAGATAGGAGGGGTTTTTTTACCAGAAAAGAAAACCAAATATTGTTAGAAGTGTTTTTATTTTAGCTTTTAACTTGCTTAAAGACTTGCATTTAGATGCAGTAAGTAAACATAAGAAGCTATATTCTGAATCCTACAATGTGTGCTGATAAAATATAAGGGTCTTATAAAAAATAGTGAAGGTATTTCCGAGATATAAAACAAAAGCTACAAGACATAAGAAGAAGGAGGGAAGAAAAATTAATGTTTTTACAAATCCTATATGCCAAAAATCACCTAACTCAATTAATTTTTAACTCACCTGTCACGGTTTAACACTGGGTTGGCAATAAACATCTGACAGATGCTCTTTATTAACCCCTCTCATTTCCCCTATAGGAAAAGGAATGAGAAAAAGGGAGAGACTTACAGGTTTAAACCACACAGCTTCAATGCAACAACAATGATGAAAAGGAAAATAATGAAATATGTACAAATATATACAAAGCCACACTTCCCTCCCCAGTAACACTCCTGTCATCACCAAGGCTGCAGTGCAGCCCTGTAATAGTCCCAGACACAAATCCTGGAGTCAGCTGCATATGGGAGCTGACTCCAGACCCAGGAACACATGGATTGGGATCAAAGGTAGACGAACATATGGCATCCTCCCAGGATGCTGGCCATGGACAA
This sequence comes from Chaetura pelagica, assembly GCF_000747805.2. Lineage (NCBI taxonomy): Eukaryota > Metazoa > Chordata > Aves > Apodiformes > Apodidae > Chaetura > Chaetura pelagica. Next base: position 1,874,974 of record NW_009954552.1, read on the forward strand.
AGACACACTGACCCTCGTGATTCCTCACATTTATACTGGGTATGACTCATGTGGGATGGGATGCTTCCTTTGGCCAGTTTTGGTCACCTGTCTGGTCCGCTCTTAGCCAAAGGAGGACCACATTTGCAACCCCTTTACTCTGTTCTGGTTCCAGACTGTAAGATGTTTTTCAGAACCAAGCAGTGGTCTTGGCTTTGCAGACCATTCTTGAGCCATAGCTATAAACATGGAGCATTACCAGTCCTAGAAACAGACACTAGCTGAGAAACGTTTTAAATTTCAGCTACTTAAAACAGGCTTAACTGAAACGTAAAATCACTTCAAAGAAAATTGGTTCTATACTGGCTCAAACTAAGAGAGTTTTACATGAAGTGTGCTAGTGTAAATATGTGTGGTATTTGATAGGCAACAGCACCAATCTCAAAAATAAGTTAGTGACTGCAGATTTAACAATCTGACTCTAAAAGAGATCTAGAAAATGACTCTGAGGTTTGTACAAATGCAAATACTGACATTTCATTCTTCAGTAGAATCTGTAAGATTGTAGTACAAAAATTCCCTGTCACTTCCTTAAAAAAAGAAAGTAATTAAACCTAGAGTCTTTTAGATAAACAACCCTGTATATAGTTAAAGCATGTACTATGAAGTTGATTTTATTAATAATACATTGGTAAGATTCACTATTTATAAGCAATATAAGCAATTCTCAAGTGAGAATCATAGTCTGTTCTCTGGACATGTGAGCAGTGTTTCTATTTATCTCTCTTCAAACTCAATTTTGAAATATCGCAAAGGGTTTCTAATACTAACGTGCATAAACAAAGGCTGTAGAGCTGTGATAAGAAAAAGTTTAAAATAGATTTCACCTTACCCAATTTACTATCTGAAGTTTAGGAATCCAGTTGAAACTAGCTGTCCAGAAAGCACTTTTATGGCCAAGAGTAGTATTTTGCAAAGGCATTTTGACTTATCCCTCATTTGATGTTGCAGTTAAGTAGAAAATTTCCCTGTTTGAATTTGCCATTCTTTTCTTCATTAATTGAGGACATAGGTATTTTAATAAATAATAAACACAGTACATTTATATTGACAAGGTTTGTCTGAAGCTGTGCATGTGACCACAAAGCTAGCAAAATAAATAAATCTTCTTTACCTTTGCCTTGCAAAATGGTGTCTTTTAATTTATCAACATACTTGAAGAGAGCGATTCTGGTAAACTTTTGTGAACTTAAAATGTGGGTATTACATTCTAACGTAGGTCAGTTCTATTAAAAATTAAATATTAAATACCTTCATTTCTTTGAGGCCCACAGAATAAAGTTCACATTGAAGAACAACAGCAGGAGGTGGTGCTACCACATTGGACAACTTCAGGCAATTGCATGGCGCTACATTGCTTTGAAAACACCTTTAGCCCACTAATTTATTTCTGACTGAACACAAGGCACTGACCAAGCAGCTTGAACTCACTAATTTCAGACTCTTATATGGCCATAGCAAATTTGAGGATATGTCAGCATCTCACAGCATCGAATGACACCAGCATTGCCATATACTTTCAGAAGAAAAAGTTCAGATTTGTCTCTCCTTTTTGTTTCTTGAACCGGAGGACTTTTTAGGTATCACAATACATATTGTACAAAAATGTTTATTATGTTTGACTTGATATTTTAACTTAAATGCAAGTAACACAAAAGACCATGATATAGATATATGTAATTCTCCCCCTGTACTTAGCACTAGTGAGACCTCACCTCGAGTACTGTGTACAGTTCTGTGCCCCTCACTTCAAGAAGGATGTTGAGGTGCTGGAGCAGGTCCAGAGGAGAGCAAGAAGGCTGGTGAAGGGACTGGAGGGGAAGTCTTATGAAGAGAGACTGAGGGAGCTGGGGTTATTCAGCCTGGAGAAGAGGAGACTCAGGGGGGACCTTATCACTCTCCACAACTACCTGAAAGGAGGTTGTAGTCAGGTTGGGGCTGGGCTCTTCTCCCATGCAACTAGCAACAAGACAAGAGGGCATGGACTGGAGCTGCACCAGGGGAGGTTTAAGTTGGATATTACGGAGCACTTCCTCATGAAGAGGGTGATTAGACATTGGAATGGACTTCCCAAGCAAGTGGTGCAGGCACCATCCCTGGATGTTTTCAAGGAAAGGCTGGATGTGGCACTTAGTGCCATGGTCTAGCCGACGTAGTGGTGCTAGGTCATAGGCTGGACTTGATGATCTTAGAGGTCTTTTCCAGCCTTGCTAATTCTGTGATTCTGTTCTTTATGTCTTCATTACTAATGACATACATTTAAACATTTCTCTCATGAAGTATGTTCTTCATTAATGCATTTTTGCATATGACTGGCATTTGCTCCTACTTTTCCCCTGTAAAATACGTAGTTACATGGCAACTGAGATGTTACTGTCCCTCACTAACTATGCTTGGCAATCTATTTGGAATTTATCAGAAAACACAACTCGTTTACCCATCTGAGTCAAGAGTTGCAACATGACTTACTCCATTCTACAGACTGCTCACAGTACTTTTTCTTCAGTAAAGAAGAATTAAGTATCATGGTGCAGAATGGATGAGTAATTAATCAAGACTTTGGAAAGATCTGACAAGTTAAAATTACCTGTTTTCACAGTGGATGGAAAGTAACATTTCACATAGATCTCTCAAGGAATGTGTGTAATTCAACATATTCTCAAAAGAGGTGAATAGTAAAGTGACAAGATTAGCTATTGATTATAACCTACTAAAGGTAAGTCAGGACCAAGAGAAGAACTATACAAGTCATTGTTAAAACTGGCATATGAAATTGCAAATAAACATAAAATGCTGTATGCTAGATAAGGGAAATCCATGCCAATGTTACATATGAAATGATGGGCTTTTGACTGACTTACAGCTCAGATGAAAACTTGGAACTATAATAGATAGACAAAAATGTTGTCTCACTGCTCAGTAGCTGTCAAAAATAGTCAATTTAAAACTAGCGACTATTGAGAAAGAAAAAGGTAACAAGGGGATTTATGCCACAGTATGAATCCATGGTTCAGTAGCATCCCAATTACAGTGCAAGGCTCTGAGTATTGATCCTCTCAACCTAAAAAAGGACTCAAAGGAATCTGAAGACCTACAGAGATAGGATGGCAAGAGTGACTTGAAATGGTTTCTGTGCACTGAACAGTAGAAATCAAGGAACAAATGACAAAAGGAGATATGAAAGAGACCTTCATGATCATGAGGGACACTGAAAAACTAGAAACTCATTTTTCACTGTCCCAAAAAAAAAAGAAAAATTTTGGTGATGTCAGATGAAAGTAGAGGATGTTGGTTACAAGAAAAAGTCTTCACATGATAGATACATAATCTGGAAAATAGTCAAAGGAAACTGAAGAAAATAAATGCTTGTAAGGGTCACAAAAGTAATTTCACTTTTTGTCCAAGGATTTTTCCACTGAGGGCTACTCTACACAAGAATATATACTCTGGTATATATCATACATGCTAACTCTGTTCCTATATTCTTGCCTAGACACGTGCTTTTGTCACACTCACTGTCATGGGCAAAACAGAGTCAACTTGGGAAAAATTAATTTAATCTATTGCCAATTAAAGTATATATTTGGACAGTGAGAAGCAAAGATAAAAGCTAGAACACTTTATCTTCCCTTCTTTCCAGGCTGAACTTTGCCACTTCACTGCCAGCTCCTCTACCCCCTCTATCCCACTGATGAAGGAGCATACTGCCCCTTCCTCCTAACACTTTTCCTTGCTCCACTGTGGGGCCTTACCATGGGACTGCAGTTCTTCATGAACCTCTCCAGCATGGGTCGTCTCCATTGGCTATGATCCATTAGGAGAAGGCTGGTCCTACACGGATCCCCCATGGACCGTAGTTCTTTCAAATATTTCAAATATTCCAGATGTATCTTTCAAGCATTAAACTGGATATGACTCTTCTTTCTGCTAGAATGGATGATTATATAAATTGCAAACAAAATATTGTCCTTTCAGTGAAGACAACTGCTTAGGCAGCTGACCTAACTAGTAAGGCTACCCCAAAACATTCAGAAAATATTTCAACCACGCACCGGAACAGAATGTCTGAAAGTTTTTCTTGCAAAAACAAAAACCATGAGTTTGTTTTTTTTTCTCCTCAGTCATGGGTTCTGAGATGGTTACAACTTTCCCTTTTTTAATGTTACTGAAATCATACGTTTCTTGTAGCTTTACATAGAAACAGCTTGAAACTCAATTTAAAAGACTGAAAATGCTGTAAGACTCAATGATAATACTGAAATAGCATTTCTAAAATATTGCGAATTTCAGGATAGAAGGCATTAAATCTCTTTTTTCTTGTGGCTTTCTCAGAACTACAGGTTTAAAACCAGAAACACTTTCTTATATTTTGTTAGAAGAAAAAGAAATTCCTGTGTTATCAGACAACCCACTGATGTTAATTATGTAGCATGTAGAAAAATTTTAGTTAGTTGACAGTGCAAATAAAAAGCTGAAAGACTCATTTAGATTTTCAACCCCTTGCAGTAGTATTCTCCAGACTACATTTGCAGTAACACTACAGAAGCAGAATGAAGCAGAGGAGGAAACAAGAACTTGTTTATTAAAACGTGTATCTCGGCATAGTCATTATGGTTTCATCAAGTTGGCAGGGCAACTACAATACCACAGATACCATTTCAAAGTTGTTGTGTGAGAGTTACCTTTTTTTCCCCCCATTGATCTTAATGTCCAGTTACATTCACAAGCAATGCCCTGCCTCCTCTTCACCTTCTCAATTCCTATGTGCAATGCATAAAATACGTGGAGAAGAGGGAGGGGAGAAATACAGCTAGCACAGTATAATGCCTTCTCTTTTTTAACCACAAAGAAGTTTCCATAGCTATGGACCTTACTGGTGTTGTGCAAAATATCCATACATTACCCTGTACTTTTAGCAAAATAAACATGGCTATGAGGTGCACGTTTCTGTGCTGAAAAACTCTCTACTTGTCTTTTAAATGCACATGGATTAATCTCATCAGTTGCTCATCTGGAATTTGTACACACATTTTGCCATCAGCTGGATGTAGAGTCTTTTGACTGGGTTCTCACATGAAATCTAAGGCAAATCTGTTTGCTCACTTATCTGAAGTTGATTAATTTCATCATTGATTGCTGCAGCTTGTTTACCACAGCTACAATGTCACAGGTTAATTCTACTTCAAGTGATCTTGACACACTATCTCTTAAGTTACTGACTTTTGAGCATGCTACTCTTTCATTTTGTTTATTCACAGTAATAAATCTTCAACCTTGTTTACAAATAAACAATACAGCAACGTTTAAGTGCCTTAAATATCACTTTAAGGTAAAAAGCCTTCAGCTGCATCAAATCTTCACCTGAAGTAGTTACTTTCTAGTGTCCCTAGTACCTTATTTGCTTCAGAATTTATAGTCTGCTATATGAATAGCCATAATTTTCTTGATACTTTCAGGGCTCCTGTAATAGAAAATTAAATAAAAAAATAGAAATAGAAAATTAAACAGGTACTTAGCATGTTCACCAGTTCTATCACAATTATTATAAACTACTACAACCTTTTGATTTCAATACATCTATGTTGACATTTTTCAGACATTTTGTTGCTGTCTCTAAGGGAAACTCAGCTTCTCATTTTACCTATAGATACTATATAAATGAACAATGCATTTATGTCCTGAACATCATTGCATTTAAATGCCATTCTAATTTCTTTACACTGAGAAAAATTAGAGGTCTCTATGTAGAACCTAGGAAACAAAATTGTATAGACTTCCCCTGATTTACATTGTTATATCAGCTGAAGAGTCCCTGCAATGAGCAAACATCCTCTGTTCTATATGTATATGTGCAAATCCCTACTACCAGAATGAATCTTACTAATTTAGAGCTTCATTAGACAGAGTAACAAGCTGCAACTTTGCAAAAATTTACATCTGAAATATTTTACCTAGCACATTACTTCGAAAATCTGTCAGGAAAAGTCGCTGTTGGAGATATATTTAAAGACACATTGAAAAACAATTTAAAGCAGATTATGAATTTTAAGTCTGGGAAATTAAATAAGATTTATTGTTAGTAGTAGTATTATTATTAGTGTTATTGATAATAATAAGCATTTCCTAGTATAAGATTTCACATGCAGTTGAAACAAAAACTTAGATTGCATCTTAAACTTAAGATTTGTCTTCTTGACCTAAAAAAGTAGAAGGTTAAAAAAATGAGAAGACTCACAAAAAGCATACGATATGATCATTTCAGATTAATATTTATTTGAGCTAGGGACCTGCTTCTCAAAGGTATTCTCCCAACAGTCAGACTCAAGGGCCCGCAGGTGGGCTGGATCACAAATGACCTGGAGATTGAACCCATGGCCCCCAAGGGAGCCTTTGTAGTCCTGACCAGGGAGAAGCAAATAAGGGTTGAATAAAGAGTTTCTGTTCACAGCCTCTTTGTCCTTAGAATTGCACTTTTCTCTTTTACAACAGCTTTTTTCCCTCAGTTTTCCTATTGGAAATGCTAGATAGAAAAATAATGACTTTCAAAAAGAATGGAATTTTTTAGGATGAACTGGAAAGGATTAAGAAAAATAATTCAGCATAAAAAGCTGTAAGACCAGATTTTTAAGGATCTATATGAGTGTTTAAAATTTTGATTATATTTACAGAGGGACTGAGAAGAAATGAGTTGATGCTGGATGTAAAGAGAATGGGAAGAAAAAAGAAAATGTATACTACTGTGCAAGTGATATGAAATAAATAACTAAAGAAGGACACTGATTTTATTTGAGAAGCATTCTTAAATAAATTAATTCATGCCTTTCATCAAGCTATCATGTCTTCTGGTTTAGAGGCAAATCAGAAAGTTGTATTTATATGGCACTATTCAGGCCATTAGCAGACCACATAAAGTAGGATAACAGTTCTCCTTCAAGCTGCTGCTTTACCTTCCTCATAAAACAATACAGATCATCTCAGATAAATAAATGCCATAAATGTTTGATTGACTGTATTTGTACACTCAAATGGGAGAGTACTTTCATTCATTATCCAAATACATATACTTCATATCAGAAATAATTTTCCAAATGCACATTTTCTCTAGAAAAGGCATACACTTGGATACACAAAAGTGAAAAACTTCAATTTCACTGTGTTAATCCAGTACTAGAGTAACTTAATTAGGTACTCCAAGGAACTAGTATATACTGTTCTAATATTTTGCATCCTTTCATGACCTCATTTTGTCAATGCATTTAGTTAAGAAATGTTCATGTTGCCTGCCTGCCAGAGCTTTCTCATTTCCATCAGATTGAGAGACATCAAATTTTCTGTTCTCTTTTTTAGAGCTCAAAATTTGCTACAAACTGTTATCTTCTTGAATGCCTTGAAATCCATTTAGCAGCACATCTGAACCTCTCAGTAGATTTCAGAAAGCAATTTTAGGTATTGGAATGAGTAAGTTAATAGTGTGGAGAGGTCGGGAACATTGTAGCTGTAAACCCACTGTTCTTTGGCAGAGATTTAAACTGCTGTATGTTATTCTTCCCAAAATTTTAGAGGAGCAGAATAGAAGCAAATGCATCCTAAGTTCATTGATGGCCATTCTTCTAATAATTAAGACAATGCAGGGTAACACCTGGAAGAAACAGGCTTAGTAACTGTAACAACGAGGTTTTGACATCTTGTTTAGGTAGCTGGAGTCTTCAGGTTGGTTTTGTCAAGCTCGTAAGGGCACTTTCAACCCTTCCTGGCCCTGTTTATCCTGGTCTGGTGCATCGCAGCACCCCTGTCTGTGGCCCAGGACCACCTTTCAGCTCAGCCCTATGTACATAGAAGGTATGCCAGATACCTTTAGAACAATGAGAGGGCCAATAGCTCTCTGAGGCATCTCTCAGGTGGGTGATGGCAGGACATGGCAAGAAAGGCCTGTCCCATCTCCCCAGCCAGGTGCAGAGCAGCTGGGAGACACAAAAGTAGCTCCAGCCTTGGGCATCAGGCAGCTTTTCAGGGACAAGGACCTGTCTGAGGCTGGGCTGGGGCTTGAGCCCACAGATAGGTCTGTCCCAGCAGGGCCCATGGCCCAGTAGCAGAGGGCAGTGAGGAGCTAGAGACTGGTCTTGTTGCAACATCACTGAGGAAGGGCCTAACAGTCCCCAGAGGCTGACGTGGGGTCCTGGACCATGAACAGAGACGCAGGAGATGGGCAGGGAGGGTGAGGGCCCTTGGGACCATGACACATTGTCTAATGAGCAGGGAAAGATGCTTCTGCAGAAGCAATTTCTTGACTTTTTTGGGCTTCTCAGTTTTGAATGCCATATAAACACCCTACAGAATCTGAGTATAAGTGAATGCAACAAACGAGATGCAGTCAGACTAAATGGTTACCCAAATAACATTCAACTTTTAGACACCTCACATGCTAGCTGTCTTTATATACCTGTCTAAATGCATATTCTTTTTTTTTAGTGTTTAAAACAAAATACAGTTTCAGAAGTCTCCTGAATGCAATAAAATTAGCATTCACTGGAACTATATATCCTGAACAATACTGAAGTTATTCAGTCAACTAAGGTTATGAAACATTAATGTGTTTTTTTCTCGGATCCATAATTTGTAACTCAGTACAAGATTTTTACTGCAGTTCCCCTATGCTCAAGTTGGGGTATAAAAACATTGATATTTCAGAAGTAAACAATTAAAATCTTTGGCACCTTCCTCCCCCACTTGATAATTTACTTTGATAAGAAAGAAACACACAATTGGCCAGCCCTAGAGTGACATCTACAGTTCAGAAAAATAGGCAAGAGTAGAAAAAGCTACATCCACTCATCCTGCTTTAACAATGAAACCCAAGTGTACTAATGATCAAGTGATGTAAGAAGTGAGGATACAATGACGGAACACATTTTACCACAAAGCATCCCGACAGCCAGGCAGCAACAGGAAT
>NW_009954552.1:1884108-1887360 GCF_000747805.2 Chaetura pelagica
GGAATGCCTCTGCCCACTGGTCAACTCAATTCTTCTGCCAGTAGTTTCCCACCTCTACTTTTTCCTAATAGTTTTAATTCTGGAGTAGAAAAATAGCATCCATCAAGTGTAGCTTAGAAATAATTGGATTTGGGGAAAGAAATAATCTGATGAAGAAATTTTTTTTTTGGAGGATGGAACACAAAAACTAATGGAAAAGGACATCTGAAGCAGGGGTGTAAAGGATTCAGTACAAAATACTGTGCGACAACAAACTTCACATCATTTGTGTGCATAAAACTCCATCCATTGCGAGTAATTGTGCAGCCTGCAATACTTGCTTCAATGATAATAAGAGAACCATGAATTTCAACTCCAGACAACAAAGTTCTGTTTTTTCTTCTAAATGCATTATACTACTTAGATGCTATTTTACAGAATAGGTATATTTTCAGCTCACCAAAGTAAGAAATCTAATTAAAAAAATAAAATAAAATAATTATATATTTATGAAGGAGGGAAGCATTTAATATTGACTTTAAGGCACAGATAAAGAAAACAGTTCCACCCCATTGATCAGGTCAATGGCACCATAAAATATTGATTGGTTTATTTAATCTGATGGTATTTCTGGAATTTCACTTTTGACATTTCAACATGTAGACTTCATCAAGAGAATAGAATAAAGTTAGTCATATGCAATGGATTTGAATGTTTGAAGTCAGAAGAGCTGGAAAGGTCATTAGAATGGTAATTAAAGATAAGAAGTGCTGGTTGTAAGATTATTTATGATCTGTTTAGACACAATATTCAATGATAGCTAGTTTGGAACATGCAAGTCTATTATAGGCCAGCTAACTTTGAAATATAATTCTGAAATTATGTAGATTTCTTGCTAATGTCAGGTTGTGAACAGCCAGTGCAACACTTTACTTACAGGAGATTGATAATCTCTTTGCACATGGTTAGAACAGCTGTAGAAAAAAATGGCCAGTACTTATCCAAACACTTTCATAAGAAAAAATCTTAAGTTTTCATGTTAAAAGGTCCTATGGCTTGCTTTTCATACTTTTAATTTTGTTAGCCTTTCAGCATCTAGAGGTGAGAAACTCTGGTTTCTGTCTACCAACAATATTTTCTGTGCACAAGGACTTGGGAAAGAATATTTCTTGGGAAAGAATTCATTTTAAAAGGTGCTGGAAAAGGTAGAAGGAAGAAAAGGGGGAGTACCACAATAAATAACTCATTTGTGATAGGTTTACTGTCCTTGTCTGAAAAGAACAGACAGTTTAAAAAAATTAAAAGTTTGTGGGCATGACAGGTTTAGTTTTCCTGAACACAAGTCAAAGATAAAACCAGTCTGAGTAAATGTGAAATGAAAAAATTAATGCACAACTGCTTTATGTTATTTTAACAACTTGGCCAATAAATGATTATGTGTCGTATAATCCAGAATAGATACAGAGCTTACTCATCAAAATACACTCTAGCACTAATTAAGTAGGCTGCAGCAATTGTCGTATTTAAAACAAAACACAAAAATCTGTATGGAAGGTAATATTCCTATTTTTTGCAGTGGGGATGGAACATATGAAGATGTTATGCAGTCTCACCATCACAGACAGAATACAACAAAATAGTTCAGTACAACTCACCCTCTCCACTCTACCACATATACTCAAGGTTCAGGAGCTGACCATTGATTTTTGCTAACGTTAAAAGATACTAAATTCATAGTAAAAACCTTGTTTACTTTTTACCTATTTTCTGGATTTCCAGCTTTTTTATTTCTATTCTCAAATTTGTTTGAACATGCAATGGCAAAACGTAAGAAAGGTAAGATTTCCACTTAATCATAAGAGTCTAGAATCATTAGGAAAAAATAAAAGAGCAGACAATTTGTGAGACTTGAAGACACTGTTGAATTTATTGAGAGACTGAAATTTTCCATGTCATTTCAGGTATGATCCTTTACATGTGTGTCCTCATGATTGTAACTTTGCTTTCCACTCATATATAGCATATTATTTGGTACAATGCTTTGGTGGAACACAAGATCTTTTTACTGACCCTCTCTCCTTTCTCTGATGAGTTACTCCAAGGTGGGCATCTTCTTCTCTGAGAGGGGTTTTTCTTCCATTGCTATGTTCTCGGTAGCTTAAAGGTGATTCTTAGTTTATAGTTCTTCCCTTGAAAGAAACAGGGACTAGCATTAAGCACAAAGAAAATGGGATTACCACTTTCTAGCATGGGGACCAAACAGGAGGAATTAGATGGGGGGGGGAGTGTCATTGCAGGTCTACAATCTGACCAGGATCACCATACTGTGATGAGGTCACTCATCTAAAGTGCTGTAATGAGTAGATACAAAACATATAGGAAGGACAGGCTGAGAAACCAGGAAGGGGAAGTAGCCTTTTATGTTAGAGACATGGATGATGACCAGATGAAATCTTATGGGTCAGTCATAAAGGGCAGACCAGAGGGGGCAATGTCTGCTACAGATTGCCTGAACAAGAAGCAATAGTATATGAGGCTTTCTCCACACAACTTTAAAAAGCCTCACATTTGCAGCTCCTGGACCTTATGAGGAACTTGAAGAGTGACTCCAGTAACAGCTGAAAGGGGCACAGTGCACAATCAATCCAAGGGACTTCTGGAGTTTGTGCATAGTAAGTTCCTGACAAAAGTGACAGCTGATAAAGTAGCTGATAAGAAGAGGCACTCAGCTGCACCTGATACTTGCAAATAAGGATTGACTGACCAGGGGTTAAAGGTTGAATGCAGCATTAACTGCAATGACCATGAAGTAGTAGAGCTTAGGATCCTGAGAGGATGAAACAAGGCAAAAAATACACAATCACAGACCTGAACTTCAGTAGAGCAGACTTCAGTCTCTGAAGTGACCTGCTTAGACGAATCCCATGGAATGCAATCACAGAGCAAAGAGGCTTCTGGAAGAGGTGATCGCATCACAAGGATCAGCTTCATCAAACTCAAAAACAGTCCAATCCAGTGACCAGAAAATCAAACAAAAATGGCAGAAGATCTGCATGACTGAACAAGGAACTCCTGAAAAACTTGAACAAGAAAAAACAAAGTATTCAAAAAGTGGAAGAAGAGTAATGTGATCCCAGAGGTATACAAAGACATTGTGAGAACTTGCAGTGTTAGGAAGGACAAAGTCCACCTGGTGTGTATTTGGGCCAGGGATGTGAAGGGCAGCAAGAAGGGTCTCTTCAGGCACATTAGCATTTAAAGGAAGTGTAGGGA
>NW_009954552.1:1887722-1935695 GCF_000747805.2 Chaetura pelagica
TAGGGAAAATGAAGGTGTGCTGCTGAATAGGACAGAGGAGTTGGTAACAAACGACGTGGAAAAGGCCAAGGTAACCAAGGTCATGGTTATCAGGGAAAGTTCCTGACAGCTGGAAAAAAGCACTGTTACATTCAAGAAGGGCAGGAAGGAAGATCCAGAGAACTACAGGACAGTCATTCTGGACAGACAGTCCAGACTACAGGACAAACAGAACCAACAATGTGTTAACAGCCAGCAAAGAACGCTGACTGCATCCTGGGCTACATTAGGAAGAGCACTGTCAGTAGGTGAAGGGGAGGTCTTGCCCTCAGTACTGATGTTGTCACATCTTGAATATTGTGTCCCCATATGAGCTCCCCAGTATAAGAATAGTATGGACTTACTGGAGCAAGTCCAGCATAGTGCCACAAAGATGATTAAGGGAGTTAAGCATCTGTCAGGAGAGGCTGAGAGAGTAGGGATTTTTCAACCAGGAGGTGGCTTAGGGGGATCATATTGATGTGTACAGTTAATGAGTGGGAAAGAACAAAGAAGATGCACTCAGCCTCTTCTCAGTGGTGTCCACTGAGAAGACAAGAGGCAATGGCTACACATTGAAATACAGAAAATTCTATTTAGACATAAGAAAAGGTCTTTTAACTGTGAGTGATGAAACAATGAAAAATGTTGTCCAGAGACATCATGGAGTCTCCATCCTTGGAGACACTCAAAATCTGAAAAAACACAATCCTAAACAACCTGCTCTAGTTGATCATGTGTGCCTTCCAACAACTGTGCTTTTAGAGGAATGTAATTTAGTTGTTTTTCTGGGTACTTAGGCATATTAAATGACTTTTCAAAATATGTTGGGTTTTTTTTTTAATCCAGCTGGGGTTCATGCTCCCAGAAGAGTGGTGAACACATGTAACTGATTTATTTTAATAAGAGCTGTTTGGCACTGATCTAAGAAGATATTTTTGATTGCTCAGTACTATTTCTGCAAGACACAAAATCCCTGGGGTAAATGAAAGGTACTTCAGAGAAGATGAAATCTACTTTACATAGCTAAATGCTTGGAAATTCTATCTTCCTATAAAAAGCAAAAAGAGCCATGCATTTTTGATAACCCAAGACATTTTTTATGTCTCTGTAGAGGAAATTGAGTTAAATAGATACTACTGAATTTAAGAGGAAATCATATGGGACTAGGACAGCTCTACATGTCAGCGGAGAGAAATAGCTACTGTTCAAAAGCTACAGAGAAAACACACAGCAAAGCATGTAATAGAAGGTGAATGGAGAAACACAGTGATTATTTGGCTTTGGATTAATCTAGATGGTTTTGTTGTTTGGTTGTTTCTGTGGGGTTTTTTTGGTAGCTTAACCTATTAAAAAATATTATTAAAATGCTCATGAAAATCAAGAATATCTTCCAGATAGAATAAAACTATAAAGCCCCATTAATACTACATGGGGTCATGTTAACAATTTATTTTACTTATACACAATATATTTTACTTATAGAAACAAATGTGGGTTTTATTCCTAATTGTAGTCAGATAACTATATGAAATCTTATATTCTGCTGCATTATGAAGGTATTGTCAGTTTTGCAGCAATTATAACTAGTTTGCTCATTTTTCATGTGACAATGCATTTCTGAAAATGACTTGCCTTAGAGAATTAATGGTCATTAGCATTGTAATTGCATAGTTCATTAATGTATATACTCCAGTGACACATATAAACATACATTGCCTATCCTTATGTCATGTATGAAGCATATTTCAAGCCTCAGAAAAAACAAACAAACAAAACCCACAAGTGTTTGTTTTTTGCTAGTGATGTGCATTACCTTACATTTTAAGTAATTAATATGAGACTCTGAAACACGTAACAAGCTGTCAATAAATGTTTTTTGAATCAATCATACCAAGTTCTAAGCAGCAATAAAATCTTTGGGAAAAAAACCATACAGAATCATACTAAAGATTATAATTATGTTCATCAATAAAACATGAGAAAATAGAAAAGCACAGCAAACTGGTGATCAACGTTTCATGAAGTTCTCCCTCATTTCTTTGGCTCAGTATAAAGAGGAAAAGAAGAGAAGCTTAAACACCAGCTAAAAGCTGAATGATTTGTGTATATCTGAACCAAGATTAAAATTTTACACCAACTACAGTTATCTCTTGTACTGTAAATGATAAAAACCTGAACTTTTATCTCACCTGGCCAGCCTGATCTCTTTCTACTATGAAATTAATCAATAAATGGGGTAAAAGCAGTGGATGTTAATTATCTAGATTTTAGCAAGACATTTGACACAGCCTCCAATGGCTACTGGAAGGTCCTTACAGCCTGGGCCCACCTTTTTCCAACCACCTTGTTCTCAGGCAATTGTCCTGAGAATGATGCTGCTTCCATCAGGCCCCACTCTCCATTCTGTTAATCAGAGTCAAGGCAACAGGATGGGGAAAGTAAATTCTACTACTTGTCAGAACACAGCAAGAGGATTAAGTCCACTTTTGTACTCACCACACCAACAGGGACATTAGCAAGATACAACAAATATCCGGAAGACCCAGGTCAGCAGACAGAGGGAGCACAGAATATATCAGGAAAGACTGACAACTGGCTTGAGTCACTCTGGAGAAGAAAGGCCAGTTGAGCCACATCCTGCTCCCTTTCGCAGTGTTTCAGCATCCTCAGGCTCTTCTCATAGCTGCACACTGAAGTCACAAGAAATAAGAGAAGATGCTCAGGTGCCATCTCCAAACAATGAAACACAAATGACCAGCTGGCCTACTGGTGCAAGAGACAGGTGACTTTGTGTCAAAAGACAGGATAAAGCCCAAAGGCTACAAAGGTTGTTTTTCATTTGGTTGTTGCTGGAAAGATCTACTCTTGGGCTGCCCAGGTAACTACATCTGGTAGTAGAGTAGGCATGAGCAAAGAAGCCTGAGATTCCTCCCTCGAAATGACGATCAACCCAGAGAACACTACAGGCTTTGATAGAAGACCTATACCCCTGTTGTTATGAATAAAAAATGTACATCTCTTTTTAAGAAGTTATTACTGAGATGTAAATCCTGCAAATACTGGTTTTCAAGGATATGATATCAACTCTATACGTAACAACTCTATACATAAACTTTATACATAAATAAAAAATAAATCTAGAGGGACCTTGACAGGCTTTAGAGGTGGGCCCATGCAAAAAACATGAAGTACAATACTGCCAAGTGCAAGGTCCATGGCTGTCCAGAGAAGCTGTGGAGTCTCCTTAACTGGAGACATTCAAAACCTGTCTGGGCCTGTTCCTGTGTGATCTACTGCAGGTGATCTTGCTCTAGCACAGCAGTGGGACTAGATCATCTTCAGAGGTCCCTTTCAACCACAATCACTCTATGACTTTGTGCAACTCTTAAATACTCATAGCAATTCATCCTGAACAAACTTCAGCATTAGTGTGAGCAATCAGCTGAATATTTGCCCAGCTTCTTAATTGTATCAAACAGTATTGCTGCCAGAAGAAAATCGGCACTCAGCTACCTCTTGGATGTCAAACAGAGGGGCTGTGGCACAGGCTTGATAAAGAGTTCCTCAGAGTTTGTGACTGTTCTGTAATAGAATACATCTCAAGTAGTACTAATTTCTTATGCTTTTTTATATTACTCTGCATCTATTATGGCAGCCATACTTAAACAAATCTTCATTTGGTTCAAGACAACGTCAATAGAAAGATATTTGTCCGTGCAAATATTTATACTATTAGCAAACAGAAAGCGAAGCAGAAGCTAGTGTTATTTCTTCGTGTGACTTTGTGCAAAAGCTGTGCGGTCAGTTAATCGTTGTACATGAAGGCCACAAGATGGCAGACTTGCCCTGAAAATATTGTGCTGATTCTCTCTCTCCCCGCTCCTGCCCCCTGCCTCTCTAACAAAGGGGTTGGCAGTCTCCTTTGTGTTGTGAGGGTTTTTCAGTCTGAAGTTAATGCCAAGCATATGGCAAAAGTATGAACAGTTTGTCTCAGGAATCCTCTGACACCTTAGTGCATTGAGATACAGACCGCCAAGTCGTCAATACTTTCCCTTTCCCTGTGGACTTCAGCAGCCACTGAGTACATACTTCGCTCTTCTCTCGGATCATTGATAGCCTTATTCAAAAAGAATACCTTCAATTTCTTTAAGTCAAAGAGGAGGAGAAATTGGAGAACTTTTGAATTGTTTGTTGTCTACACCTAATCTATGGCATCAAAAATATTATTCTGTCACAATTAGATTACGTGGGTAGAAATTACTTACAATTCTGTAGTCTCCAAGAACTAATATTCTGCCATTTCTAGCAAAGAAAATATTATTTTTAATTTAACACAAATGGGTGTTTGGTGTTGTTGGTTTTTTGGTTTGGGGCTTTTTTGTTTGCTTGTTTGTTTGAGGTTTTGTGTGTGTGTGGTTTGGGGTTTTTTTCCCCATCTTAGTAAAAAAACATGCTTTTCAGGAAATAACTTACTCCAGAAACACATTACCTGAAATTCACCACACATTCCTCTGGAGGTATATTATAATAAATAATTGTAGATACATGAGTGAAACCAAGTAGTTACAGAATACGTTTACACAAAAGTGCAGGAAAATAAAGCCATGGATAATTACCTTAGGAAAAGGTATTTTACCTGTGAATCATTAATTTCCCCTGGGAAACTAGACTTAATGCATCTTTTCTAAGGAAAATACAGCAAACATAATAGAGAGCAAAAAGGGATGTGGCTTAGCAGAACTGTCATCCTTTAAACTGGGAGAACAAATAAGATGTTTTTTGTGTACTAGAGATGCCTACAGCTGCAAATAATGTGGCACAAGAGTAGTTAATTAGTAGATCAAAGCATTCAGTTCTGGGACTTCAACATGTTAACTGCATGGTTTTCACTTTCAACCAGATTTAGTCTAGTGGAGCTTAAGCAACATTGTTCAAAGCTGCCTGAAGGAACATATTTTGGGTTGGATACTTACATTTCCACCAAAATTTGAAGTGCATCTGGTGCCCACCTGGAGGTCGCAGTTTAGTTTCCTGGGAATTAAATCCACTTTATACACCCCTAGGCTACAGGTATTCAGAGCCATCTCCACTAAGAAAAAAAATTAGAAGTTTCTATAAAGATCTTCATTTTGACCTGTGCTTTCATGTAATCTTTAGTTTACAGTATAAAAAGAAATCTGTGAGAATTAATAGTTTTAAAGTATAAAGTTCATTTATGAAAATGGTTTTTGCATTATCCTATTTTATCAAAGGTTTGGTGTTCCACACAAGATCATAAACATGATTTACAGATACATCTCAGCCCTGCCCCCCACACTCCACTTACCCAGGTTAGAAATCCTCTAGTAACTCCTAGGAACTCATCTTAATTAAGAAAAACTAGTTTTAGGAGAACTGATACTTGAACCATGTGCATTACATAATGCCATACCCAATTTAGAAATAAACTTAATAACTGCCCTACTCAAATGTTGAGGTTTTTTTCTCCATGTTGTCTCTTCAAGTTACTCACCATATACAGGAGAATAATTTTGAGGAAGATAAAAAAAAAAAAAAAGTATTTGTAAATTTTTGTTTTAAAACAATTTTCTTCAAAAATCTTTAACACTATTTTATTCACAAAAGCTAGAAATAATTGTAGAATTCAGTCATACACACATTCAATCAGTTCAGAAATGATGCCTCAGAAAAAAATGTGAAGCTAATGAGTTCTTTTTCATTTATTTAAAATGCAGAGCTGTAATTCTGTGTCCTAAATTAGTCAAATTCTTGTCACTGACTTGTCCATCCTTTCCTCCTATTCTTCCTATCTTTTCTTTTACATACTGGATGGCTCTCGCCTTAATGGACTATAGACTTTGCAGAGTGTTGTCTTATTGTATCTGACTGACAGAAAAGCGGACATAATCTTTCTTCAGAAGTTCTGGATTAAATAGCTATGCTATCTTAAAAGCAGAAGTACACCAATAAGTTACAAAAAGAGCTATTTTGTCTTTTTCATAGCTTGGTGAGAAGACACCTAAACTAGCGTGTAAGAGGGAAGATGTATTTCCACTTTATGTTGTTAGTCCAACTATGTTGGTAGAATAAAGCTATTTGTCGTTAATTTACAAAAGCAAAATTAAGCAATCAAATACACTTCAAAGCTGGTTTTCTGTCAACCTTAAGTAGAGCAGAGTGACCACCCCTATACTGCCAGCTCAGATAGTCAAGAGTTTGGTCTTCCCTGAGACTCCTGCTCTGCAAGTATCCTCTGACAACTTATACCATCAGAATGAATGTGCATGCACGAGTTTACACAACAGAGATAATTTATCACATGAATATTCTATTGCTAAACTGGAATGTGGTAGCAAAAATAATAGCTAAAGCATCTGTTCTATAGCATTAAATTTGCTCTTCAAAATAAACTTCTTATCTTTGACTATTGATGTTATGATTATTTATTTCCTTTTTATTATGCCTTAGTAGTTCAACTAATTGAAGCAATAACTGCTGTTATTTTTTTACATTCAGCAAGGAAATATTAGATTGTATGTGACAATGCTTACATTTATACACAATAGTCAGTCTTTGCATGCCAACTCTTCCACTCAAAAAGAAAAATTTGAATCTCTGATAGCTTAAGTCACATATTATAGATATTTGAGTTACACCAGCAAAAATAACAGCTCAACATCTGGTGAGTAATATGCAATAGGGAAAAAGAAATAACTCCTTTAAATGATGTATGTTTACACAAATTTAACACATGCTACTGTCAGACTGCAATGTATTAAACATTAATCAGAATTTAGTCATTACCTGATCCTAAAAGCAGTAAGCTGCTTCGTAAGCTGGTCTCTAATTTATTTTCTTTTTCTCTTTTATTTTACTGAACTATTAATTTCATTGTATGACTTACATGGCTATTAGGTTAACACATTATTCTGGAGTTGCTGGCTGCTAATGTTTGGTGGCTCTATTTAATCAGATGGCAGAACTAATTCAAGTATTAAGACCATCACTGACAAAGAAGTCTTCTTATTCACATCACATGTGAAATAAAACCTGCTACAGATCCACAAGAGTAAACAGGAAAACAGCTTGCCTTCAGACATCTGTAGCAGTTAGTCTTATTTTCTTATGTTGCCAGTTAAAGAATCTAGAAGACCTTGACAGGATATTGCCACTTCATGAAATGGGTGAGCATCTGTTTCCATATGTGCTGAATAACTAAAATAACTTCTACATGTGGGTCTGAAGCCATCCTGAAATGCTTTTGTGACCACATAGATATTACAAGGAGCTGCCACTCCTGTTAATTGCTTCCCAGTTCCACCACAAGTATTTTATTGCTTAGAGAATTCTTAGTTTCATAAAAAGCACTTTATAAAACAAGCTATATTTTGCTGTTAATAATAATGTCTCTGAAGTTAATGTTTCTAGTTCTAATGTTGCAGTAATAGTGATCAATTCACAGCTGTCATCAATCCATGTCATTAACAAGAAAAGTACTAATTTCTCAAACTTGAAGATGATTTGATGGAGGAGAAGCACAATTTGCAAATCTTTGCAATGAAATTATGCCTCAACATCTGAACACAGCCATCATGAAACTTCCTGATTCATGGAAAAAACTACTAAGCAAATACCGTGTTGAAGGCAATGCAACACCTCCCACTTAAGTTTCATCAGGAGAGTGATGGCCTTTTAAGTTCACAACCAGCTACTTCATTAGCAACACACTGTATGGAACTCATACTCTATTCAGCTAATTCAGAGTGTAAACTCATCAGCAGAAAAGCTAGATTTTCACTTGACTGTGTAAGGCTGCCAGGATATTGTCAGTACCAACAGCAATCAAAGAGTATTGTGAAGCTTGGTTTAATTCATTTCATATTAACTTTTTATTTTGTCTTGTTTTGACATGTGTATCCTGTTAGTCTCTTTTTCCTTCAGTAACTCTCTCAGCATGGGTTAATTATTTTGCAGTTTGCTGTTTGGCTCCCAAATGGAACTGAGCATAGAGAGCAATCAGATGATCAAGTCCTAATTTTCTTTCTGGCTTGTTTCTCTCATCTGCTTCCACTCCTCTCTCCAAATAAATAGATAAGTAGATAATTAAATAAATATCAAAGTTTTAATAAGTTTCAGCCAACATGTATTACATTTTTGGGTTTCTGCTAAAGTCCACTCAACTAACACGTGCAAGCACATGTGTGTTAATTTGAGGTCAAAAGGTCAAATAAACAATTTTGTTTTGATCACTGTCTCCTGTCTTAGAGAAGCAGAGCTACTACAGATGTTTTGATAAATATGGTCGCTAGGCAAACTAATATTGAAGTCTAAGGCTTTCCTAAACTGGCATATGTTACACCTATATAAAATGAGTTGTTTGGAATGGTGCAAATGCAGAATAGATGTTCTGAAGCAGATTGAATTGCTTGGTATTCACCAGAAAACCTAACCCCAAATCACATCCTCTTTCTGATGGTAAAATTCAACAACAGAAGCAGAAAAAACATCATTGCAGTTAGGCTGTTCAACAAAGAATATTTCAAATCATATTTTATTTCTGCCTAGTCCAAGATAACTTTACCTAGTAAGCCTCTGTTCATGCTTGGGCCTCTATACTCTTTTCATACCCAGAGCCAAAAAGTAAAAATGTAGCAGATTAACAATACTCCATATCTCAGAAAAAAAATAATAGACGGAAGTAATAATGTTGCTAAGTATGTTATTGTTTGCCAAACTATAAAGAAGACTGAAAAGGTGGGGTTAATAGCACAGTGGTTATTTAACTCAGACTTTTATTGTGATAAAGTTGAAATACTTTAAATCACTGAAAAATATGCCAAATCTGTATTTTGCCCCTTATAATGCCCCAGTGCAGTAACAACTCCAAAATTCAGACTGGAGAGGCAGTGCAAAAACATATAATGTAATTTGTCTCCTCTACTTGAGAAAATTCTAAAACAGTGCTCTTGGAAGCATATGTTCCTGCAAAGAATAAAAAAATATAGGAGAACACAGGTTGGAAAGGATGCCTGGAAGTCATCCAGTCTGACTTTTGGCTTTAAGCAAAAGTATCTTTAAGGTCAGACCATGTTGCTCAGAATTTGCCCAGTGAAGTTCTGAAAATCTCCAATGAAGATAATTCCCTCTTGGTGAATGAATCCTCTTTGTCCTCTTGACCCATGAGCTTCCAGTTGGATTTTCTCCTCCCCATCCCACAGTGGGGGCAGGGGAGAGTGAGTGGCCAGGTGATTCTTTGTTGCTGTCTGGACCTAAACCATGAAACAAGTCCCCATGATGATGGCTCACATTCTTTCACATAGCTAAGGTTGTTTAACTTGTCAAGCTTTTCACATCTTATAAGCAAAAGAACCCCAAACCTCAAACTCGAAAAAACTCAAACTAAAATAAGAAAACCTACCTCCCATGCCCCAGATTATTTCAAAATTGCTCTCACCAGCAGTGTCAAGACTCAGAACAAAAGAAAACATGTCCATGTCATCTATGAAAACAGAAATGGAAGAAAAATTAAAGTAGTCACACCATCTTAAAAAACAGAGGCATTGTTCACCGCAAAGGCTAGACAACTTTAATTGCTATGAATGGCAAAATGAAACCTTACAGGGAAAACATATAGAAAAGTTAAAATAACATGTGATGAAAGTGAAGAAAAAAAGCAAGTAGACTCAACTGCATATTTAATGTCTAGAAAAACCTCAGCGTTCCGTCCTCACTATTATCCAAAATATTAATTGGGGAAAAAAAAAAAAAAAAGTTTCCCTTAAATCATTAAATGCTTGTCTTTTTAACAGCTATGCATAGTCAGAAGATACTGTACATCTCTAACCTGTTCCTTTCAAGACTGTCAATTTAGGTAGAGATTGATGCAGAAAGTAGATTTGCATGACTCATCTCTGTAATATAGACCTCCTAGACAAGAGGCTGCTTTGCAGACAATATATTTTATTATTATTATTCTGAGATAGCTCTTGCTTACCTGTCACACTTCAAATGAATTTGTGCCTCGCTTTTTAAGCACTAATTTGATCTAGTGGCAGAAAAACGTTTACTATTTACTACTAGAACAAGCTTTGCCTGAATGTCTTGGCCCTTGCACTTCATTAGCACAGCCACTGGATGACACTGTTAGCAATTACTTTTATAAATATGTATACAAACATTAGAATGCTCTCCAGCTTTTGACTTGTTTTCTACCATCTCTTCCAAATTAATGCTGATGCTGTCTTAGTTTTCTTTGTCCTCTGTACTCCTTATTATGCACTTCATCCTGTCTAATAAACCAATACTTGTTATACGTCCATTTTCTCTCAATCCCAGTCTAAGAACTGTTATCCTCAGGGAACATGACTCAGATATGAAGAAATTATGCAAAAAATCCTCCCTGGGATATACATATGTTTCCATTCTTTAAATTGTTAAACAATGCACTCTGCTTTTTCACTGAGATGAACAAGAAATTCAGTGGAATTTTGGCAGATAATATGTCTCAGTTATCAAGACATTTCTCTAAATGGAATCAAATAACATTCACAAATATTTTCATATCAGAGTAGATTGATTTCCAAAATTATTTTGTCTCATATATCAGAAATGGCTTCTCTATAGCAAGTCTGCATAAAGATTTTGTTAGCTAACTTCTTATCAACAAAACTACCCACAACTGCTTGTAGAATGCTCAGCCTGCAGAAATTCCCTCAAAAGTACTGTGCAGATATTAACAAATTATAGGAAGTTACAGCCTCATTAGCAAACACTACTGTGACTTATAAACAATTTTATTTCCTTAAGGGGACTAGTCTTCAGCTGTAGCATCATTTATATCACTACTATGATTTCTGAAAAAAATCAAGAAAAAAATATTTAATTACCTCAGGAGTACAATTATGTCAACAGAGACTGAAAAATACATTTTGTATTTGTATTACATTTGTATTAGGTACAATAATGAATATGGATAAAATAAATGGTTCAATATGTTCACCAACATGAATCTAGGTTCCTTCAGAGAAAAAAATAATCTCCATTCCTACATTTCAAAAGGAAAGTGTAATAGAACAAAGAGAAATCAGTGGCTTGGTGTACTGATGGTCAGACAACTAATGTAATTAGTTGGTCTGGTGGTGAATTGCAGTATTCTAAGGTAACTAAGATCAAAAGCCACAGATGTAAGATGGGGTAGCAATAAATATGAGAATTATGTGTAAATAAATCTGAAAGATTGTGAGACAGGAATGTAAATTAGACTTAATAGGTTTTGTTTGTTTACTTTTCTATGTAGAAAATTTTAGGTTAGAAGTTATATAACTTTGCTAAGCTACCAGAAGCAATAGATACTATATAAAACAACAAAAGTGAATAAATGGCATGTCACAATTTCTAGGTCAGACAATTTCAGATAACCAAGGGCAAAACTCTTACACCTGCAGATATCAGTCTTCACATTAACTAAGAATAGAAACATGGGAAGATGCAAGTGTAACAGTTCCAGTATTAATTTATTTGGAGAATAACTGCATTCCCTATTGCTACTAATATGTCTTTGTCTTATAAGATGCCCAAGAACTAAGTGAAGGTGAGTCAAAACCCTGTTGAGCACATCCTGTAGTTCATATGAATTACAATTAATAACTTATGATTCTTAAATTAAGTTTTCAGAAAAAAAAAATCAAAGGTCTGACACAGCAGAACAAGAATCTCATGGGTTAAAAGAATTATGAAAAAAAATACAGAAAAGCAGCTAACATATTGGCTATACTGTACCACACCTGCAGGTAAAATTAGATTGTTAATCCAGTCACTTTCACAAGGATTCTATTTAGTATCATCATCATTTAAAATTTCAGAAAAAAAGAATTTGCTAGTTCTACAGTCTTATTGTTTTAGATATTTTGCATCACTTGGAAAATTTTATGTAGATTTTTTGGCAGCATGAAAGCCAGTGCCCAATGTCAATCAAAATATTTTCTCGGTTTTACAGAGGTATAACCAATTGTCTACTGATAAAACCAAATATATTCTCCTTCTTTATCCAACATTTTGATGAATTAAAATAAAATAACAAACTTTTTTTTTTTTTTTCTGAAATAATATTGTTTTGGTTTGGTTTGGGGTTTTTTTTAATATGTCCTTAGGATTTGAATGCTTGATTGCTCTTTTCTCATGCAGACCAAAACTACCTCAACGAATGAAGAGACTGGTAGGTTGCACTTAGAGTTTGTGCAACTGGGGATCAAATCATAACAGATGTGCAGGAAATAAGAGCCATTAATATAAACCATACTGATGCCAGTCAGTAATTTAAATTAGTATTTTTTTGGGGGAAAATCACATCTGGGGAAAAATCACATAAATAAGAACATGAGGGGCAAGCAAAATAAAAATAGACTTTACATTGCAACAATACTTCATGGAGCTTTTATTTGTCTTATACTCTTTAAAAAATGTCTTACCTTCAGCTCAGCCGCAGCAAGTTTGTTGTTTTTTTTTTAAGAGATATAACTTAATACCTGTTACGTGACAGCACAGTCCTTACCTGAGAAAAGAGCAGAGGACGAAAACTCCCAATCTTCTGGAGATTTTAAGCATTATTTTTTTCTTTAGACTCATTAAATGTCTGTGATAAAAATATTTCCCTCTCCTTTTCTAGGCCTACGTGCCAATTCTCCAAGGAATCTCACAGTGACATTATTTGGTCAACTGCTAATTGTGATATTTAGCTGTGTTTAGCTCTCAAAAGCCCATGCACACCAGTCTTCCTATAAATGAGAACACACTCACAAAATGTGCCTAGAAAAAGTCTACCATATTTGAGAAACCAACACAGGAGGTCATGGCAGCAAGCCTGATTTTTACATCAGATTTAGTTGGTTTTCTATGTGTTGAATAGACTTCACTGATGATGCCACATCTATTCACTTATTTGTCAGTGACTCTATTTCCTAGCTGTATGACTAAGCCACAGAGTATTTATATTATTATTCATAGCTTTAATTTCTTTACAGAATATTGTGTAATTTAAATTCAATCTCCAAAAAAACAACCAAACAAAAAACCCCCACAAAACCAAAATAACAACAACAACTAAACTTCCACTGTAATTTCTTTGTGTAGAGAGTGTAATACCATTAATGGACTGGTTCAGGGTCAAGATTCTCCAGTTTAAGATTCAAAAGCTCAGCTCATCAGGTGTTACCTGATCTCTGCTGATTGCTTATTGCCTAACCAGGATTCATCTCACAACTACAGTCCCTGGTCCTCATGGGAGATTTCAACTACCCTGATATCTGCTGGAAGACTCACACAGCCAGCCTTTCACAGTCTAGGAGGTTCCTCCAGTGCATTGATGATAACTTCTTAATGCAAATGGTGGACAAGCCGACTAGAAGAGGAGCGCTGCTGGATCTTGTACTAACCAGCAAGGAGGGCCTTGTTGAAGCAGTGGTGGTCAATGGCAGCCTTGTCTGCAGTGATCATGAGATGGTGGAGTTCAGGATCCTGTGTGGAAGGAACAAAATACCCAGCAGGACCAGAACCCTGGACTTCCACAGGGCAAACTTTGGTCTCCTCAATCATCTATTAAGGGAAATCCCATGGGACAGGGTGCTAGAAGATAAAGGAGCTCAAGATAGCTGGTCAACATTCAAGGACCACTTCTTGCAAGCACAGGATCAGAGCGTCCCAATGGTTAGGAAATCTAGTAAGGGTGCTAGGAGACCTGCATGGTTAAAGAAGGAACTACTGGGCAAACTTAAGTGGAAAAGGAAAATCTACAGATCATGGAAGGAGGGGCTGGTCACGTGGGAGGAATATAGGACTGTTGTCAGAGGATGTAGGGAGGCAATTAGGAAAGCTAAGGCCTCCTTGGAACTTAACCTTGCAAGTCAGGTTAAGGATAATAGAAAGGGCTTTTTCAAATACATAGCTAGCAAAACTAGCAATAGAGGCAATATTGGCCCATTGAGGAATGAGGTGGGAGCCCTGGTGACAGAGGATATAAAGAAGGCAGAGGTGCTGAATGCCTTCTTTGCCTCTGTCTTCACTCCTGCAGGGTCTCCCTATGAGCCCCAGATTCATATAGCCCCAGAAGAAGTCAAGATAGAGGAAGAGTTTGACATGGTAGATGAGGATTGGGTTAGGGATCAGTTGAGTAATCTGGACATCCATAAATCAATGGGTCCAGATGGAATGCACCCAAGGGTGCTGAGGGAGCTGGCGGAGGTCATTGCTAGGCCACTCTCCATCATCTTCAGTAAGTCATGGGCAACAGGTGAGGTGCCTGAGGACTGGAGGATAGCAAATGTCACTCCAGTCTACAAGAAGGGCAAGAAGGAGGACCCGGGTAACTATAGACCGGTCAGCCTCACCTCCATCCCTGGAAAGGTGATGGAACAACTTGTTCTTGGCACTATCTCCAGGCACATCAAGGACATGGGGGTCATCAAGAGCAGTCAACATGGTTTTATCAAGGGTAAATCATGTTTGACTAACCTCATAGCCTTCTATGAGGAAATTACTAGGTGGATAGATGATGGTAGAGCGGTAGATGTGGTTTATCTTGATTTCAGTAAAGCATTTGACACCGTCTCCCACAGCATCCTTGTAGAAAAGTTGATCAGGTATGGGTTTGGTGATCAGGAAGTGAGGTGGATTAGGAACTGGTTGAAAGGAAGGAGTCAGAGAGTTGTAGTCAATGGGGCAGAATCTGGTTGGAGGTGTGTGACTAGTGGAGTCCCACAGGGGTCGGTACTGGGACCGGTGTTGTTCAACATCTTCATCAACGACCTGGATGAGGGTATAGAATGTACCCTCAGCAAGTTTGCTGATGACACTAAGCTGGGAGGAGTGGCTGACACACCAGAAGGCTGTGCTGCCATTCAGAGAGACTTAGATAGGTTGGAGAGTTGGGCGGGGAGAAACATGATGAAATTCAACAAGGGGAAGTGCAGAGTTTTACATTTGGGGAAGAACAACACCATGTCCCAGTACAGGTTGGGGGCTGAACTGCTGGAGAGTAGTGTAGGTGAAAGAGACCTGGGGGTCCTGGTAGACAGGAGGATGACCATGAGCCAGCAATGTGCCCTTGTGGCCAAGAAGGCCAATGGCATCCTGGGGTGCATTAGAAAGGGTGTGGTTAGTAGGTCAAGAGAGGTTCTCCTCCCCCTCTATTCTGCATTGGTGAGGCCACATCTGGAGTATTGTGTCCAGTTCTGGGCCCCTCAGTTCAAAAAGGACAGGGAACTGCTCGAAAGAGTCCAGCGCAGAGCTACGAAGATGATTAGGGGAGTGGAACATCTCCCTTATGAGGAAAGGCTGAGGGAGCTGGGTCTCTTTAGCTTGGAGAAAAGGAGACTGAGGGGTGACCTCATCAATGTTTACAAATATGTAAGGGGTGAGTGTCAGGGGGACGGAGTTAGGCTTTTCTCGGTGATGACCAGTGATAGGACAAGGGGTAATGGGTGTAAATTGGAGCATAGGAAGTTCAAGGTGAATATCCGAAAAAAATTTTTTACTGTAAGAGTGACAGAGCACTGGAACAGACTGCCCAGGGAGGTTGTGGAGTCTCCCTCACTGGAGACATTCAAAACCCACCTGGATGAGTTCCTGTGTGATGTACTCTAGGTAACCCTGCTCTGGCAGGGGGGTTGGACTAGATGATCTCTCGAGGTCCCTTCCAGCCCCTAAGATTCTATGATTCTATGATTCTATGATCTCAAATTACTTGGAGATGCTTTGAGTACTTCAAACAATATTCTTTTGTTTCTGAAAAGATATCATATATCTTTCAAACTTCCCTGGGCAACCTGTTCCACTATCTCAACACCTTTACAGTAAATAATTTCTTCCTAATATCTAATATAAACCTACCTTATTTCCATATGAAACCATTTTCCCTCATCCTATCACTGCAAGTCCTTTTGAAAAGTCCCTCTCCAGCTTTCCTTTAGGCCCCCTTCAGGTACTGGAAGACTAATATGAAAATGAGGACAGTAAAGCAAAGATAATCAGGATATTTTCATATACTAGAGATGACCAGTGAATACACTGCAGATGCCTGGATAATACATAGCACATTTCTTAACCTATTCTAATTTCACAAATCAAAACTAAAATTGAAAAAAAAACATTTTTAGATAATGCAGAACTAGAAGAATTCATTTCTCACCGTACTATAACATGTAGTAGAAAAAATACAAATATTGAGCAAGAAGTTTCTGCAAGTAAGGATTCCTGGCAGCTCCTTGTTAGCTTTCTCAACAGTCAATTACTCTTACTGCTGAAAGTGTTTGCACTTGTCACCATTTTCTTTTAATTTGTTCAATTTCAGCTTCTGTTCACTGGATCTTATTTTTATCTTTCTGACAAGTTCAAGGGATGTTATCAAAGCTGTAATCCCTTGAGGTAGCTGACAGTTATAGGTAAAATGTCTTGAAAAATCAATTGAGCTGCTCAAGTTTAAATTATCTTCTATTTCTCTGATCATCCTCATGAGCCTTTTTCAGTTTAAGAGACTTTTTTTTCCAGATTTTATTTTAGTATGGGCCAAGTAATCCAAAACTGATCATACTGCAAAAAGGTGAAAATTTTTCTACAGATCTACTGTGGATTTGTCACCGTTTAACTCAGGTCCGACAACAATGCTCTCGATCCCCTCCCCCTGCCACCCAGGTAGGGAAGGAGGGACAGAAAAAGAGAGACACTTGGCTGGATTGAAAACTAAACTACACTAATGAATGATATAAGAGAATATATACAATTATATATAGATATATTCAGGTATGGGCAAAAGCCTCTTGCCTCCCCCCACCCCCAGCAACTCCCACAGCACTCCTCTCAGATGGGACAGTCCCGAGGAATCCTGGAGCTGCTGCTGGAGAAAGAGGAGAGTGATGAGGGTCAGGAGAGCTCAAGCCTAAGGGTCAACGGTGATGGATGAACAGAGTCCTCCCCAGACACTGGCCATGGACGGAAGAGAAGGGGAGAAGAAGAAGGAAGGAAGCTGTCTTCTGTGATCTCTGACCTTCCTCTGAGCTTACGTAGATACATGAAATGGAATATCTCTGGCCAATTTTGCTGTCTGTCTAACTCAGCCTCCTACAGGGGGGTCACAGATCTCCCTGTGGTGACTGAGCCGGCAGAGTGAAGGTGCGACCTTGAAGACCCAGCAGTTACAAAAACATTCCGGTGTCTTACCAGCCTAGCACAACACACAGTTGCTAGTTAAAAGAAAGCTTACTGAAGGAAGGAAAAAACAAACAAACAAACAAAAACAAACGGAAAATTGACTTAATCCTGGCTCAAACCAGGACAGGATTATATACTCCAAAGACTATACTGATTTTTCTGGGTAGATAATCTTTCACCTTCAAGCACTAATGGAACATGCTGGGTTTTGTTGGGATAGAATTGCTTTTCTTCATAGTAGCTGGTATCAGATGTGTTTTGGGTTTTTGCTGAAAGCAGTGCTGATAATGCAGAGATGTTTTCTCTATTGCTGAGCAGTGTTGACCCAGTCAAGGCCTTTTCTTCTTCTCACATCACCATACTACCCAGTAAGCCATGGATGTGCAAGAAGCTGTGAGGGAACACAGTTGGGACAGCTGATCCCAACTGACCAAAAGGCTGTTCCACACCATATGATGTCATGCTCAGCATATAAACTGGGGGAAGAAGGATGAGGGGGTGTTTAGAATGATAGTGTTTGTCTTCTCCAGTAACCATTACTCATGCTGAATCCCTGCTGTACTGGAGATGGCTGAACACCTGCCTGCCAATGGGAAGCAGTGAATGGGTTCCATATTTTGATTTCCTTGCAAGCATGGCTTTTGCTTTATCTATTAAACTGTCTATATCTCTATCCACAAGTTTTGTCACTTTTGCCTGATTCTCTCTCCCATTCCAACCTGGGTGAGTGAGCAAGAAGGGCTGAATGGAGCTTGGTTTCCATCCTGGGGTTAAAACATTACAGTCCTTTTTGATGGGCATGATGTCATATAAGCACTGGTAGGGTTCAAGCCACAACAAAGGCTGTGATCAGTAGTACTGATGGGTATTACAATAAAAATGGAGAGGCTGAACAGTTACCCTAACCATACATGGCATAATTTGAATTTAAACAATCTGATTTTTTAATTATTATTTTTTTTTTTTTTATTTTAAGGAGTTTTAAAACCCTGTTTATGATTCTCTGGTGTGGCTCATTTGTACCAGATCAAAGAAAGGTGAAAGAACATTTCAGCAACTTTGGTACAGTGCCATCCTAGGCTAATAACATCCTCCAGGGTAGTTAAGGCAACAGCACAAAAAAACCCAACATAGGATCATTCAATGCTCTGCTGAATTTCACCAAGGAGTTGCTGTATCAGACAATTGTAACTGAACCAAGACATATCAGATGGGTACCCTAGAAAGTTATAAGGAGACTCACCACCTGAATGACCAGTAGTTTGGCTCCTGTATTCTACCATTTCATTACTTCTTAGTACAATCCCTCTGTATTTTTAATTATTATTCTATTTTTTTTCTCCAGGTTATTTCCTCACTCTGTAGTATCTTCTAAGTCTGGAAAACTGGAGCTGAATGTGCCCAGATCAATAAAATATAATGCAAAACCTGACTTTCACACCAGGAAATTAATTTGTGTAGGGTTCTTCATGGTCTCTTCCACATAACTACATTAGAGTACTTCTCAGGCACTGTAATAAGCATGTGTGATCACATGCATTGGCAACATAACATCTTTTGAAGCAAATGGGTTTCTTCTGACATTTGCAAGGAATACGAAGAATTTTGTACCCCCAAGATACTGTATCTGAGGTCCAACTGTGAATAATCACTCTGTTTCCACAAAAGGGCAATGACCTATAAAGATTGCAGGTGGTTTGACAGTCTTAAATGCAATATATCATTAAAAAAAAAAAATAATAGATATACACACTGAACTGATGATATGTCAGCTAGAATCTCCAAACACCTACATTCATTTTAGATAGCCTACTAGTATACTTGTAAGGCAAAGAATTTGAGTCATAGCTGTTATTAATTGTATTTACTGAAGAGGTCAAATAAAAGTAAAAAACAGAATTTTGCACTTAAAGCAATTACATGTTGTTGTGGTTCCTTGTCTCTCTCCTGCCTGGCTCACCAATAATGTCGTGGTTCGAGCCCAACATGACAACAAAGGAGCAGCCCCATGGCCCCTTACTCAACTCCACACACACACACACTCTGGGATGAGGAGGACAAAGCTCATGGGTTGAGGCAAAACACAAGGAGGGCTCTTCACAGATTATGGTCCCGGGCAAAACAGACTCAACTTGAGGAAAAAAAATAAATAAATAATTTCGCACTCATCACACACACCCAGGACACAAACATACACAGAGCAGGGCTTGCATATGTTACCCCACCCCTCCCTTCTTCCTGGCCCCAAATCCCT
This sequence comes from Chaetura pelagica, assembly GCF_000747805.2. Taxonomy (NCBI): domain Eukaryota; kingdom Metazoa; phylum Chordata; class Aves; order Apodiformes; family Apodidae; genus Chaetura; species Chaetura pelagica. Next base: position 1,907,197 of record NW_009954552.1, read on the forward strand.
TTGTTCCCGGTTTCTCTCCCTCCTTCCCCCCAGCAGCACAGGGGGACAGGGGATGGGGTTTGGAGTCAGTTCACAGGCTGGGGGTTCCTGCTGCTCCTTCTTCCTGAGGAAGAAGGATTCCTTACAGTCCTCCTCTGCTTCCCCACAGGGTCCCTCCCACGGCAGAGAGTCCTCCAGGAACCTCTCCTTCCTGAGTCCTTCCCACGAGGTCCGGAGCTGCTCCAGCCTGGGCTTCCCACAGAGTCACGGGGGCTTCAGGAACAGCCACCTGCCCTGGTGCTGGGGTCTTCCCAAGCTGCGTAATCAGAGTCCGCAGGCAGCAAATCCACTGGCCACAGAATCCAAATCCACTGGCCAAGTTCACCCCTCCTGGAGCCTTCAGGGAATGTTCCACCACGTTTCTCCATGAATGCAGGGACAGCTGCCATCTCGCCATGGGCTACAGGGAAACTTCTGCTTGGGCACCTTCTTCCCCTTCTTCCTCACCAACCACATGCACTGCTCTCCTTCCCTATCACAGCTCTTCTCCCTCAGGTGCTTCTCTGCTCAGGTGTTATATCAATTCTTTCGCATGTCAATCACTGAGGCACATCAATTGTCCCTGTAGTGGCTCCTTGGCTGGGTTTGGGGCAGGGGGAGCTTCTCATCTTCTTACAGAAGCCTTTGCCCACTACTAAAAAACCCACCAAACCAAACCAGAACACATGCAAATACAGTTGAGGTATACTGCAGAAACTGGAAGAAATTTGCTACCTTAGAAAGAAAAATGCACATAAGCCTATACAATCTATCCTTTTTATAAAAATAATGCAAATTCCTGTTGTGGGATAAAAGAAAATTCTTTCAGCCAAAGATTTTTTGTGTCTTTTTTTTTTTTTTTCATGTCATTTATGCTTTAGTTTGAACTCTTCCACCTGCTGTCCTTAGTAGGTGGAGGCGTTTGAATAGCTACAACATGCCAAACTGACCATAAGCCACTGACACTAATATGGTAATACAGTATAGAAATAGTAAGACAGTATAGCTCTTAGGTCAAAGTATCAGCTAAATCAGATTGTGTCAGAATGTTTGTTCAGCTTAAAAAGCTATGCAACAAATGATTAGGGGTACTTGGATGGTGTTTTAAAGGGTATGAGTCTGCTATAGACCTTCTATTAAAATACTTGTTTCCTTCTCACATTTGCCACCTACTGCATCCTTCACCCTTCATTCCCCAGCAAAAAATAACAGTATAGTTTTGACTTGAGATATAAAGAGTGCTAGAATCTGTCTTTATGCAGCACAGTGAACAGCTGAAAAGGGATATCTTATGCACCAAAGACATGATAGTTATCTACAAACTAGAGGAGAATGGATAACGAGGTGATGGGTTTGGTGCCAGGTAGTTTAAATTGCTACTGGCTGTGGGAAGACAACTTGAGCTTCACATATACTGAACTGGAAAGGGTTTCTACTTCCTTTTTCTAATATCATTTTGGAAAAGATTCCTTGAGCTGAATAAAAATATGATTTACTGTATGCTGAACAGATTAATAGTGCTGTAATAGAATTCTAGTGCAATTGCTATGTTCTTGCAGTTGTCACACCTCCGTAATGTTATTCTGCAGTCCTTGAATGATCTGGACTCTGTTAAGACTGCAAAAGAGGATGATGTGAAAAACCTTTTCCAGCATTCAAACCTATACTTAAAGCAGAGGCAAGTTATCTACATGGACCAAGGGCGGATTTCAGTGCCACTCAATCTCACTTTAAACATCAACATTTTCTACTGATTCCATAAGAGTAAAGGAAACAAACTGGGAGCTATGCAAGGTGTACTATAAGCAGATAATAGTACAGATCTTTGTGAACTAAGATCCTAGCCAAGAATTTAATTTAATTTTAAGTTCTACTTATGACTTAAGATACCTTACTAATAATTAAGATACTGTTTATTCATTGGAATAAATGGCATAAACATAACCTTCCATTATTAACTCATGAACTTATCATTAAGGGATTAGCATCCTAAAGCAGTAGCTAATGGGAGAAAGTCAACTCAGCAAGTCTTCCAAATCCTTTTTTACAATTGCTAGTAAGAAACTCGGTGTTCAGTGTTCTACTCTTCTCTCTAGATAAAAAAAAGTCCTCCTGGCAACATTGAATATCTGTCTACACCTAATGAAAAATCAGGTTTGTTTCAGATAATCACTTCTTTTAGAAGGCCTTCCGTCAACTTGTGTTCATTAGAGGATCATGCTTGACATAGCAATAACTCCATCACCCAATCATAGAATAATTTATGATAGAAGACACCAATGGATGTCATCTAGTCCAGCTTTGTGATCTAATTTGGGCCAAATTCAAAGATTAACATCTATTTAATTATTATGGCCACATCGATTTCATAAATATGTCAGTAATACATTTATTGTTTCATACTGTACCAAACAGGCAGAAGAACTAGAAAAGGTAAAGGCTTACAACAAAGAGAATTTTTACTTTCTTGAATATTGGAAACTCTCCATATGATATGTCTTACAACTACAACATGTGGTCTCTACTATATTTTGCATATATATAAAAATACAATTTTATATTATATTTTTATATATATATATATATATATATAATATGTTTCAGCATGTCAGCTATGCTAAGGGTGGGAATGGGGGGAGTGAAAGAGCATTCTAAACCAAGTCTATCAGTCAAGAGAAATGTCACCTCTCAGTGATCATTGCTTCTCCCACAATTATCAGCTATAAATTAATTTCTGTAGCACTAGGAAACTCCTTACTCTCTCCTTGCAACCAAACTAATAGAACCATCTGAGAGAGGTTAAGCTTCAAGTGTAAGAACTTCAGGAAAAGAAAACTAAGAAACCTTCAAGGAGAATCACCACAGGATCCCATTTTAAACAACGGAGATGATCACAGTTTCTGAATTGTCCTCCAATCAGATATAATTTTGAACTGGGAAGTTGGAACCAAGTTACAGTTCTGAGTAATTTTAAAATTTCCTATACCTCTTTTACCTCCACAGCAATGCAGAAGATAAGGCTTCCAGATGTCAATGTTTTTGGTCTTTGGTTTAGTGAAGATAAAAATTGTCATCTTTATACTTTGTATGTGAATTAGATTGGTTACATTCTGCCCAAAATAGTATTTTACTATATTTATAATTCTTCAGTGCAAGAATCAGTTGAATTTTGAGTAAGTGAAAGATTAATGTAACTGAAATTGCAAGAAGAATTCATCTTATCACCAGAAACAGAGGCCCTTCCCAAGTCTTTGTAGGTAATTCCATCACTCTGTAGAAGAAAATCAGCACTACAAAATGAGACTAATGATCACCACAGATTCTATCAGAACTTCACTTTGGCTGATGCTGACCATTCCCAGAAGATAAATTACATGAGTTTTCAGGATCCCCTGCAGCCTGGGGCTCTCATATGCATTATAAAAGCTCGATGCATTGCTTAACTTACTACACTCTGTTTCTCAAACTGACATAAAGAACTGACAACAGGATTTGCTAGAAATATTCCTCCCTCTTTTCATTACTTCATAATGGTATCCATGGCCTTACAACCAGGCTTTTAAGCAAGAAACACAATTAATCTTGTGAAAGCTACATAAGAGTTAACATATTCTAGATCCATGCATAGTAAGAGAACAGATCATTCCAGCTGCACTAAATACAATAAAATTAAATATAATTCTTAGATACTAAAAAAGAATGAAGTAATAAAGGTATTTAACAATTAAATCTGTAATTTTACACATGTTGAGGAGACAAAGAGACTACTAATGTAAAATCATTTGAGGTGTCTCTGGTATTATTGTAGAGTAAATATGAAATTATTTAAATTCACAACATCTGTGAACTATTTATGAGAACAAGCTGTTTGGCCCATCTCATATAAACACAGCAACATTTTAAGAGACAGGTTAGCTGAACATAAAATAGCTCATTGCCTCTTGTGTGGCTGAAAAAACACTTCGCAGAACTTTCTGCACAGAACAGTATAACAAAATACTTTTGTAAAGAGAAACCTTGCAGTAGAACTGTCACCATTTCTACTATGGGAAAATAAACTGATTGATTAATAATTTATTTAGGGACAAGCAGAATACTAACTTGGCTACCTAGTCATCCTCTGGGTCCTTAAAACTACATATTTGCACCCACTTGGTTGTTTCTACTTGTTTCAACAAGACATTTTGGGAGCTAGTGAAAACAGTCCCTTTTTCAGTCCTTTTCTCTATTTTCTGTTTCTCTGCTGGCACTTCATATTCCCAATTGTGTAAGGCTATTGTGAGTCCCCTCAAGCGGACTTCATAAGCCAGCAAATTGCACTGTGCTCTGTGCTTTTATCATATATGCAATGCGACAGTATAGACGACAAAGCCTCCAAAAGGAAAACAGCCTGCAGTATTTTTCAATATTGTAAAATGACAGAAACAATATAATTAGGTAAAAAAAAACCAAAAACATTCTAAAACATTACACACAGCTTTGTATAGGAAAAATTCACAAGTACTTGGTACTATGACATTTGAACATGGTTCTGTGTGGATAAGTTATAGCACAATGACCTTCACCTTTGAGAACTAAAAAAAATAGACAAAACTGAAATGTAATTTGTAAACTTGGTCAAAAGACTAGTTGGAGATGTAATTTCACTTGTAGGGAATTTTAGGTCTCCATCTAATTTTTTTTCTTATTCAGGAAATCCCATCTAGGTAAAAAACTAGATTTTTTTTTTTCTTATGTCTAATTTAAGAAAAGCAGTATAGTCTTATGATTAATATAGCACTACAGTGAATAGTTCCAATAAAGTGAAAAATTTAAGAATATTGTAGCTACTGCATATTCACAATGATTTTGCAAACTCATGATAGTATACTACAGTTGAGTGAAAAATAGACCTGAGGAATGTGATCTAAATTTTGATGGAAAACATGTAATTCAATGTCAGTTTTCCCAGGGACATTGTCATTCCTTGAATGGGCAAACTCACAAAACTTTGGAGGACTCCGTGGTGTTTGAAGAAAGCCATGGGCTTTTGCATCAAACAAGATAAAATCCAAATCCTTCAGGTCTCAGAGTTATTAATCAGTGCAGCATGAGAGGGAACACTCAGGCTTGAAGAATGATCTATCAGTCATCAGTGTAGGGTTAGGTTTCTCCCAGTTGATGCTTCCCATTATGTCAGGCAACATGCAGCTGCTGTAACATGCATTACCATGGCCAACAAGCAAGAAGCTACTGCTGGAAATTATGTCTAATATTCAGTGTGCATGATAATTATGATTTTAACCAGCTAAACTGGAAATTAGAAGTTACTAGAATCACTCATTTTTCTGCATCCTAGGAAATAAGTGCTCTCAGACATAGAATAGTTCCAGTGGTACTATGTGATCCAAATAAAAATATGTAAAGAGTACCTGAATAATGTTTGCTTTAGAAAAATACTAGCCTTCATTGTTGGAGAAATTTAGAATACACATAGACTTGAGACTCCAGAAAAATAATACTATAAAATAATATACTCATTAAGAGCTGACATAGAAAATTGTGTGTCAAACAGTAAGTTCATTTTACCAATGTAAAATTATTATACTATACACTATAACTATGTTCTGGTTACTAAACTAAATATGCCTGAGACCATTATCCAGTGCTGAGGCCAACTGCCACTGACCAGCCTGCATCCATAATATCACAAGCTCTTTTTCTTCACAACAGGCTCACACACAAACTGCCAGTTGGGACCGATTCCTGGAAATGATCACTCTAGCTCACAGACTGCATACATGAATAACCCAGAGGGAGTGCCACTGGGAAGAGGCCAGAAGGACACAAGCTATTGCTCTAACTGGTGATACAGGACATTCCTAGGAACTGTTTAATTGACGAGCGTAGATACATCCTACTGATCCTCTATTTTCAGTCTCTAAAGTATAAATAGTACCCAAAAAAAAATTGCAATAATAAAAGACTAAATCATATACAATTTTTGTAAATTAGATATTTTTAATTACTTTGCATAAGTATGTACAAAGCTTGTTATAAAAGTCACCACACTAGATTTTAGACATACAATTTCAAATGAATCTAGAAGATTTTTGTGCTGAGTGTCCAGGGGAATCTTAAAAATTTCCAGTAAATGTAACTGAAGGAAAAGCTCCACATTTCAACAATACACTTCCATGAATGCTATTTTATCTGAGTTTTCTGGATGTGAACATTTGTTTGCATTCCCACGCTCTTATATAATTAAACCATTGTTGCCAGAGTATTAAGCCCAATATCCTGTCTTAAACAGAGACTGTTCTCAAACTTTCAGACTTTAACATGACAGAACACATCACCATACACAGGTATAGGATAACCCTCTTCTTCTTCTGATTGGCATAAAGCCAGATGTGTAACATACCACCATGAAATTAATTGCTTTGCCACTTTCAGGTAGAAAAGAATTAAAAATTAAAAATGAACCAAGCAAACAAACAAGTAAAAAAAAAAAAATCACAACAAAACCACCAAAGCTTCTGTGGAGAATGGAATTTTAAAAATGTCTTCTGCTTAATTTTAACATAAAACTGCATTTGGAATAATTTCAAAAGGAGGTGCTGTTTCAAAGGGAAAAAAATCAATTCTATATGTTTCAGTTTATCCATATCTACATTTGTACAAAAAAGTAAATTTTGACCAATAACGCTGCAATTCTTTGAAGGTATCAAATTGTTTTAATTTTCCTAAACCTACTTCTCCACAGTAGTTTAAACTAACATAAGCCAGAGATGCTGTCAGTCCCATCTTCTTTATGTGAGTACTAGGGCCTATGTAGCCAGATGTTTCAAAATCAGCTAATTTGTCTTAACTTTCTTTCATCTATGTGATATGCTGGATATGTTGGATCTGGTTTATCATGTTCCAAATATCCATTAGATTGTTCTAACTTGCTCAAAAACATAATATTGAAACATACTGATAAAAAGCCCATTATAAAAAGGTGGCAATGCTAGCTATTTCATTTTTTAAAAAAATTGATTGCAGTCTTTGAAAAACATCAAACTAAGCCTTTTTGGTTTGTTTTTTTTTAAAAAAAAAAAAAAAAAAAAAAAAAGTCAAATTTTTCATCCTAAAACAGAACCTATACAGACCAAATGTAGCTCAAACTAAAAAATACCCTGTCACTAGAGGGTTTTTTTCCTACTTACGTATCAATTTTTTGTAGATAAACTATGCATATATCCTGTATTGAATAGTGGTCCTTACTTAGGAAAACGATGATGTTAAACAACTTTTTGAAAAATACATGCATTAATTGAACTCTTCATACTCTCATCTTCAACAAGTCAGACTTTCATGACAGCATCATTTGAAGCTCTATTATTAAACATAAAACAAATTAGAGGAGTTTTGAGTTTCCTCATTTGCACTGCCCAGGGCAATAAGCAAACACATATAGCCTGCATTGGAGTCACATAATACATGCCTACTAAATCATGTGGGAATTCCTTGCCTGCTTTAAACTCATCTCAATGGCATTAACAATTTATAACTATATAGGTAACCAGATCTGTCTACATTGTCATCTGTAGCTCAAGCCTCTAAGCATCTTTCTTCAAAGCCTAACAGTACTGACAAAGACTGAACTATTAAAGTATTCTGCCAGTTTATCTGAATCCATTCAGAATTTTCTGCCTTGTTTTTTGGAAAATTTAATTTCACATGCTTGAAGAACTGTTAGAGAACATGAAATATTGAGAATGAAGCATTTGCTAAAAGGAACTGCAACTGGTAATTATTTTTGCTTCATTGAGGTATTGTAAGTACAATATTGAGGTATTGTAAGTACAATACTGTGTCCAATTTTTTCACTTTAAAAAAAAATAATTATACAAGCAAAAATATATGTGAAATAGTAACAAAATATATGAGAAATTCTTATACATGTTTAAAATTGGAGGAAAAGAGTAGTGCAAAGAAGGATTTCTGAGAAGCCAAAAATTTTTCAAGGCTAATAAATTGATAAAACCCAAAAAAGTCAAAACATGGAAGTTGTTGCAGGAAGAGTTAGTTACAGGATTTTGATGAAATTTTGGGTTTTATTTGTCAAAAGTACATTATGTCAAAACATGGTCAAATAAGTTTAATTTATATTTGTCCATAGCAAAACAAAAAAAAGGCTCTCTGGAATAAGAGAAACATTATTTTGATACTTGGATTTCCATATGTTTACTGTGTAAGCTTCCTTCAATTACTGGTCATGTATTCACTTAAAGTTCATTTAGATAAACACAAATCCAGCTGATTCTGCCTTCAGACTGATACACTTATAGGTACTTCTCATGTTATTATTATTTTTAACATTTTTTGTAATTCTGTATAAAGAGTGCTTTAAAGGCCTTTAGTTTTAAATTTGGGCTCTAGGATATATTGTGGTTTGAATTACAGAACTATAAAAGCTTGACCTACAGTATGGGCAAAAATGTCTGGAAAAACACAGAATAACATAAAGCAGAGTTATTAGTGAATAGCATTTCCTGACTTTTAGCAGTTTAGATGAGGATAATATATCTTTGTCTTTTCAATGAAAACATAAAAAATACATTAGTATACAGGCAGATTCTTCAAAAAATAACCTTTTAAAAAAAATTTTACTACGTTTTTGTGAATCAATCAGTTCAGATAGTCCTTCAGAGTACTTTACAATGGGTTATGTTTTGATGATATAAAAGTCCAGACCTATTTTTTGGTCAAGCAGTGCAGAACACCATTTCAGAAGATACTACAGTTCCATGAGACTGAGAATTTCCACATTTTCCATCAGAAATATTATGACTAAGGAAGTCTGATAATGCTGTATGTAATCCACAGTGCTTAAATATTGGAAGTGCTCCTTCTTTCTCAACAGATCTGGGCTTCCTATAATTGCCTGATATGTTGGGTTTTTTTAGTCTTGGGAAGAGGGCAACACATTTATTTTTTTTTAAATTATTATAGAAAATGTTACCTCAAATCTTACCTCCCAACAGCTGAAGTGAAAAACTTTTTCGGAATAAATATATTTAAATTACAGCAGAAATGTTAAACTGATGGGAGATACTTATATTTGTGATCCGATCTGAGATTAAAATTCTTCTGATAGGGAAATAACACTTTACTCTGTGTCCTTCAATTTTCCTTCAAGGATACTTTAAACTCCTTATGATAGTAATCTACCATTTGTCCTGATTCATCCTGACAAATGAGGTCAAAATGAATGTTTTACATTTCTCCAAATAAAATGTTTTCCAAGAACATTACAGATACTACTTCTTTTTTCTCTGGACTTTAATTCACACACCCACACTTGCCCAACATAATTTGCCCTAATTATAAAATATTACATGAACTAAGTTATTTTCCTGAACATAATGTTTGGTGTATGAATATGTATTGTCCTCAAATGTATACACTGTCCCTACAGAAACTCCAGTTAAAATGTCAAAGACATATATACAAGGAGACAAGACAAGGAGATTCTGTTCAAATAAATTGTCAAAATTTTTTCAGGGAATTAATGAAGTAATCAGGAAGCAGCAAAATCTTCCCCCTACAGTAAAATCAGACAAACCTCATTTTTTTCAGATTCAAAGAGACAAAAATATCTACTGGGAGGTGAGCATGGATATCTGATACATATTGGAGAAATCACCACAGTAACAGATATTATTTTCATCTGACACCCATAAATATATGAGGTATTGTTCAAGTTAGCTTATTAGTATCTGCACACATGTTTTAAAAGGCTCTGGGAAAAAGAAATGGTTTAAGACCACTGAAAGCTTGTGTTTGTACAGATAGGTACATTTAGAGAAAATGTCAGAGAGGGATAACTAGTTTCCTGGAGAAGGATATTTCTTCTGCTATTCTTTATGTATAGATACATATTTATATGTACAGATATATAGCTAGATTTTAATGTTACAGAAAGGGAAAACAGAAAACCTAGGCTGAGAGTAAAAATACTTGAAAGACTTTATACATTTATGTTTCAACTGACACATAATGTGTATTGCCATGAAACACTCTCATTAGTCAGAGCAGCTATGCCTTCGTTAGTCCAGGAAAATGTGCACCCTTCAGCATATGGTTATTCCCCAAAAGCTTTTGCTAAAGGAAAAAAACTTCTTGCATTTCTTCCAGATGAGTCTGATAGTGACTTAATGATGTTAATTGACCTCTGGTGTTTCTTTTCATGTGCCAGCTCTACTCCTTGTTTGACTTGAGGCTCACAGAAAGCAATTAAATATGAACACAGAGACAACTTTAAAATTCAAAAGAGCCAAGATAGATAACAAAAGAAAACTTTTGCTACTTTTTTCTATGATTTCTTGAAAAAAGGATTCTATAGTTTTTATAAAATCTACAGATTGTCCTTGTCCATATGACCATCTGGGATCAATTACTGTCAAGCATGATGGTTCTTTACTTCAGATTTGGGAATGAGATAACTGTACATATCTGTAGAAAATTAACACCAGCATTCACCTTCAAATTTTCGGCTTGTATAATTTTCATCCTTACTTATTTGGAGGGCCTTCTGTACACTATGTTTCTCCTGAAGGGGACAGTTAAGGAGGAAAATCAGTGTGGTATAGAAAAAGCATTTTTTTCTCCATAAACATTGTCAGCTTTCAAAGAATTGTGCTTGCATTTAGATTTCTATGTGAAATTCAAATTTCTGCTGAAAGAAGGGTGCATTTTCAAAAGCTAGTCTAAACTTGAGCTGCTGGAGGAGATGGTTCCATCTTCCTCCTTGCACGCTCTTTATCTTCCATCCTCCAGCTCTTCAGGTCATGTAGCTATGCAGTCACCCAGGTTAAAGATCTGATATGCTGGAAACAAACAGAAATCCACAAAACAAGCATTGGTCCCAAAATATCCAGGAAAGGTAACATTTTCAATACTGGAAGTCTTAAAGCAATTTAAGTCAATCAAGTAACCAGGTATTAAGCAGTCAATTAGATTGTTTTAATTACTTGTACAATGCAGAGTTTACAAACAGGCACTCTGCAGTGTTAGCCTACTACACTGCGTATGGCACTTATGCAGGAGAGTTGCACTTCACAGAACTACTTTTTTCACACACTGTGAACAGGTCTGCGGCAAAAGGACAGGCAAAAGAAACTACAAGGTCAGTGTGTTAAAAAACAAAATGTACACAACTGCATCCACTTCCATAGAAAGTCTCATTCACTCTTGAGGCTTTTCTTATCTTTTTCTATACACTGTTAATCCTGGACCAAGTAATCTCATGACAAGGCATTACACCACACAAGACTGCCTGGTAAGGAGTGAAGACTGCCGAGTGCTGTATGAATACATGGCATGTCCTCCAAGACAAAGTGTTTGATCCCATACTATTCGCTGGAAAATGAATAATAATTAAAAAATGAATACAAACAAATAAACAAAAAAAACCCCAAACAAACAAAAAACCCAACGACAATAACAAAAAACCCACCAAACATAAAAACCCCAAAACAACAACAACAAAAAAAACAGCCAAAGAAACAAGCAACAGAAGTAGCATAGGCACAGAAAGGCTGTAGAGCAACCATCTTCATTTCCTCCTGTTCTGCTCGCAGCTGCTAGAACCACAATTATTTTCACATCCTTGGTGTGCCACTGTAGGCATTGCACATTTCAGAATACTCCTAAGAGTGTCACTCACTATGATCTTAGCTATGAGATTAAGAATATTATCCTACTAGCTATAAATATTTCTGCATATTGTACAATTGACTATCCATATAGGTAGTATCTGAGATACTGGAAAGGTTTAGGAATTAGTCCTAAATAATTTGCTTGCAATTGAACAGCACAGGCTGCTTCCACAATAATTGTCTCACTTGTAACAGAAATATGTGGAGAAGTTATCTGTTGGAATACATCAAATTCCCTAGACTAAATGATTTTAAAATAGGCTATCCTACTCTGAAAATGCTTACTAATGGTGTGGCAGTTTTGGAGTGTCAGGCTAAAAATGTTGTCAATCCCAAACAGGCTTTTATTTTACGAGGAATCCATTGTGTAATACCTATTGCTTATACGTACTTCTAAGCTCGAAAGGCTGCAGTATCTTCCTTAGAGCCAGCAGGTGGAGAAATTCTTCCATTTAAAAGAATACAAGTGAGCAATACAAGTTCAGCTATGGAGAGAAAGCAGCTGCACTTTCAAAATCTGTTCCCTCCTTACAATCACAAAATGTATACTTAGTTTCCTAGGTAACTCTGTGAAACTGAGACTACTAGTAGAGACTGGAGGAAGTAAAAAGCCCAGACATAATTTCAAGTTTACCTTCCATAAAATAAGTTTTAAAATGTCAGCGTTTATAGGATCCAGAAACTTATATAATTTTTTTTCTTTCCCCACACAATGGCTTGTGTATGACACTGCCATTTCCACACAGTGGCTTGGAATGACTTTGTAAGATACCAAAATATTGCATAATATTTTTTTTCAGGAATGCATACACTGGCCTCTTCTGGATAATATAGCTGGCACACAGTATTTTTATTGATCACTTGTACTGAATACAAGCATGAACACTGATGCTAGGGAATATCAGCATCACCACAGTCACTGTTGTGAACTTTACTAAGTCTGTTCAGAAAAAGAGGCAGCAGCTGATACGTAATAATGTTGCTTGAACTCATCAAACTGACTAAAGATACTGAAGTAGCCAGAGGAAATTCCTTTTATCTACTGCCTTTCTAGGAAAAAAAAACAAACAAACCAAACCAAACCAAACAAAAGCATAAACACAATAAACAAGCAACAAAAAAAAAACTATTAAAAAACCCACAAACATACTGTACTTGATTAAGAATTGCATTTAAAATGCACATGAAATCCTTGTAAACGACATGAAGTCATATACCCTTCCTCAAAATGACATTTCTTTCTACTCAGTGTCTGCCTGTATTGAAAGCATGGTGACACAGATTCTGAAAATGGTCTGGGTGAAGAGAGGCTATGAACCAAGAAAAGAATGTGTTTGTGCAATGTTTCTTTGCAAATTCATATGCATCTGCTCAGAGCATACATGGGACTGAAACACTGAGAGAAAACATCCATATTCTTTATAGAAAGAGATCTGTGTACTTCAACAAAGCACTAAGTGCAAAGCTGGACTTGGCCAACAAAGTCGACAGACAGGTTGACCAAGATCTCTAGATAACTAGCAATCTGAAAGGTTACAATGTTAACTACAATTGCAATTTAAGCATTCTGCCTAATTTCTATTATTACTTTTCAACCTTGGATCATATTTGGAAAAAAAATCAGATATAAACCAAAAAATTCAGTCTTAATATTCTAAAGCACATCACAAAAGCAGACAAATGGACCTTTAAAATAAAGCAATGATATTTTAAAACAAGCAGAGAGTAATAATGAAGATTATTATCTAAAAAACATTTTAACTAGAGAAGATTTTTTTTTTATTATTTCAAAACTGCCTAGTGATAGACAGGTAACAGTATGCAGATACAGCTGTGCTATCTGCTATGGAGGCTTTCAGCTAGAGACCCCCAGTAAAATTTAGGGGAGAAAGCAGATTTTGTACAACTCAGTCTTTGTGTACTGATAAGTTTAACAGAATCCGCAAGTTAATCATCTGACTTAACTGCTTAATGATATAATTTATGAAGAGACAGTTTCTACAAGATGTGTAGTTTCAGCAAAGTGTTTGTGCACAGTTAATAGAAGTTACACAGACAGTGCTCAGCCATAGTATGTGTTTCAGTACCCAAAGAACTAAAAAAACAACTGTGGAATATACAAAGTACTTAAAAACACATTCAATGCAATTGCCTTTGGAAAATTAAGCAACAAAATTTCTAGAGACCTGTAACTCTCCCACTGTGTGCTGTGCAGCAGTGTCTGTAGCAAATGGTGCTGAATAAAGGCTGTATTTAATGTATCTGCAATGCCTGGATAACCTAGGAGACAAACTATTTCACAATTTAGAAACCCAGATGAAACACTGAAACATTTTGTATGGGCTGAGGCAGGCAGAAAAAAAGAATAATTAGACAGTGCCTTGGACAAACATGCCAAGCTGGCTGCAATTTAAAAGTTGAAGTTAGCCTGGAGCTATACCTGGATTCATGTAACCTGTCATGGCCGTGGGCTATACAGCTTACACCTGCTGTCAGTCAGGACTATAGGCTTCCTCAGATGCATCCCCATGTAGACACGCCTCAGAACAATGAATTAGATGCTAATATAGCTGCTTTCTACGTAAAAATTTCTCCACAGTATTGAGGCTTAATTGGTATAGATATTTTAGATTTTCTTTTCTAAATATAGGAAAAATAAACCTCAGCTGCTCTCTAGTTACCATAGCAACTGTAAGGTATTATGGCTCTTATCTGAGACCAAACAGATAAATATAGCATTTTCTATGTGTAAAACTAATGTCTGAATCAACTTTTATATATGCTAAGAACATTTTTTTCTCCTTTTACCTCTTGTACAGGTGACCAGTAGAAATAAAGGAACAGAGATAAGTAAAAGTACTATAAGCATCAAAGAATTATAGAACCATTTAGGTTGGAAAATACCTTTAAGATCATCAAGTCCAACTGCAAACCTAACACTGACAAGTCCACCACTAAACCATGTCCCTGAGCATCACAACACATCTTTTTTAAATGCCTCCAGAGACCATAACTCAGCCACTTACCTGGGCAGCCTGAACTGGTGCTTGACAACCCTTTCAGGGAAGAAATTTTTCCTAATATCCAATAAACCTACTCTGGCACAACTTGAGGCCATTTCCTCTTGTTCCATCACTTTTTAATTGGGAGAAGAGACCAACACTCACCTCTCTACAACCTCCTTCCAGGTATTTGTGGAGAGCTATAAGGTCTCCCCACAGCCCCTTTTTTTCCAGTCCAAACAACCCCAGTTCCCTCAGCTGCTCCTCATAAGACTTGTTCTCCAGACCTTTCATTAGCTTTGTTTCTCTTTGGACAAGCTCTAGCACCTCCATGTCCTTCTTGAAGTGAGGGGCCCAAAATTGAACACAGTATTCAAGGTGTGGCCTCACCAGTGCTGAGTACAGAGGGATGATCACTTCCCTAGTCCTTAGCTGGTAAGTGTAAATGAAGAATTTTGGGGTTTGTGACCAGTTTAGTAATAGAAGCAAAGCTTACAACTGCTGAATTATTGCGGTAGTGACTGGAAAGAAATAAATTACACATGAGGTCCAACAAAAAAAGCAGTTAGTCCTTTACAAACAAACTAATAGGACATAAATTAACAGTGAAGTTAACAGGTATACCAAGCCACTGACAACAATTTGTTCTGTAAACCTAGTTTCTCAGTAACTTGTTTGTTTTTTTTTTCCCTGCATTCAGTTCATGGGAGCACCTCACTTGCCGTGATAATGTGGTAAAGAGTAGGAACATGTTTAATTTATATAAAAAGCAATCAAGTTATGTTTAAGAGAAATTACAGAACCTATGTTAAGACTATTTTTTAAATTCATGCTGACTAATGGCACAAAAAGTAGTTTCATTTTAATTTATCTTGTTTTTCTTGCTTCTAATAATTACTAAAATAATAATGAGGGGAAAAAAGGAGGTTTTTTGAGTTGTCTTTTCTATTTTATTTCATCTCTATTGTATTAACCCAATTCTATCTCAAATCAAGCATTTATCAGCTCTAAATTGCAACAGTGCAACTTAACACAATTTAGTATAGATTTTCCCATTCAGTTTTGTATTATCACATTTGTTCTCTTCTGGGCATTCACTCCAAAAGAATAGTAAATCACAAAACCTGTCACTAACTGAACTGGCATGAACTGTTAGTTTATTTCAATATCTTATGTTTCTGTAACACTTAAGAACATCACTGTGCTAGAACACATGGTGTGTCATCAGAAGACAGGTACTACGTGCAGCTCCAAATGACCACTGACAAGACTCCCATATCCTTAGATGTAAGGATTCCCATACTAGCAGCAACAGCAGCAATTTATTCTTGCTCTGGGCCAGGTGTTACGCAGGAGAATTTCTGTTGCTCAGCAAATATGCAGACTGCTTTGAAGTAACCTCTGTGCTCATGGTTCACTCAGCGTAATTTGGGAACTATTTCTCAGAGGTTGTTAAGTACTTGCAGCAGGAAACATCAACATTACTCTAGAGAAAGGTACAGGCTCTCTTTGCCCATATTTAACTACATGTGAATCAACTCTGAACTGAACCAAAACCTGTGTAGGCAGAACATTAACTTGGACTCTCTGCTATGCTAACACAGTTACTCTACTAAGTAGCTTATAGTACAGGTAGAGAGAGCCTGCATCTGCCTGCATCAGACATAATGATCACAGGAAGGAGTAAGCACCTAAGAGGAATCAGGAATATATATCAGTCTTTATTAATCTGAGCTTTAACCTCAAAATATAAGGCTTTTATAAATGTACTTTTAGGTTAAGCAAATCTGCCATGTGCTTACACTGAAACTTTTTTGTAAATCCAGAGCAATATTTACCTACTTTGATCCCTATAAAAAAACACAACTTACAGATATTTTTTAACTTCCATGACAATTTCAATAGAAAATTGGGACCCTCTGGGGAAGCATGGAAAGACTGTAAGGAATCCTTCTTCCTCAGGAAGAAGGAGCAGCAGGAACCACCAGTCTATGAACTGACTAAACCCCATCCCCTGTCCCCCTGTGCCGCTGGGGGGAAGAAGGGAGAGAAACCAGGAACAAAGTGATTTGGCTCTGGGAAGAAGGGAGGGGTGGGAGCAACATATGCAAGTCCTGCTCTGTGTGTGTCTATGTCCTGTGTGTGTTAGATTAGTGTGAAATTAAATTATTATTTTTTCCCCAAGTTGAGTCTGTTCTTCCCAGGACCCTAATCAGTGAAGAACCTTCCTTGTTCTTTGCCTCAACCCATGACCTTTGTCCTCCTCATCCCAGAGTGTGTGTGTGGGGAGTTGAGTGAGGGGCCATGGGGCTGCTCCTTTCTTGTCATGTTGGGCCCAAACCACGACAAGTTGCTAATCAGCAGTGAGAACTCTCAAAACCTTAGGATGACATGTTGAAAGAATACAATCACATAGACAAAATTCAAACTCAAGTTCTGCAAAACTATACATATTTTAGGTAAATTAATAGTAGAATGAAATAGTAAATGTTGCCTAATAGTGAAGAGCCTTTTTAGGATAACTGACTGAATGCTAGCTTGTCCCTCTGGAAACTACACAGAAAAGCATTTCTGTTAGGTGGTTGGACAATCAGGCTGGGATATGCCATGGGGCTTGCATTGAGAAAGCAGTTTTTAGGAAGCTGTAAGAAGCCAGACTAGTCAATGGTTATCAAAGATGGCCAGAGATTCATTCCGGATGAGACTTGACAGGGCAACCACCGAGAAATCTGGTATGTAGGAACTGAAGACATGACCTGATGACTGCAGTTCTTTGAGAAAGTGAGCAAAATAAATGTGGTTCTGTTTTTTGTCTTTCTGATTTAGATAAAATTCAGTGGTTTAGCTCTTCTACTGAGCCTCAAACAGGAAACCAGCAAAACATGTTTAACTATTTTTTCAAATGTTCACTGCAGCTGAAAATGGACTTAGTGTTGAGCGAGACCCTAAAAAGAAGAAAGTTTTTCTATCAGATACTCTGCTTGTGCTTCTTGCATTCTCTTAGAGCAAACTTCCCTCAGATGTGGTGTGAGGTCAAACACCTAATACTAGGCTGTTATCAGCACTTGGGGTATTTAGAGAGATGCAGCAATGCCATACTAAGAGAAGGAATGGTGTCATCTGGGGTGTGGACTTCCTCCGCATGAAAAATGTGAGGGTTCAGGACAAAGTTCCATTGGAGAGGACTGTGCAGACACAGGTTTTGTCTACTCTAAAACTGCAAAAGACTCACTGAAGTGCTGAAGAAAACTGGAGTCACGGAGTGGTTTTTCTCAGAAGTCGTTCAGATAAAAAAAATCTGCTTCTTCAGCTGAACTAGACATTCCAAAAGAAAATTAAATCTAGCAAGCAAGAATAAACAGCTTTTGTTTTCAGTGTTAGTAAAATTCTTTGAAGTTAAGACAAGAAACATTACAAAATTTAAGAAGAAGCTGCCACTCCTTGAGAGGTATTTTAGGAAGCTGTATACAAATGGTCACAAAATACAAAATCTGGCCCTTCAAGTTTGAAAAACTGCTTCGTAGCATATCCAAAAGCTGTAAAACATACTGATGAAATTAAATTTCCTGCTTACAATGACATAGCGATAGCTTTCATACTAACCTTCTGGAGTCATTGTTTTCACTCATGTAAACAACTTATTTTCTAGAGATGTCATTTTTATTCTTTACACAACAGATGTTCTGTTTAACCATCTCAGCTGCAAATATCTCTAGGCTTTACGAGATGCCTTTATACAACTCCTTTCTAAACACTTTGGAGTTATCACTTCAAAACTTCAAAATTTCTACCAGGCCTGCTTAATAGCAATGAGCATTTATTTATATATAATACATTAGTTATTGTATTATATTGCATAAATTATATCTGTTATTATTTTATTAATATTGATAACGATATGTTATATTCATATACTTATATATCTCATTATATTATATTAATATTTATTATTCATATATAGCATATATTTTTATTTAATCCTTCACTCTGATGTGGAGCCCCAGTGATGGCAAATGCGACAAACTACAGACCTAAACCCAAATGTGGTAAGAATTGTCTTTAATTGTTCTCCAAATAAAATAATAATAATAACATTTTAAAAATTAGAATATCCAGCCTTTTAATGAGTTGCTCTCATTTGAATAGTCTGTCTGTCCAACATCAAAATACACAGTCCTAGGAAAGCACACCTGAGTTTGAACATAGACCAGTATCTTCACAAAATAATTTAAGTTGGAAAAGACTTTTAAGATCATCAAGCCCAACAGTTGACATAGCACATTGCCGAGATCATCACTAAACTATGTCCCTGAGTATCATACCTACACATTTTTTAAACCCCTACAGGGATAGTGACTCCACCACTTCCCTGATTAGACTGTTTCAGTGTTTAAAAACCCTTTCAGTGAAGAAGTTTCTTCTAACATGCTATCTAACCCTCCCCTGACACAATTTGAGGCCATTTCCTCTTGTCCTGACACTTGTTACTTGAAAGAAGAGACCAGCATCCACCTCAATACAACCTACTTTCAGATAGTTGTAGAGAGCAATAACGTCTCATCGCAGCTTCCTTTATCCAGACCAAACAACCTCAGATCCCTCAGCCACTTGTACTCTAAACTTTTCACCAACTCCATTCCTTGTTGTGTTAAGGGGCAAAGTAATTTGACAGAAAATAAACCTCCTTGCATTCTGCTTGCTCTCAGATGTCAGAGGAGCTGGGGGACACTGGGCTTAGATTCTGATTAATGCCCTATTTGGTATTAGTCATCCAGTTGTGCCCAGTACCTCTATTGTACTATCATGATTATGGATGCACTACTAATGCACTGTCTGTATGGAGGCTTTCTGTGAACTCTCATTGCCACACTCAGGAATTCAGTCATGTTGAAGAACTCTCACAGCCAGATTAATGAACAGTGCAATTTATTAAAGCAACAGATGTACAAATTCTTTTAAATTGCTGCTGAGAGATTCACTATCTGCAAAGCACGTGCAAATTGATCAATACAGCTGGGTTACACATGCGTGGGATAATAAAGTGACTCTAGAGATTTCTCAGTTTCTTGGGAATGCACTCAAGGCGTCCCTATGGAAGAGAAGAGAAGCTCAGCCTGTTAACTGGTCCCAGAGGTCAGGGGGATGGGGTCATCCTTGTTATGGTATCTTCCCTAGCATCCTTCTTCTCTCAAACCATTTTATAGTATTTTACATTACAGGTGGAGCTTGAGCAACTCCAGTCATACATACCTTTATTGTGATAGGTGCAAAATTCCCTCACTTTGCATTTAAAGGTATAGACTAGAGAAAATTCAGAGTGCACAGTCAGTCAAGGGTGGTTGTACCTTTGGCAGCAGGTACCTTTTGGGATGGAGGTGTGTTTTGGTATTATAATGAGATTAGAATGAGCAATGTTCATTGCCATGGTATAAACTCATTGCACATTATCTGCATTCCAATGGTGTACATTTCCTTAAAATGTGAACACAAGTTTAATTTCACCTCCAGCAATTATTCCACACTGCCCTTCTCTGGATGTACTCCAGCACCTCTATTTCTTATAGTGGATGGCACAAAACTGAACACAGTATACAAAGTGTGCCCTCGCCAGTGCTGAGCATGGGGGGAAAACAGTTTCCTACTCCTCCTGGCCACACAATTTCTGACACAAGCCAGGATGTTCTTGGCCTTTTTGTCCACCTAGACACACTATTGTCTCAAATTCTTTTTCTGTCGGGTAGCTTCCCCAAGCCTGTAGTTGCTGTAACCCAAGTGCAGGACTCAGTGCTTGGCCTTGTTGAATCTCATAAAATTGGTCTTGGCCCAGCCTAAACAGCCTAAACAGATCTATCTCTGCTGCAGATCAACACTGCCCAACTTGGTGCCATCTGCAGACTTACTGAGGGTGCACTCTATGTCCCCTACCAAGATCACTGATAAAGATATTAAAGAAAATTAGCCCCAGTACCAAGCCTTGGGGAGCATCACTTTTGACTGCCCACCAGCTGGATTTAACTCCATTCACCACAGCACTTTGGGCTCGGCCGTCCAGCCAGATTTTACCCACCAGACTGTATACCTCTCCAAGCCATAAGCAGCCAGTGTCTCCAGGAGAATGATGAGGGAAACAGTATCAAAGTATCTAAAGTTTTGGAAAACAGCATCCACAGCCTTTCCCTCCTCCATTAAGTGGGTCACCTTGTCATAGAAGGAGAGCAGGTTTATCAAGCATGATCTAACCATTATAAACCCATGCTCTGTGGGCCTGATCACTGGATTGTCCTGCATGTGCTGCTTGATGGCATTCCAGATTATCTGTTCCAAAAGGTTCCTCAGCACCAAGGTCAGGGTGACAGGCCTGTAGTTTCCTAGATGCTCCTTCTGGCCCTTCTTTTAGGTGGGCATCACATTTGCTAACCTCTAGTCTACTGGAAGTTCCCTGGTTAGCCAAGACTACTGATAAATGATGCAAAGTGGTTTGATGAGCATTTCCACCAGCTCTCCCAGTATCTTTGGGTGGATCCTATCTAGTCTCATAGCCTTGTGTGTGTCTAAGTGGCATAGCAAGTTGCTAACCATTTTCCCTTGTATTATGGGGGCTTCCTTATGCTCCCCCTGCCTGTCTTCCAGCTCAGGGGGATGGGTATCCCAAGAACAATTTGTGTTACCATTAAAGACTGAGGTAAAGAAGTAATTAAGTACCTGAGCCTTTTCCTCATCCTTTGTCACAGTATCCTTAGCTCTCCTTTTGTTGGCAATGTATTTATAGAAACATTTCCATTGTCTTTTATGGCAGTAGACAGATGAAGTTTTAGTTGGGCTTTTGCTCCTCTAATTTTCTCCCTGCATAGCTTAATAACAACTTCATAGTTACTGTAACTTGATTTGCCTACTTCTTTTTTCAAAGGCCATAAACTCTTCTTGTTTTCTTGAATTCCAAAAAAGCTCTCTTTTCAGCCAAGCTAGTATTCTTTCTTGCTGTCTCATCTTTCAGCACATGGGGACAGACTACTCGTGTATTTAAGACCTCATTCTTAAACAGCATCCAGCCTCCCTGGATTTTTTTGCCCTTCAGGACTGCCACTCAAGGGACTCAAACAGTCACACAGTCTCGGAAACAGGCCAAAGTCTGCCCTTCAGAATTCCAAGGTGGCAGTGCTGCTGAGCCCCCTCCTTACTTCTCCAGTAATTTAAAACTTAATAATTTCATAACCACTTTGCCCAAGACTGCCTCCAACCATCACATTACACAGAAGTCCTTCACTATTCACAAGAATTCAAGATGTCCAGTAGCGCTCCCTGACACTGGCTTCCTCACCAGCTGTGTCAGGAATTCATTTTCCACATAGTCCAGAAGCATCCTAGATCATATCTTCTCTGCTGTACTGTATTCCCAGCAAACAATTGGTAAGTTGAATTCTCTCATGAGGAAAAGAGCTAGTGATTGTGAGACTTCTCCCAGATGCTTTTTGAATATTTTATCTGTTTCTTTGTTCTGTTTGGGTGATCTACAACAGACTCACAACATTATATCTTCTTTATTGGTCTTTCTCTTGATTCTCACCCATGAACACTTTACCCTTTCATAACCATCTTTAAGCTCTAGACAATTAGAACTCTCTCTGAAAAGTTTATAGCCATCCATTGCCACATTCCAGCTGTATGAGTCTTCCCACCATGTGTCCATGATGGCAACTTTATTATTTTTTTCCTGCTGTACAATGGCTTCCAGCTCCTCCAGTTTGTTGCCCATGCTGCATGCATGGGTCTAGATCTCATCACTTTTCTGGGGAGAGAAACCTTAGTTCCTATATGACCATTCTCAGACACTTCCATGGTTTCTAACCCATCAATAACCCTGTTTCCTTGCTGTTACATGTATCTCCATCCCCTTATCTCCATCCTCCTCATAAATATTTCGGTTTGCTTAGATGAAACAAGATCAATTGAGGAAGCCATGGCAGGTCTTATGAATACATGTTAATAATTCACTATGAATTGTGAGATCTCAAGTTCATATCTCTCTTTTGAATGCTGCTCAGGAGTGTGGTATTTCCAACAGGTTGTCTTTTCTCTGTACTTAGCACTAGTTAGATCAAATATAAGTCCAGTTATGCTTCTACCCTCTACCATCTCTACCAATGAAGGAAAACATTTTCCTAAATTTTCTTTAGGTTAAATAGCCTGAAGTTCTCTTCTTAACAAGTAAAAACTCTGTTGGAACACATCTTGTACTTGAGATGGGATGGTTAATTCCTCTTACAAGTTAAAGAATTACCCAGCTTTACCGTTACCCAATTTTATCATAGATATACTGAGTTTCAATCTTCAAAATTATAAAAAACCCAAAATATTTCCTAGAAATCAAAGAATTGCCAATAAAAGTGCTGAAGCCTTTGCCTGTAACTGAAGAGTCTCTTCAAATAGCCTCAGTCAGGACAATGTGACACCTAACGCAATCACTGAAACATAGACCCTATGTGATAGATATGTTTCTATCTGTGTCCACCCTGACTGCAACAAAGCATGGTGAAAAACATCTAGAGATGGTGGAGAACAGGATTTAGAGATACATCCTGCAGACAGGAGACCCAGTTATGCAGGTTCCCAGAGGAGAATGATGGACCTCAGGAGACAGCTGGACCCTGCCAGGATCTCAGTCTCCATTTCAGTCTGAGAAGGCATCTGTGTTCAGTGTCCTTGACTAACTTCAGTTTTAAGCAGTAATTTAAATAGAGTCTAAATCTTGGTCTGCTTCAATCTACTGTCACACTAATTGCTAGCAAAGTAAAACTTAAACTTATAATATATAACCTCAGGACCTGTGCAGTACATACTCATTTTCAGGGCACATAGTTTTTCTCAGATTTATCTGCTGTGCTATAAGAAACTTCCACTTTATGCTCATGTTTTCTGAACTGTAGCTGCCTGAACATTTCAGCTTTATGATTGCTTGGCCTGAGACTTTGATGGTCACAAGAAGCACATGAATGTCTGACCTGTAGAGAATGTGTTGCAGTGGGATTGGAAGAGATACCTACATCACTGTATGGACATGCTAGGAAGGTTACTGAAATTGTGACTTGAGTGTAAACTGCTTTCAAAATTAATGTAGCTCCTAAGTACATTTCATGCCCAGAACATGTAATATGGCAAAAAGGAGTCTACTGAGACCCACAAAAAGAAAGAAGTGTAACAGAAAATTAAACAAAACACTTAAAGCAGAAAGGCATCAGGCAAGAATTTGTATTAAGGTATCTTCCAAGGTACTCTAAGGCAAAAAATAATAAATCTATGATTTTCTAAAGGACTGACCACAGCAATAAGGATCAGTTTGAAAATAAAGCATATTTTCCTTATTGGAAGAAAGTATGGTTCCTGGAAGGAGAAAATAAATCCTAGAAACTTGGAGGTGGGAGTACTCAGGCTCAATCTTGTTGCTACACCTGAGGGGGTAAAAAAGAATAAAAAGGAAATAAATTTTTAAAAGGGAATATATGTTATATTTCATTGAAGAGGAATCTGGTACTTACATGTGGTTTTAACAATGTTGCAAATTTTTTAGTTAAAAACCTGCTTATATACGGTGGATGTAATTAGCTCACAGCAGAAGGTGGAAGATGCAGGGAAATGGCCAGAGTTACGACCAAGGACAGGCTTTCTGAAATAAAATTAAATTATACTGGGCAAATGATATGACAGATAGAGTGCTATGTCTCAGTTGCAATCTGGTACATAGCACTGAAGCAAAATTTTTGGCATTATCCCACAGGAACCCTAAAACATATAGAAGGTAAGAAAAAAAGTCATGTTTCTGAAAGGAAGAATGCTAACAATTCACACTGAGGTAAAAATTTCAATCTGACCATAAGCCAGTGTGAAGCATTGTGATGGAGTATAATCATGACTGTAGCTGGATATTAATATGAGGAAACATGTTGGGTGCAAAGACAAAGAACTGCCCCAATTTTATTTATTTTTTTTTTATGAAAGTCTTGTTATAACAAAACTGTAGCTTCAAACAGAGCAACAAATGTTCCTTGAAAACTGCTGGCATGTGGCCACACTTTGGTCATTCAAAGGGCTACATAGAGTTGCCAGATCTAACTGGCAGGGAATTTTCTACCTGAGGCAATCCATTGGCTTCATGCACAACCTGCTTGGGCACTGTCACATCCCACAAAGTGGACAGGGCTCCCCAGAGCCTGAATTAAATACCAGATCCCACAAAATGGGTATGGCAGTATGTCCCACAAATTGGGCATGGGTAGAATACCCCAGGGGTGGGCATCAGAGAATCACAGAATATTAAGGTCAATCCAGGAAGATTTAAACTGGACCCCCCTGCTTTTAAACTCCTTCTCAAGAGAGAAGTCTCGGTACAGATGGATCCAATCTTTTTATCTTAATTAATCTCTTTTATCAACCCAGTTGGCAAGATTATTCTCTGAAATTTTCTTCATGGTATTCTAAGGAGGCTTATACAAAACATTACTCAAAATTAAGTAAGATTATAAAGCTTATCAGAACAAAACGCACAACAATATCATTCTCAAAGCCACGTATTGCAGACAACAGAATTTAGCAAAATTGTACTATCAAGACAAGAGGTTACAACTGGAAAAACTTAGCAAAATTGTGAATGGTGTTATCCTTATGTGTTGAGAATAAGGTTAGAAACAGAGAGAGGGAGAGAGATGAAGAGAGAAGAGAGAGATGAAGAAAGAGGGGATAAGAAAACATATCATCACCCTTAGATCCAATGACAATCTTGGCTGATGTTGTGGTTCTTGGGTGGTGGGTGGACTCCCTGAGCATTTCGAGTCTGTCTCTTTTATGGCACCTGACTCTACCTCTCTAGGTGAGATTCAGCTACTTCTACACTATGTCTGCTTTAGAATGCCTAGATATGAAAAAAACGAAAAAACCAAAAAACAAAAACAAACAAAAAAAAAAACCCACACCCACAACTTTTGCAAGAATTTTCCTCCTCTAAGAGAGATAATGAGTCTTCCAAAAATCTTCCTTTAATGTATAATATTAAAAAAAATGCAAAAGTTACAGGAAAATAAAATGAAGTCTCATAGTTAACTTTCTTGCTTGTCTTTCTCCAAAATACCTACCCCTAGAAGATCTGAGCATTTGAGAAGAACTCTGGCCTCTTTTATGGCACCTGACTCTACCTCTCTAGGTGAGATTCAGCTACTTCTACACTATGTCTGCTTTAGAATGCCTAGATATGAAAAAAACAAAAAAACAAAAAACAAAAACAAACAAAAAAAAACCCACACCCACAACTTTTGCAAGAATTTTCCTCCTCTAAGAGAGATAATGAGTCTTCCAAAAATCTTCCTTTAATGTATAATATTAAAAAAAATGCAAAAGTTACAGGAAAATAAAATGAAGTCTCATAGTTAACTTTCTTGCTTGTCTTTCTCCAAAATACCTACCCCTAGAAGATCTGAGCATTTGAGAAGAACTCTGGCCTTCCCCAGCACAAATTTTAGTTGCACCAGAGCTTTCTTCCTGGAATGAAATTCAAGTAAAATGTACAAGTAACAAAAGTAATAATTATTCGATTATTTTATATTGGCTGTTACAGCCAAAGCAAAGCCCTTCTAAATCTTTTAAAATATCAAGACCACATCCTAGCAAAAATTCTAAATGCAAACCAAATTTCACATCAAACTGAACATCTAAACATTGCCACTCACATTGATTTAGGCAACTACTTTTATGTTAAACCATTCTAAACTTTTTATTTTATTTTATTTTATTTTATTTTATTTTATTTTATTTTATTTTATTTTATTTTATTTTATTTTATTTTATTTTATTCTTCTGCATATCTCTGGAAGTGACTAAGAATTCATGAGGTACAAAAATGAAACCATGTTCATCATCTTCACACACTTTCTGCTAAGTTTGGTTTGACTGGTTCTCTGACAATTTTTTGCTTGGCAGCGTAGAAAGCCTGAAGTCTTCATGCTACCTTAACTTTCAGTTATTCTGCTTTCCAGCTGTCTTAGCTCTCAAGCTCTCATATGCACAGTTTCTTTCCAGTTCTAAGAAAACAGCTCCACAGTACTCTAAACCATATTCCTTGTAAAATGCGTTGATTAGAATGCAGTCTTTGAAAGGAAAATACTGGATTACAGATTATTGAAAGCTGAGCCAGTTTTAGATGTCTCCATCTCTAGTACACATACACCCTCATTTTCATTCTAGAGATTACTATAGCAAATAAGCCCCAGATCACACTTGCAATAGTAAAATGAACCATTGTTAAACTTAGTAGTCAGTAGAGTCTGGAACAACTGTTTCATATAAACTAGATGTCTCAGCATCCATATTTAGGTGTCCTGGTTGTTGACTGGTGCAACCTTCTTGGAAGAACCATCTCCTGGCCTTGTTCTGTTCAGTAGCTCTTGCACACGTAACTGGAGAATATC
Organism: Chaetura pelagica; assembly: GCF_000747805.2. NCBI lineage: Eukaryota > Metazoa > Chordata > Aves > Apodiformes > Apodidae > Chaetura > Chaetura pelagica. The sequence goes on from NW_009954552.1 coordinate 1,934,356, forward strand.
AGTGGGTTTCTTGTCCCAGACTTTCATGTCCTCTTTAAAATAATTTTTCAAGAGAGACCACAGGTGGAGTCAAAGTGGGTCCCGTCCCTCTCGCTGCTGTCTCGTAGCAGGACGTCTCTTCTTAGTGGCTGCAACACGTGACCAGTTGTCTCTAGGAAGAATCTGGAGATTACTTCCCCACCTATTTGGCATCTTATTCTTCCTGCCAGTCATTTGTTCAATGGCTGAGGTGTGGAAGTGAAGAGAGTCAGAGAGGAGGTCTCCATACTGTCGTGCTTTAAAAGCTACCTCACATACAGTTGGTCTTTGATAACCTTCAAAACATCCCATGAAGGAGAATATATGGGCATGCGCTGCTGGTACAGCCTGAACAAACCTCCGGAGCATTTGCATGTCACACTCAACATCATCAGGATTTGTGAGTCCATCTTTATCATAGATCACCTCTCGCACAGAGATCTCTCTCAAGTAGGTGATGGCTTTCTCAAGAGTGGGTGTTCTGCTTCGGCGCCATTCGATGTCACCCTTGTGGGGGTATCTCTCTCTCACACCTGAAAGAAGTCAGTCTCACAGGGTGGTAGTTCCCACCTTACTACTAAGTGCTCTGTCAATACCAGCATCTCTGGCCAGGGACCCCAACTGCTTAGCTTCTCTCTCATCCACATTGTAGGTTTCAGCACCACTATCAAAGCATCGGAGCAGCCAAGGAAGGATTCCCTCACCATCAATGCGGGTGAAGTCCTTTCTCATGAGACGCAGTTCTTTCATAGAGAAAGACTGGACGAGGTCATCATCGTCATCTGATTGAGGAGGGCCTGCTGTTCTTTTATCTGCTTGAGAGTGGTCTGGTTTTTTATCTGTTTGAGAGTCATCTGGTTTTTTATCTGTTTGAGAGGTACCTGCTCCATCAACTGATTTAGAATCCTCTGCCTCCTCAGTTTCAATCTGTGTTGTTGCCTGAAGGAACTCTGCTTGTCTCAGACAGGAGGAGCGTTTTGCCTTTGCTTTGCTCCTGGTGACAGGGTGAACTAGGTTGATTCGAAAGGGAGTGGACTTTATCTTTGTAGAAGCAGTTGTTTTTGTAGCAGCAGTGGCAGCAGCATTGCCTGTGGGGGAGTGGCAGTGAGTGGAACAGCATCTCACCCTACGTATCCACAACACATTATAAACATTCAGCAAAAGCATCCCCGCTGCAACAATGCTATTCACGTCAAGAGCTGGGAAATTCAGCTTGAAAAAAAATAGAGAGGCAAAATTGAACCAGCTATTGCTGTTGCCAACATGGACCGTTCCATTCACTTTAGGAGTTGTACCACTAGAACCTGCAGTGTAACTGTATA
>NW_009954552.1:1935812-1937664 GCF_000747805.2 Chaetura pelagica
CCAATAAATTGTTGTCACAGTTTGACTCAGGTCCGACAACAATGCTCTCGATCTCCTTCCCCTCCCAGCCAGGTAAGGAAGGAGAGAGAGAAAAAGAGAGAGACTTGGCTGGATTGAAAACTAAACTACACAGCTTTAATTAAAACACTAATAAATCTTACAAGAAAATATATACAATTATATACAGATATATATTCAGGTATGGGCAAAAGCCTCTCGCCTCCCCCCACCCCAGCAACTCCCACAGCACTTCCCTGAACTGGGAAGAGTCCCGAGGAATCCTGAAGCTGCTGCTGGAGAAAGCAGAGAGTTTTGGGGGTCACAAGAGATCAAGCCTGAGGATTGATGGTGATGGATGAACAGAGTCCTCCCTGGACGCCGGCCATGGACGGAAGAGAAGGGGAGAAGAAGAAGAAGGAAGTCGTCTCCTGTGATCTCTGACCTTCCTTTGAGCTTACGTAGATATATGGAATGGAATATCTTTGGCCAATTTTGCTGTCCATCTAACTCAGCCTCCTAGGAGGGGGTCACAGATCTCCCCATAGTGTCTGAGCCGGCAGAGTGCAGGTGCGGCCTTGAAGCCTCAGTAGTTAGAAAAACATTCCACTGTCTTATCAGCCTAGCAGAACACACTGTTGCTAGCTACAAGAGAGCTTACTGAAGGAAAAAAAAATCAGTAAAAAGAAAAGTTGGCTTTATCCTGGCTCAAACCAGGACATTAGGTCAGATAAAGTATTTAGTGGTGATTAAAGCAGCTGCACAAATGGATTCAAGATCTCACCAAAGCATTTAGGTTAAAGGTTGGATTGATAGTCCTAGAAATAACTACTTGTTTTTCCGCAGAACAGGATGATGGCAACAGCTGCATGCAGTATTCATATAAGAATGAGAGGGATGGCTGCTGTTGTGAAATCATACTTTCACTTTACCTCTAATTCTAAATGCACCATTATTCTAACCCCATGGCAGTAAAGTCAGTTGCTGTGATGCAGACAAAGTAGGGAGGCATAAATTCCAGAAAATTAGGTTGATAAGATTAACAATTGAAGTTTTAATCTGAGTTTTAGCCCTGAAGTCAAACTGAGAGAATCTATAGACTGCCTTGTGCAAGATATAATCTCTCTTTAGAATGTTCACATAAGATAACAGAAGTACCTTTATGTTTTCACAGTAGAAAAATAAGGAAAGGTTCTAAGACTTAGCACAAAAAAACCCATTTGTTTGAAATTTAAAGAAAGTGATTATTCAATGTCATTAGTCTTCTGCTCCTACTGAAGAAACTGAGGAGGTTTACAACCTGTCACGATCCGTGACCTATTATATCTCCTTATTGGAGTGTATTAACTTATCAGGATTTGCTGAGAGATCCACACGGGTATCGCCTCACACGGAGGATACAGGAACTTATGTCCCGACTTTTTTGAGTGAATAACCTGCTCAGTGCTTACTAATATTTCTAACAACAGCAAGGTTTATTGTGGGGAAAACAAAGCAATTTGGGGCAGGAGGTTCAAAAGGAGTGATTACAACACATTAAACATATATGGGTACACCTTAGCTACACATCTTATTTAAGTGAGGGAAGGAGAGGGGAGGGATATGCCCGAATGGCTGGATTATATTTTCCCCTATAAACTGGGGTAGCCGGAATTGTCTCACCACGCGGCAGTGCAGGTAGGATGAGCTGGGTAGCAAAGAGGCTGCGGGCACTCCAAGCGCAGGTCGCCCCCCCCCGTAGCTGCGGCGCAGCTGTTTGCAGACCCTGGAAACGCGGCGGTTTCAGGGGCGCTGGGACTTTTGGCAGCAGCGGGGACGGGCGGCTCCCAGCAGGAACGGCAGACAGCAGGGCAGC
>NW_009954552.1:1937827-1978470 GCF_000747805.2 Chaetura pelagica
CCATACACACAGAGGGGGTTCAGCGCCGCGTGGAGACGCCATTTTAAGTCAGTTTTGTCGGCTGACTCAAAGGACATTTCATGTTCGTGAAAGGAAATACCTGGTCCTTCACACAACCTTATGCTCATAAATAATGAGATCTCTGCTGAGAAAGGAATTGTTTTTTCTGGGTACAGTTTGAGTCAAGTATTGACCCAATAACCTCACGTTGACCATATAATTATTATAAATCTGAGAGATTTAGGCTTCAAAGACATGGATTCACTGCCCTGTTAAAACTGTACTATTTTGTATACAAGCCAGTTATCTGAAGAGGTAAATAATTACTACTTCTAAAAATCCTCACATTTCGTAGTGGATTGAAGTCCATTAAAATTTCCCTGAAACTATTTGACAAAACGATAGAAAATCAGAAAAATGTAACACCTTTTCTTTGTGATTCACGTTAGACAGCTGATACAGAGAAAACCTCCAGTACTACTTTCTTACGTGTACTTTCTTATGGACTCTTTTGCATTGGTTCATCTTGAAGTGAAACTATCAAAGACTTAGGAGCAAATAGAAATTAAAGCATGGAGTATCAAGTGCAAGGAGTCGCTGATGCTCCTTCTTCCAGAATGATGGAACAGGAAGTATACTCAGAAAGAGATATTGACAACTCTGTTATCAAATTCACTTTCTTTAAAAAAAATAATTATATGATTTACTTCTGTATCATAGTGAAACACCATCTCTACTAAACACTGTCTAACTCATCAGCTTTTGATAAAGAGAAACCCAGTTCCCAAGATAATAACAAAAAATAAACTATATTTAGAAATCTCCTGTATATTTAATATAATAGTAACAAGGACAGAAACTCAAAAATAGACAAATTTCCATCAGTGTTACAACAAATAATGCTGACAAGGGTTAAGACTAATATCTTCAAATGTGTGCAGGTGTGCTAGCTGCCCAAATCCTTTTATGTTAAGCTGCACATGTACAGACCATGAATTATTAAATATATATTATTGAATTTACTACTAATAAAAGTTGTTGCACTGAAATGATAGAGGTCCTTTAACTGTACTGAGGCTAAGTGTGTGCAAAAAGAATAAAGGAGTAAGGATTAAAGATATTTGTGTGTTTACTTCCACCTGTAGGATGAAAATATTTTATATATTTTATATTTGCTGTACTCCCTTTTTCAAATTTTCTCTAAAACATAAAAGATTAAGTTGAAAAAAAATGGTTGTTATAACTTAGCCTTAAGTAAGAAGTCTAATACCAGTTTTATTTCAAAGTGAGATAACACACGTAAACAGAAAACACACACAAAAATGTTTATACAGAATCTCTCTCCCTTACACTTCTTACTTCCAGTCCTGGAGCTTGTTGACTCAGTGGTTTTTTGGAATTGCAGCAAACACTGGATGTTTCTCTCTGATCTCCATCCACCCCCACTGAGTCACAACCAACCAATGCCTGTCTATCTAATCACTGCTTTCTCATTATTTGGTAGGATTGGCAAGTGTAATTGTTAATCAATGTAATATTAGCTACTGCATCACTCCAGTTCATGTAAATTGCAGCTTTGAACTCAGTGCTGCTGGGATACAAAATAGGACAGGATGAAATCTGCAGTCCGTCACGTTTAAAATTTCTATCTACAACGACTTTGTAAAGTTAGGAAAAAAAGCCCAAACAAACCACAAAACTTGGCAACTCATGACTAAAATAACTGACTTTACATGACAAATTAATTCCAGAAATAAGTGAGTGTGCAGCTCAAGGCAAAATAATCAGACAGCTGATGTCCATTGAACCTTCAGTATGACTGTCTGGTTTCAATGTCAGCACAAATTTCTTCCTAGGGTATCTCATCAGACACACTGAAATTTTTTTAAGTGATTCAGACAGAATTCAGCTCAGGAATGCTAACCCACTTGCTGATGACTAACAGCTAACATGAAAAAAAATTTTCTATGTTTCTTATCTGAAGGGTCTAATGATGGATGCCTGGGGTTAGTTTTCATTATCATGCTCAGAAACACACATGCAAAGTTTCACTATAAAAAAAAGCCCATGTGATTAAGCTTCAAACTCATTCAAAACAAAAAAAATCTTCAGTGTCGCAGTGCAAGAGTGTATGTCCTATCACAAAACTGGATTCAGTTTCACATGAATATTTCAGTGTGTTTGTTATCTAATATATGTTCTCGGTCACTCTCTACTTCTGTAATGTCATCAAAGCAGATTATAACATAGGGAACAGGATGAAAAAGATTAAAATACACTCTTATTGCATTTGTTTTCCAAGACTAAGTATAAGAGTACCTATTCTTATCAAACTTTTTTTTTTTTTTTTCTGTTTATCGAATTGTTCTTAGTCATGGTTAGTGCAGAATTTCAGTCTTCACAATATTTGTACTAAGTTGGATGAACCCAGTCTGTAATTTCAAATTATTCAGGCAGTGTTGTACTCCTTCAAATCAGGTTAAGTATCATAAAAGTATTTTCACTAACGGTAATAGTGCATTTGTTTAGTTCAAAGTGATACGTATGCATTAAGAAAATTAAGCTTACCAGCTTTTCTTACCTACCGCACTGGTGACATTGAATGAAAACCCAGTCTACACACCTTTGCCTGAATTTCTTTTGGGTATTGAGAATCTTAGAATGGTAATACTGTGGAAAATATTCAGACTAGACTGTTCAGTCCTTACCTGGATCACAGACCTTTTGAAGTAATACCTTCTGATTAGGTAATCTTTTTACTACAAGTTCTTAGTTGTTTATCCTCACAGTTATTCAGTTGCAGTTCTGCTGTTTTCTAAGCATTTTGCTACTAAATAGGTAAGTTGATTAAATAACACTTGATCAAATTACAATCAATGGTTGTAATATAAACAATTAAAATTAATTGCAGTTCTGTATCACTGTGCTGAGGAGCTTCAGATACTGTAACTTGCATTGCAGGGTTACATATGTAAGATATCTGTTGAACCTAAAGCTTCCACCACTACCACCTCTAAAGGTACCCCCAGAACAGTCTCAAGTTTCTTTCTTGCATATGTGTTTGCAAGTAAACCTTATGTAGGCTGACTTGTCCTCCCCTTATACCTGTGCAATTCCACAGTTTTCCTGTGATGACACTTTTGCATAATTCCATTTTGTTATGAATATTTCCATTTCACTATGAATATTTCCATTTCACTGTTACCAGTCTTTCACAGTGGGTTGTTTGGGGGTTTTGGTTTTTGTTTCCTTTTTTCTCTACTTTAAGCCCTCAGGTTTCTTTGCATCAGAAATAAACACAAAAACTGGAAAAAAAAAAAAAGATGGATTTTTTATGCATGGTAAACAAAACTCATGGAACTATAAAAAATATCAGATCTCATTTTTTATGGATGGTCCTTTGTAAAACAGGGTATGGGGAGAAGGATGAGTGTACGTTTAAGTTGGACATAATTACTACTAGGTCTAAAAAGAAAAAAAAGAGGGATCATTCTGTCTTGTGAGGAGGAGTTCCAATTCCTAGTCTAAAACAAGACATATCAAGCATACCCTAAATGTGCCACTGTTAGTAAATATTACATGCGGTTGGTTCTGATTTTCTTATTCTTTTTTAAATAGTAAAGCAAATAAAGCCAGAGAGACTGATTTCATTTCATAGCTTAACATTTGGTCAAACTGCCAGCACACTTACTCGGCAGTTATAAAACCTGTTTCCCATGCTTGCTCAGGCAAATTTCTTTAATGAAATATGACAGTATCATCAGGTGTGAGTGAAACCACCTGAACCCAGACCATTGTATAACATGACACTTCTTGGCTTGTCACCTACATTGACCACTGATACTGCAGGAGAAAGACTGGACTTATTCCCTGTCTTAAGCTGAGATTGCTACTCCAACCTCCTATTTGGTCAGCTGTAAGACTAGGCTGCTCAGTGCTGTCGTCGGTCAGACCTTGAAAGCCTACAAGTATGAAGGCTGCACAATGTGTGTGGGCAGCCTCCCCCACTGTTTGACTCTTCATATAATGGAAAAGTTTTTTCATATGTCCAGCTTAAAGTTGTTTTGTTTCAAAATATGTCCACCATCACTCTCTTCCTTACTCCACTTGTTTACTTCCAAGTACACAGAAACAAAACATTTTGTTTCAAACTGAATGAAATCTGCATGCTATCAGCCTCAATTCAGACTTTTGTCTAGGATGACTTCTCTCAGATTTTCATTTTAACATACAAGATTACTTTAATTACTAGAAGTAAAACAGTGTGAGAACTAACTCCAAAATTGTCAGTCATTCACACAGCCTATGTGAAAAGAGACTTAGAAAAAAAGGAGTAAAATTCAAGATACTAGTTGTCTTGTGTTGCAACTAAATGAGGTGAGTATGCATTTGAATGACTAAGTTCATGAACCTATATTATAGTACTTTTTAGCAAGTGCTGTACAACTCCTCAGGCCTGGTAGTAAGTCAACCACATGAAGAAAAATTATTATTATTTAACCAGAAAAGAGCTTGTACAGATGCAGTAATGAATTGTAAAGTCATTCAGACTGGAGAAAACTCAGGAGGTCTCTGGTCCAACTACATTCAAAGCAGGACTAGCTCTTAAAGTCAGACCAGGTTGCTCAAGGCTTTTTAAAGTTTGGTCTTGAAAATCTGGAGGACAGACATTCCACAACATCTCTGGGAAGCCTGTCTTAACACTTGTCTGTCCTCATGGCATTCCCAATCCTCTCACTGCTTAAATTGGAACTTCCACAATTTATATCCATTATCACTTGTCTTCCTGTCAAGCACATCTGTAAAGAGCCTGGCTCCATCTTCTGAATAACCTTCCCACAGGCACTGGAAGGCTTCTCTTATATTCCATTTGCAGCCCACCTCCCCTTTTCTTCTGTACTAAAAGTAAGCCCAGATCCCTGAGCCTCTCCTGTTGGGTCGCATGCTTCAAAAAGTAAGTCACAACTAACTTTAACACTATAACAGACACCTAAGTAAATAACATGCAGACAGTTAGCTCATCTTCTTCTAGCCTACTTGAAGTGCAGTGCATTATTTTCTATATGGCCCTTTAGTTCTATTCTCTAACTGTCTAAATGTTCCTGCACAACAACGCTAGTTCTCCACTTCCCTTGAATATTGACATAAAAATTTTCAGACATTTTTCTAATTTGAAACAGGTCTGCAATTAAAAAATTCTTCTTGAACAAATTACAAGTGTCTTTTACATACCTTCCTGTTTTTTTACTGGATTTAATGAACTTTATATTGCAGCTGCCTATTCTGAAGAGACAAAGCTATTGTTCTGAGATGCAATTCCTATAAATTAAAGTTAACCTGTTCTTGTTAACAATGGTTTTCAAACCAGTCTTCCAGTAAATCAAAAAAAGTCTCTAGTAGTGTCATTCTAAACCCTAAAGGTTACTGGAAGTTAGGTTGCCTCTATTTATAAACCATATAACTTCTTACAAAAAAATTGCTTTTTGATTGGAGTTACGGTGGCTGTTAGTAGGCAGAGCCCTGCTGATATTTAATCACAAGATGAGTAAATGTATCACTTTATTTTCAATGTTTGGCAAAACCCAGGTAAAAACCTAACAAGATCTTTCTCACATTTATGATCTGTTTTCATCACCTCAGTCTGACTGTCAGGAAAACCTACAAAGGCTATTTAGATTGCCCCACATATAGTTCACCAGATTTCATGCAACCATAGTCAGGAAGGCAGAGATTGAAGATTGGTCCACCTACTCAGTGTGTAAACAAGCTGCAGCATGTGGTGAACAGACTGTTTAACCCTACATGTGACTATGAAATGCTAAATAAACACTGAAAAAGTAAAATTAGAACTTCTGGTCAAAGTCAATTATTTTATTTATTTTTTATTTTTTTCTTTCCAATGAAACTGTTGCATTTTCTTGGTTTAAGTGTCAGCTTGGCACTCAAAAGAAAACTACTGGACCTGTGTGTATTGTGTTTGGAGTAAGAATTACTGGAAAGGGAATAGAATGAAGACACAGGGAACACTAAAACTTACAGCAGGGTGGAACCTGTTAATCTTGTTTAGCATAGAAAGGCAAGTTAGAAAGGAATTTCTAGTCAGAGATAATCTCATTCTCTGAAAAAGTGGTGAATTTCAAATATGGTTGCAGAGACAGCAAAAAAAAACCCCTGGTAGTTTTGTGTGTAATCCAAAGCCATTTTTGGTAGCTGGATTATGGGATTGTCTTGGAAAATAAGAACATTCTTCTTGAATCGCACTTGGGTCCAAATGATTATGTTGTAGTAAAGACTGAAAGTTAAAGTGTTCTCAAAGAAAATAATTATTTGCAAGGAGAAAAGCCAGATAACTGAAATAGGTTCCCAGAGTGGCTGTGGCAGAGAGATTTTTTAAAAAGAAAATAATAATAAACTAGACATAGCTCTGAGCAATCTAATAGTGCTTTGAAGTTGATCCCCTTTTGAGTAGTTTTATGGCAGGTTGGATTTGACTGGCAGCAAGACCCCTAATCTTTCTTTTTCACTCTCCCTCCTACACAGAACAGGGTGGACAATAATTAAGCAGGGGTAGTGCTAAAGACAGGGAGATGGCTTACCAATTACCATCATGGGCAAAAGAGATTCAGCCTGAGGAAAATTAGTTTAATGTATTGCTAAATAAAATAAAGTTGGATGGTGAACAAAACCAAAAAATCTAAAACGTAATCCCCCACCCCAACCCTCTTTTCAGGCCCTGTTTCACTCCTTCACCATCAAATCTTCTACCTCCTCCCCTCCCTCAGTAGCACAGGGGAAATGGGGGTTGCAGCCAGTGCATAACAGCTCCTCCCTGCTGTTCCTTCCTTCTCATGCTTTCCCCTGCTCCAGCCCAGGGCCTCTCTATCAACTTTAGGGAAACACCTGTCCCACCAGAGTCATTCCAGAGGCTGCAGGGAAATACCTGCTCCAGCTCCTGCTTCCCTTCCTGTCACCTTGGTGCAAAAGAGAGATGGGCAAGACCTCATAGCATCCAGCAGTGCTTTCCAGCCTAATGCATTCTATGATGACCCAGACTTTGTAAAGGAGGTGATAAGACACATAAGAGCAGGCATATCTGGTTATTAAAATTCCATTCAGTATGACTGTCTGTAATTTAACAAGGGTACAGTCAGTTCTGCTTTTTATCAGCTTGTGACCTACACATCTATTCAAAATATTTATTTGCTATTTAAATTCCAAATTAGTGTAAGATAGAGAATAACAATACTTCATGCTTAAAAAAAAAAATAAAAATAAATGTTGCAGAGTAAAAATATTTGTGTTTTCTTTCTGGCTAGGAATCTGCAAAGAAATAAACTGCAAGGCTTGAGGTACATGTATCACAGGCCTTCAAGAGCATTTCAGAAACTGTTAATTGCATGAGTCCGTTTGCTAATAACGCTACTGACATCCACCAACTGAAACATGAAAGTCATTATGAGCACACTGTAGCTGCTCCAGGCATCATATCCAGTACAAATGAGGAATATTGTTCAGTTTAAAATCAAAAGGTATAGAGATACAAGTTTGCAATAATATCTCTTTACACTGAGCTCCTTACATTGAGCAGAAAGAAGGCTAGCTGCACTCTTCTGTGTTCACTGATATAAAATATCAGATAAACTCTACAATCCAACTCTAAAATTCTTTAATTTTCAAATTAATATTAAATTGAAAAACAAACAATGGTACAGGAAACAGCAGCAAACTTCCTGAAAAAACACCTATGCCTAATTTTTCATATGCCCAAGAGTTATGCTTTATCCAATCATAATCATATCTCTATATGCCCCATTTTCACCATCACTCTACTAAGTACATACATTTCCTCATGTCTACAAAGTGACATCATAACTATTGCCAGAAGAACAGGTCTTTCACAAGTAACTGTGATTTCAGGAATGGCTGTAGGAGCTAAAGGCTGTAATCTAGCATAGAGAACACATTGTCATGCAGAGAAATATGCTCTCTTGCTATTAGGCTACAGTTGTATGAACAGAGTAATTTCTGTATTCTGGACAGGAATATCAGTACAGAGAGCTTTTCCCCCCCATCATTGGGTCAGTACAGCCTTAGCTGCTCATGAGCCACAAGTCAAACTTTCCTGAAGTAAAACAAACTCAGTAGAGGTCAATATATATATATATATATATACATATATATATTACTATTATTTTTTAATTAAACTATGTTATATGTACAGCAGCCTTGCAAAAATGAATCTCCATTAGAACTTCTAGAACACTTATAGCACAATTTGATGGAGATTGAAGTGGACTTGCAATTTGTCCCACAAAGTGTATGAATTTGGGAGGCTTAGGGAAGGAAAAGGACAGGTCCTACAACAATATGGGCTCACTGACCACAAGCTGTTGTCATTGTTTTAAAGAGACACTTCACACAATCCTCTAGACACCTCTGCTATAGTGTGCTGCAGGTGTCCTAACTAGTCTCTGATCTACTGTTCCTGATGTACTTCAGAATGCAGAATTTAATAATATCTTCCCACATTTAGATCTCCTAGTGCCCACAGTGGGATCCAGTGTAATTTTGTTGATATATTCTGCACAAGGATAAAACAATTTTAAACCGATTATGAAGTTGATTACTATGTGTAATGGCAGGAGTTATGAAAGGGTGCTACTGAAACAAAGAAATGTTTCTGGTTTGCACTGGATGGGAAAAGGGCTTGTATGGTAAAAACCTCTGCCTGCTGAAGAAAAGGAAATGGAAGAAAGCTACCTGTGGTAGAGGCAACATCAGCAATGAGCATTATATTCATGTAATATTGTTTAACCCAGCATGTTTAACCAATGGTCTAGTTGGAGATGTTCCTGCTTATTGTGGGGGGGTGGGACTAGAAGACCTTTATAGGTCCCTTCCAATCCAGTACACTCTATGATTCTATGATACAAACAGTACCTTGCATCTTTTGGGCCGCTTGTTCTTCTCCTCTTTCAAGGACACAAGAAACTGCTCTGAAGCACAGGCAAGCAGCAAGTTCTGCTGCAGGTTTGTGCTCAGCATTAACAGAATTGCTCTGCTGCAATACAGTTTTCTGAAGCCAAGATTTAATAATGTGAATTCATTGGAATTTTCCTTATCCATCTCTATTAAAATCTAAATTGCAAAAGAACTGCTAAAGAAACGTAATGGGTGTATAAAATGCACTTATACACTGGCAATTGTAAATAAGATCTTCCAAAATTGTCTGTTTCACACCAGGATTCTGTCTTTGCTTTTCCTCCGTGTGCACTGGATGCACATAGTACTTGGTTGTGACAAGCCAAGCCATAATTTTTGTGAAAATATTAAGCCATATGATTATCTATGATATCCCACAAAATATTTATAGACTCATTGGCATTTTAATTTGCAATAACATACAATTAATTTGTCAGGTGACTAAAGGATCTGGATAAATGTTATTCTTTTCCCATGAAATGTCCATTTTCAATTTGCTATCAAACCCAGAGCTTTTCCACTGAGTTAGTTTGCAATCTAGTTGCTAGGCAACCAGAATAATTTTTCCTATCATCGTTCAGCAAAGGAAGATATACGTATACCAGCCTGAACCTTGCAGGAGCTTGTGTGTTTTAATTAAGTCTCTAATGTTTATAATCCCTTGTCACTCACATCACTGCACAATAATTTCTTTTCATTGGAGTTTCATGCAGATGGGCACAGATGTAGCAGGTCTCAGACTGCCTACTGTATGCACAAGCTAATAGCAACTTACCTGGATTCATAACTTAGGAGGGAGCTGTGTAAGTGTGTAGGTGCTTTTCAATAGCTTTCTATTTGGTAAAGCAAGACATCATAAGTCACTGGAGTCATCTTCAAAAGTCAAACACAGAAGAGCTGCTGGTTTTACTGTTCTCAGTGCATAGACTTTTCTAGATTGATAGAATATTTAAAAACATCATGATGTCTATAGTTTTATATGAACAGTATCTTACATTCCCCCCATAACTTATTATTTCATAATTAAAATTGGACACATTCCATATTTAGAAGCTTCTGATTAAGTGATCTCAATAATTTTACTCCTGACATTGTTTCTTATCGTTCAGCAGTGAAACATTTATATCTAGACATGTGTCTAATGCAGTAACCACAAACATGGTTTTATAAACACATGATGTAGCATATTCAGTGAGTCATAAATTATATATAGTATTTTCAAATGAGGAGAGTAAGATGGGTCAGCCAAGCAGATGACTATATTCCATTTAAGATTAGGACAGTTAAGAAGCAAAATAAGAGCTAGTAAATCATAACAGTCATTCCCTTCCTCACAAGAAGAAATCACTACAGGATAGGTAAGACAGTATCAGCAACAAAGCCTATGCTTTGGTTAATAATAACTGTTTCAAAGGGTTCTTTAGCTGCCAGTATATTTTTCAGCAAAATTATGGATTTGTATGCTGATTCAGTGTTTTCTAGGCACACAAGTTCTATGATTACTTCTATGGTAGACTGAGCTTCAAACACCGTCTCCAAAAAACAAGTTTTGGGTAATATAACAAATTCCCTAACTGTAGAAAAGATGCAATTCAATAAATGTTTAGTAACAAAAAAGAATTTGAGATTTCATTGTTTCCACAGTGGTTTTCAGTCCCAACAACTAAAGCCAGAAAATGTCCATCTTTCAGAATGGTTGATCAAAAATGTATTTTTCCACTTAGACTATGAATAACATTTTCCCTCCCACTCAGCACTTCATTTTATATTCCAAGACTATCAAATTAAAAATCTCAAAACACTGAGAGTATTGGTAAGCAAAAAAACCCCAAAACTAACAACAACAAAACAACAGAAAAACCAAACAACAACAAAACCAAAATCAAACAAAACTAACAAAAAAACCCAAAACATCCTACCAAACAAAACACAGGCAGTTAACTTAGTCTGTATTGTTGTGAACAGCAAGAATATTAGATATTGAGCTAATTTTTTACGTGCAGCAACAAATGGATGAGCCTTACTTTGATACTGAGATTTCTTTTTCCTTAGTAAGCTCTGGTCACACTCATAGTGAAAACCATCTAAAATAGTAAGACTATGTACTTTTGCTGTTTTACAAACACCATGGCTAACTGCAAAGTAACTAAAAGCAGCATTGCAACTACAGGGCCTACCTCTGGTTTGTGCTTTCATTACATGCACAGCATTACCCTGCTGCATTGGTGTAGCACATGTAGCTGACTTCTTTCTGGTCAGGCAACCAGTCAGTTGAGTCAACTTTCTGAAATGCTGAGATTACTTTACCTGCATATATTCAAAACTTGCCAATAATTATACAGTGGGACACATTCTAGTCCTAGTGACTGAAAACTGGAAGTCCAAAGGACAAAGGGGAGGAAAAACTAGACTTCAATTTAGATTTGCATCAAATATCCAAGAGCTACTAAATAGAGATGGGTTAACAGCTAGTAGAATTTCCAAACAGCCTCTGTTGCCGTGAAGCTTTGAGATAGCAAGATTGTCCCTGCAGCTCTTTAACTAAAAATGGTGAATGAAGAGATATACACAATGATGGTGAATGTACTTTGAGAGAAAGGCAATTAAGCAGTGCAAGCAACAGATCCTTTAGAGCAGCATCAGCCCATTAGAGTCCTTGATGAGAAGGTCAAAGCCAGGACAGATGAACCCTGCTGTTTGCTAAAGCCATCAGTGCCATTCCTTCTTCCTTTAACGTCAGCAGGCAAAAAGAATGCCACATGTAGTTTGCTAAAAGGAGAGATTCCTAGACCTCACTCCCACTCATTTCACCTGTACTGGCACAGCTGCAATACGGCACCAAATCATCTGAGCTCAAGATTTACCAAAACGTATAAGCTTAAAATAAGTGCTGTAGGAAAAGAATTCCCAGGAATTTATAGGGTAATCATAATGCAGATGCGTCAAAAAAAACTTTAATTTTCTTTTGTTGCTCACATTTTTCTTTCACAGTTGTGTCAGACTTTTTTTTACAGTAATATCTCTCATAGAACAACAGAAAGAAATCTGCATTTAAGCCAATTTGAATTGTCCAGTCACTAATCTGCCCTTTCTTGAAAGATGGCTCTCTGTACTAGCTTCATTTTTTTTCCCTACCATTTGCACTAAGAGGACCAGAAAATACCCAAACCAAAACCCAACAAAACAAAAAACCCAAAACAAACCAAACCAAAACAAAGCAAAAATCTGGGGCGTATTGGGCCATTTGGAAATGCAGGAAAGCTTTAAGCAATAAAGGGAAAAGATAATTCTCCAGAGACACAGAAATCCCTATTTTAAGGCAGTGTTAAGTAATTATTAAATAGCATCATTACAATGTGGTTAAATAATTAGTCATACAAATATCACCAACAAATTATTGTTCACATATTCATAGGTCATCCAACCAAATTAGCCATATTTTAAAAATGAAATTATCTATAAAAAATACAACAGTGACTTTATTTCATAAACTCCCTTGCAAGAAAATTTTATTCTGTGAATTCACTCTCCAGTTTTTAATTAAAAAACAATCTAAAAACCAAACCAAAACCAAACCAAACAAACAAAGAACACAAACAACCAAAAAATAAAGCAAAACACACACACACAAAAAACCCCAAACAACTTGAAATACTAACTTCTTTATGGCTTGCAATATTCAGTGAAATTGTACACACTGTATATATAGCTAATGTCTTGGCTAAGAAGCTTCTCTAGTGTGCATGCCTGTGTGGGAAAGATATTGTTCTAAGGTAAGAAATACAAAATTATGTGTGATGTAGCTAAAATTAGGGAGAAGCTGATACATTCTGCAAAATTAGCCATCGGGAAACATCTATCTGTAATTGTGACACTGCCAAAAGTTACATAATTTTTGACAGTCTAGATTACCTCATGAAGTTATTTCTCCTACTGAGGCAGGAAATACACCCTTCTGAAATTTTAGTTTTATTAAATAAATAGAAAATATCAGAATTAAATGTCTTGATAAGGAACAGAAACCAAGCCACTCATACTCCTGAAAGAACTAGCACTGGACAGATTTTGGCAGCGAGGGCAATGCTTGCATTTTAAAACTTATCTGAAGCTGTTTTAAAAATAACTGGTCTGTCAACTTGAGTCAATCATTTTATTTTTTTAATCCTCTAATACTCTGTAGCATTTTTCTCCAAGGAATGTTTCCGGTGCACTGTCATGTCATATTAGAGAGCTGATATGAAGATTGTATATATTGGCAAAATCATTAAATTCAATCTTTATCCCAAGATAAAGTGCAGCAAATATGAAATTGGACTCGACCTGTTACGTAAATTATAAAATAGTTTCAAGAGTTGTTATATGATACTTATGCTGGTTTCAAAGTATAATTTTAATTAAGAACACAAGCTTTTCAGTGTGTTTTAGTTGTTTAGTCTAATTATTTTTTCAAAACCATGCGAGAAGCAAGGCCATCTCAAAGTATCCCTTACATACTCATTAGCTTACCTAGCATAAATTGAATACAGATTTTGGTTAAACAGTCAAAATCTGCTTTAATTTCTCCATATCAGAGCACTCGCCATACTTCCATCCATTGGGATTTAGAAGTCCAGGATTTATTTTCCTGGTCACAACATATCTGCTAATCTTCTCCGCCATGTAACTAGCTAACTTCTTTTTGACTAGTCCAAATCTAAGTTAGGAATCTCCTGAACAAATCCACCTTTCTGCTTCTTTCTGCTTCTCAGTCCACTTTTATTATATTTGCTTTCTCATATCCAAGATGGGTACTAAAGAATATAATTAATACCTGATAGCTATATTGTTGCTGTGTTAAATTCTTCTACATGTTTTCTGTGTGTTTATCTCCTTGGCTTCACTAGTTTTATTGCTACTGGTCTGAAAAGATACGACCCAGTCATGGCAGTCTGTTCACATCATATACTTCAGGCATTTCTTCAGAAAGTACCTTGAAAACAATATATCTATCTATTGGCAGATACTTCCCAAAACTAGAGCATTGCATTTCAGTAAATGATATGTTATAATATTATTCCTATGTGCTACTTGTTTCTTATTCCACAAATTAAAAGTATTTCAGATCAGGGAAAAAAATAATAATAAAAAAAAATGAAATACTTCAGCAATAGTTACTTGCAAGTCACTACTTATCTAAATATTTTATTGACATAGATTAAAATGTATCTTCTACTAAGCATGGATTTAAATGGTTGTGTAATTACTGATTAGCAGTTGTTCTTTTGTCTTTTAATCCACTTCATGTCTTTCCACTAGATATACATATGAAAGTTTAAAATGTGACTAACAGATTGTCACGATCCGTGACCTATTATATCTCCTTTTTGGAGTGTATTAACTTATCAGGATTTGCTGAGAGATCCACACGTGGGTATCGCCTCACACAGAGGAGACAGGGGCTTATGCCCTGACTTTTTCGAGTGAATAACTTGCTCAGTGCTTACTAATATTTCCAACGAATTGCACGGTTTATTGTGGGGAAAACAAAGCAACCTGGGGCAGGAGGTTCAAAAGGAGTGATTACAACACATGAAATATATATGGGTACACCTTAGTTACACACCTTATTTACTTATTTAAGTGATGGAAGGAGGGGGAAATATGCCCGACGCAGTTCCCGTATAGGGTCGCGATTTGTGTGCAGGTAAGACAGGATTATACTTTCCCCTATAAGCTGGGGTAGCCGGAATTGTCTCACCACGTGGCGGCACAGATAGGACGAGCTGGGTAGCGAAGCGGCTGCAGGCACTCCCATGCGCAGGTCGCCCCCCCCCCTCACAAAGAGAAGCGGCGGGACCGGTCGGCACGCGGCTCCGGGACCGTAGCTGCGGCACGGCTGGTTGCAGACCCTGGAAATGCCGTGGTTTCAGCAGCGCGGTGAGCGGCTCTGGGACTTTGGGACTGCGGCTTTGGCAGCAGCGGGCAGCGGCGGGGGGGAGCGGGTGGGGAGAGTCCTGCCCCTGCTTCCGGCCACGGCTCCTCCCCTGTAGCAGCTGCTCCCCCCCACACACACACAGAGGGGGTTTCCTGCCGCGTGGAGACGCCGTTTTAAGTCAGTTTTGTCGGCTGACTCAAAGGACATTTCATGTTCGTGTAAGGAAATACCTGGTCCTTCACACAGATTAATGTTTTCAGTATGTATTAAGGTCCCTATGCTTGCAAAATCCACTAATATAAAACATTGTCAATAATTATAATCATGACCAACTAAATCTGACATCGCTCACACAGAGTGATTTTTCTAAACGAGAAAAGGATGCAAATACACTTAGGAGAAACATCTTAGCTCTGTAAGATGCATTAAAACTAGTTATAATGGAACAGCCATAAAATAAGAGAAATTAACTAGCAATAATAACATCTGAGTTTGACGAGCCATTGTCCTGTTATAAGGAAAATTGCTATAGATGCATTTTTACTATTCTACCATAACAAATGTTAAAAATGTATTGCTATGCAACAAAGAGATGAAAGTTCACCTTTAGAAATATGTCTATTGAAAAAAATGTGTTTCATTTTTATTAATATAGCATATGACATGATACTGTATCAAAAGCCAGGAGACAGGTCTAGCAGTGTGTAGGGTAAATGCTCTTGGTGTCCATTAGCAAGCTGTAACAAGTCCTAGAACAACTTTAATTTTTAGATGAGACCCCAGAATTTCTGGTACAATAGTATCTTTTTTACAATAAGCTACACTGAGTAGTGTAAAAGGAGAGATGCTTACAGCCTCTTCACCTCTATTGAAAGATCTTAAGTGTGAAAACACAATTTTGCAATGTACTGAGACGCACTAACTCTGTTTAACACATACACATCATCCTCGCTCAGAGAGGAGGAAAGGTAGCATCCTTCATTTTTACTGTTCATTGCCACCACTTAGCAAGCAGAAAAGGGGGAAGTTGAAAATAGGATAACAGATGTATAAGTACAGCCTGCAAAGATAATCTCCCATATTTTCAGTCATGACAGAATCAATACTAGTGTTTCAGGATGTAGAAAAACATGTCAAATTTTCTGAAACAAAAATGATGCGAGGAAATAATATTAGTGACTGCATGCTTTATCTAAATAGCTTCACACACACAGAGGAGGAAAAAACAAGGAAGGATCTAGATTTACAACAGTGGGAACTTAACATTTCCTGTCTTTAAAACAAATAATCCAAGATCACTGTATATTTGCTCTTGATTTTTATTAATAATCATTTTAAACCAGTAAATAATGTGAAGTACAATTCTTCCTGCTAGTGCAGCGATTTTAATTATAAAATATTTATCAGAAATACATGTTTACTGGTTAGTAGCAGTAGGCTGGACTGTGAGCCATATAAGCATTCTCTAATGAGCTTAGTTATCTGAAATTCAACAATTCAGCTTGTTATCAATTCTCTATTTGAAATCTTTACAATTTATTCATTGATTAAAAGGAAGAAAAGAAACAGGTTGGTTTCTAGGTAAGGTAATGGGAAAGACCAAGCGCCTTTCTTAGACTAAGGTACATTTGGTTCCAAAATCTTAAGACTTTTAGAAATTATGTTCAAATAATACTACACATCTGTGTTCAAAATTAGTCTTCTCACTTTACTCATGTGTTTTTGAAATGTTAATCTGTATGCATGCATGAATGTGTCTTCATTATAGTTGTCTCTAAGCAAACTAAAAGAGGAGTAAGTCACCAATTCTTCACTGATATTTAAATTTAAATATAGTACTGCATTTGTGAAAAAAATCCATTAGTTATAACAATGACCTTTTTAGTCATATTCTCTTCCTGCTAACTTACTAAAAGGTATTACAAAGTCATGCATGCAAACAAATCATAAAGCAGAATAGGCCTGGCCTTGTAGCAGAGAGGTGTTGCTGCTACTTTAGATTTCACACTTGAGCAATTAACTTCCTTGAGTTGTGTCAACAGACCAACACAAGGCTTGCTAAGAAATGCTTTGTCTAATGTATTTTCTGTAGACCATGACAGTGAGACACCAGATGACAACTCCATTCTGTTACTTGCTGTCCAGCCATCTGAACTAGTTTATGTGCCACTTTCCATTCAGGATTCTACTACTTCAGCTCTTTTGCAAGACAAGACAACTTTGTCAATGCACATACTAACCCCACCGCTAAATCTGTGCTCTATTTTGTCTTCTGTGATTAGTTATTTAAAAATACGACTGGTTAAAATTATCCAGACTCAACTATGCCTGCTTCAATAACCCATTATTTCACATTCCTTTCAAAACATTTTATTTCCTGTTAAGCACCAGGAACATAAAAAATGCTACATGCCCTTTCATGCAGGTCAGAGCTACCTTTGACATTTCATTGAAAGGTTATCATGCAGAATAAGCAGAGAAAGCTCTATTCTGTAGGCAAAAAAAAAAACCCAAAACCAACCCCTAAGCTGCAATATTTAAGTAACTACATAAAAACTTAGATACCAATTTTTGCACTTTAAATTGTTCCATGTTACTGGGTATCTCAACAAAAATAGAAATCCCATCTTTACATGCAAAGTGTTTGCTACATATATAAAAAGCCTCTCTAGTCAAAATGCACACTACCAGCTGATCAGAGACTAGAAGCAAAACATCTAAGACAGGAAATCCCTTAAATGCTAATGGTAGAGTGGATATTTTCTCCATTTTTAAGGAGGTAACTAAAAAAAGAAAACACATAGACTTTAAAAACCTTTAATTCCTATTTGGATCCAGCAGTTGAAATTGGATTATAATTTTCTGAAAAAATTAATGTCTGTTATACAAAGAAGGTCAGACTGTTGCAGTGAACATACAAAAAAAGTGGCAAAAGAGATTGTATTCTACCACCTTCAGTTCTTTCCTGATGTTTCTAAACTTTTTAACTTGATAATTTCAGAAGATATTCATTATTACAGGTCCAGACTGAGGAACAGGCAAAAATGCTAACTCATCTAGGCTCTCCAGTTTGAGCAAGAGTTTTAATTTTAAAAAATCTATCTCAAAGCAAGTTTTCATAAGCAACAAGAACAATGAATTAATTATATTGCTATCAGATTCTAGATCCCAGCAACCCGTATTTTATAGGCTAGGTAATTTTTGTAAAATAATGTAATCAGACAGAAAATTGTTTTAAAATTTTTGATTTTGATAAAAAATTTTGATTTTGATAAATATAACTTTTCAGAAATTAGATTTCATATACTTAAATCAATAGTTTGGTCTTGATTGATGGAATGCTTTACCTTTTGGCAAATCTTTATTAAACACTTAGCACTTTTTCATTCCAACATTATCTTGGGAAGCTGAAATGCTTAAATACTTTATTGGCTTTCAACTCTGAATAAAAATCACATCAAAGTAATAGATGCTCTTGATTTTCTAAATATTATTCAGTTTATTTGCTACTTCTGCCTAACATGTCACTAGATTGCACTGCCAACAGTAAAAACTATCATTTCAATACTTAAATACATGAAGAAGAGGAAGTTAAGTTTTAAATGCAATTTGGAGGGAGGCAAGGGAGGGGAAAAAGATATTGGTGACTGAGATCCCAGTTCATATTAAAAGTAACATTGAAGGCAGGTGCTAAACTAAAAAGGAAGTATTGTAGATATTCACATTGAAATACATTAACAGTTTTAGTCAATGTTTGAACGATATGGCATTATGTAATAGTTATAAAAAAATGTCTGTCAGCCTCTCTGTTTTCTGCCTCCATGCTATGGGTAAGAACTGCAGCAGAAGTACCTTAATAACTTTTGGAGACCTTGGAGCAAAAAATTTGCTAAAGCTAAAAATCTGATGAATGTTTTCAACCAAAAGAGACACCTTTTTGGTGGTTTTTTTGTTGGTTTGGTTTGGTTTGGTTTTTTGGGTTTTTTGTTAGTATTTTTTGTTTTTGTTTGGTTGGGTTTTTTTGTAATCTTCAATTAATTATTGTTAGATTTTACCAAAATTTTACCTAATTTGGGCATAATCTTAAAGATCATCATAAAAAACTTCTCAGTGCAGGCTGGGGAGAATAGAGGTTATGACATATTGCAGGACACCTGCTTGCAACCTACTTTACAAATAAAAACATCCTTCATTTTTCAGTAATCAAAATTGAATTTTGAATAATGAAAAAAATTATACAAGACATCTAAA
This sequence comes from Chaetura pelagica, assembly GCF_000747805.2. NCBI lineage: Eukaryota > Metazoa > Chordata > Aves > Apodiformes > Apodidae > Chaetura > Chaetura pelagica. The sequence continues at coordinate 1,956,975 of NW_009954552.1, forward strand.
CTGTTCTGAAATAAAGTCTTACAGAAGGTGATCCAAGGAAAATGGGACTGCAATTTACAATTCACATATGCCTGCTAGGTTCTCTTACCTAATCCTTTCAAAGTTGTGAGTGATACATTGTTTTTGCTAAAGGTTTTAAACTTGATGCACTCCTCTGTTCCCTTGTTCATAGCTTATTGACCTAAAAACTGAAATTGCACCAGAGACTTGGCTGGTGCAGCCTTCACCAGGAAAAGCTACATCCTGAAACCATTCCAAGAAGTAATATTAAATATGTTAAGAAAATTAAAGAATGTAATAGCTTTACAAAATGTTTATGGAAAAGTATTTTAAGTAATTTCTGTTTATGACAGATCAACCAGAATTCCTTTAACATGACAATTTAAACTCTTTAACAAAAATGTGAGTATGGATTCCCTGTTCCCTCTTCTGCATAATACAGTAAAACCATTCTGAGAGGTAAACCATGACCACAATCTTGAAATTTGGAACATATTCAATAATAATATGGGCAAACAAAATGCTGTGGTGATCTTAAATGTTTTGGGGTTTCTTCCCTTCTTTCTCTTCCTTGAGCCACAGCTGCTGTACATTCAATTGTTCTAAGGCAAGAATCACCGAGTTAAGATCAGGCTCTCAACGTGCTTTCAAATTTCTCTCTGGAATATACTTCTCTCTGTCTGGTTGTTTGAAGTATGAAGTGACTTCAGGTCAACCAATATGTGATCCAAGACAGTAGAAGAAGTCTTTGTATATAATCTGGTTTTGACTTTAAAAATTCTCTGAAAAGCTGGTCTAAAATGTCTTCTAAACACCAAGACTGAATAATTTTAGATTATTTTTCTTATCTTTTCCTCTTTATGACAGCAGATATTACACAGGTAAAGGGGGGAAGGAGGGGGGGATGGAAATGGGGTGGAAATAAGATCAACACACATTACTGAGAGACAAATTTGTCCTGTACAGATTCCAAAGGAAATATAATTTCAGAAGGAAAGGAAGATAAGGCAACTGAATCCTGAGTAAAATGCACCATTCAGTTCCTTCACAAAGAGGAAACACAAAGCATAGTCTGAAAGACTATTTTGTAAAAAGGTTTTTAAAACCCCCTTCTTCTCTATCGAGAGAACAGACATGAGTATCAGTGATTCCATCATTTAGAGCAGATTTTGTTTCTAAACTGAAAACAATTTCAGGTTGTTTTGACACCCTTGTAGTATTAAGCCACACCATGGAATGTCAGACAGTTTAATCCTCTACAGGATACTGAAGAAAATTTGTTGCTCTTCTAGGTCTCTCTCTAGTTGAAATTCAGGGCTACTCTGTGCCCCTGTCACTATTCTCTACCAAAGGAATCTATCATTTCCTTCCCTTTCCCTAAAACTTCAGACCTGTGAGCCTTTTAGATCTATTTCATGCTCAGTTCCAGTCCTAATGCGAGGGGTGGCTTCAATGCCAAACTGCGAGGGCTATGGATGCTGTGTATATCAGTTTAAATCTTCCAGGTATATACATCCTCAGCAGACATCAAAGTCAATTCATCAGACCAGGAAATTAGAGAGTCTACAATATATACATAAAAAGACTTTGCTTATTCACCATTGCAAAAAGAAGGTTCAGAAGGTTGCTTATAGATAAGCTTGCTGTAGCAACAGCATGAGCAAGGAAGAAATATTTAATGTAAAGCCTATACAGGCACCAAAATAAACTGGCAATTAAAACATACAGACTGCTAAGCAAGTAACTTTTCTTAAGCCTGAGCAGTTTGCTGCAAGCATATTTTTTTTAAGTTCTCTGCTCTCCAAAACAGGTTTTTGCCTACAAATTTAGCAGACTAGAGTTAATCCAAATTTATTTATTTTTGTTTTGTTTTAATACAAAGTGATGATAAGCTTGGTATTTCCATATTTCATTTTAAAATGAGGTCTAAAAAACAATCTGTTTCAGACTGACAGACTACAGTCCTTGTGTATATCCAGTTTGTCATTCTGCTCTGGGCCTCTACTCTAATGATTAGTGGTAGACTGTTCTTGGACACCATCATTAAAGAAAGCTTTCCCCAAAGATACAAATAAAGCATCTACCATTCAAGATTGTTAGGATAAAGTACCATGCATGCAGTCAAGTGGGTTTTTATGTTTGTTTTGGTTTGGATTGGTTTTGTATTTTTTCTCAGGTTGTCTTGGTTGTTTTGGTTTTTAAACTACTACTGGCATAAGCATCCCATCACCCATCATAGGGAAAAGAAGTAACTTTTTTTTGGTTCTGATTAGATGTGCAATAACACTTTTCCTAGTCTATACACCAACTAATATTGATGTAGGTTTTCTCATTTTAAGAGCAGATTTACTCCACCGAAAAGTGCTAAGATTCCATTTGTGCTGCTTTGGTTTGGTGAGATTTTTGGTAGTGGGGGAAGGGCCCCAGGAGTAGCTTCAGTAAAAAGCTGAGAAGCTCCCCCTGCTCCAAAACCAACCAAGGAGCCACTAGAGGGAAAATAGATTCTTCTCCATGATTAACATACAAAAGAATCAAGATAAGACCTGAACAGATCGAGCAGTTAAGAAAGAAGAGCTGAGCTGGAGAGGTAAAAGGCATTGCTGGAGTTCAGATCCCTATGGCTGGTGAGAAAGAATGGAAAGAAGGTGCCCAAGTAGGAGACTCCCTGCAACCTATGGCAAGATAGCAGCTGTCCCCCTGCATACATGGAGGGAAAGCAGTGGAACATTCCCTGAAGGCTCCAGAAGGGGTGAACTTGGCCAATGGGTTTGTATTTTCTGGTGAGTGGACTCAGATTTTCTGCCAGTGGACTCCAATTGTGCAGCTTTGGAAGACCCCAGCGCCAGGGCAGTTTGTTCCCGAAGCCCCCGTGACTCTGTGGGAAGCCCAGGCTGGAGCAGCTCCTAACCTTGTGGGAAGGACTCATGAAGGAGAGGTTGGTGGAGGACTGTCTCCCATGGGAGGGACCCCATGGAGAAGCAGAACTGTAAGGAATCTTTCTTCCTGAGGAGGAAGGAGTGGCAGGAGCCACCAGCCTGTGGTTCTGACACTAAACCCCATCCCCTGTCCCCCTGTGCTGCTGGGGGGAAGGAGGGAGAGAAACCGGGAACAAAGGAATTTGGGCCCAGGGAGAAGGGAGGGGTGGGGTAACATATGCAAGCCCTGCTCTGTGTCTTGTGTCCTAGGTGTGTTTGATTAATGTGAAATTAAATTATGATTTTTCCCCAAGTTGAGTCTGTTTTGCCCAGGACCTTAATCAGTAAAGAACCCTCCTTGTCCTTTGTCTCAACCGATGAGCTTTGTCCTCCTCATCACGGTGTGTGTGTGTGTGGGGGGGAGTTGAGTGAATGGTCATGTGGCTGTTTCTTTGTTGTTGTTTTAGGCCAAACAGCATTATTTTATTCTTAACTCAAAATCCCTCTGATTTCAACACTACATCAGTATGCCACTAATAATACGTTGACCTATTTTTTAAAAATAGAAATTGAAGGATTTTAAAAGAAACTCCACGGGATGAATGATTTACTAACACATTTGTCTGTGCTCCCTTCTCTACTGCATTAACTCAGAGACCTAATTTCTCCTTGTATAGTAAAATAGACAATTCTTAAATAGCATTTTACTTTGAGCTCCCTTGTTATTACAGAATAGATTACAGCAGCAATTTCTCTGAGGACCACTAGACTAGAAAGCATTATTTCCCTTCAGTCCTTTGTGCCTAACTTGCTTCAAGCTCACTGCTTTTTGTGTAGATATTAGCCTAAGGATGACATGTGTGCTTACATGTGGAGAAGGAGTTTGGCAAGAAAGATTCTGATTAGGTAACACTCCAAAGACTGAACACCGTGTTTTGCAAAAGTTTAGTGGCAGTAACAGTCCATATGCTTTTCTCCAAAACCCATCTAGTTCACTCCAAATACAGCAACTGCATCCAAAATTCTATACCATGAAATAAAATTCTCTGCACAGTTACTACTCTTCTATGAGTAGTTCTTCAGAACATGGGTGAAGAAGATTCATTTGGGATTACTCTTGCTCCTTGATTCAGGTTGGAAGGGGAAAGAGCAATACCTCAGTGACAGAGAATTGAAGAATAACAAGAAACATGGAATGACAAAGTTCCCCTTTCCCATGGTCTGATGTCCCAAAAAGTTTCAAATATGTTGAGAGCTGTAAATGTTCAGACCAACAGCATTTGTAACCATTCCCGGATTTGCCACTGTTTTATGTCTGTCACTAAAATATGCCTTGCTCCGTATCATCAAAGGAAAAAACAGACCTTGTAGACTGCTTCCAGACAATGCCTAATGCTTATCCTGGGGATAGAGGAAAGAGTATATAACAGAATCTGTGGCACCTTGTGCAGGTTCTGTTGAATATCTCCAGGAAAAGATTATACAAACATTATGAACTCCCTCGTTGTAGAAAACAACACAGAGGATCAAGATAATAGTTTCAAGTATTTCCATATAAGTATAAAAGCCTGGATTTTCAAGTTGGTATCTTCTTATTCCCCAAAACTGAGTCTCAACAGACTTTACCTTCTTCTGTCTGGGAAGATAAATTATAATCTCATATTTATATTCAAGAAAAAAAAGTATAAGCATTTTAAATTACAGAAATAACTGAAAACAGGACAATATAATACAATTTGCTTGGTAGCATTATCCAATAAATGCTGTTAGCATCTTACTGTCCTGAAGCTTCCAAGCACAGCAGCAACCACCATATTTTGCCCTTTACTGACTTCCACTCTGACAGTTTTATGAAGAAACCATGTACCCATTGGTGTTGCATGTTGGCAATGCTGCCCACATTGTACCATAAAGGGAACTGAATCAGTTCAAGTAATTCACCCAGGTCACATTAGAAGTTTATCAAAACCCAGATGAGAGGGAGGCAGATCCAGCTCTTTATCCTCTCAAAGTTTTAATTCACCAAGCAAGTGGAAACACTCAGTCTATGCAGTGATCATTTTCCACCTGTTTGAATAGAAGTAATTCTAGAACAGAAGACAACTGCAACAGAACTACGGAGTACAACCATGGTGAATAACATGCTTTTGAAATTTAATGAAGGTAAGCAAGGAGAAAGTAGTAATACAAGTTGGACAACAAACAAACAAACAGAAAAAAAGCCAGGGTGGCTAGAAATATCACGTCATTATCTGTAAGTGTATCTGTAAAGAATCTCAACTTTAGTGCCGCCACAATTATATGACTAATCTAGTTGCCAGATTTGCAATGTGTTCTTAAACATTGCAGTGAGTAAATAAATGTTCAATATACAATACACACGCCAAACAGGGGTGTAAGCATCTATAGTCAATTAAAAGTTAATTAGACTAATCAAGTGACTGCCACAAGATTCAGGAACTGGTCACAGTACTATTTTCAGAATCAGTTGGCTCACACTATGCAGTAGTTTGAATTGCCTGCTTGGATGAACTCATATGGGAAATATTGAAAATAGCAGGATACTGAGTGTTACTGGAGAGCCTGATCTAAAGCTGGAAAGCCTTCTGCTTAGAAAATCAATCTATATTTTATAGCTGATCTGCATGTTTTATCTCTAGATTTCATATGTCTCCATGCATCTTTGTCTAAAAATTAGATCTGTACAGTTAGATTAGCATTATTTTCTGTAAGAGCAAGTTAGAAATAATTTAGCTTTTATTTTCTAAATTAAACTTAAAAAAAATATGTTCTAGATTAGAATATCAGAAAGTAATACAAGATCACATGTACAGAAAACCAAGATGATGCAAAGAAATGCAAAATGAGATGACACCACACAATATATAGAAAATAACACTATCTATAATCTGAAGTTTTTGTAGGAGCAAGCAGCATTTTAAAAAAAAAAAACACAAAACAACACAAAACCATAACAATTCAACTCTTTTAATGCAATCATTAAAAATAAAACCAGCAAGTTGTGTTCTGCCCACTGAGCTGTGATAATCTTTTGTAATATATAGAAAAATTAATTTAGTCAGTAATTGGATTCAACTCAGGAAGCTGTAGATTAGTTCCTGTTGTGGTTTTCCTAAGAAATCTCAGATGGAATTCATAGATAAAAATTGATTTTCCAGACTTAATGCCAATCTCCTTGTTAACTGGAGCTTATTTAACAACTTCAGCCTATTTCCAAAGTGTAGAATTTGGGCTGACAGTTTAGCTTTAGAAATATCACACAGAATACTTGTCAACAACTGTCCCCAAGTGTATGATTTTCTACTATGAAGTGTATAATTTGAAGAACTTCTTGATGCTTTTGAAAGGTTACATTGTAGTGGTCAGTCACTGTAATACTAAAATTATATTTTCTTTCATCTTCTGTGTTTAATAAGGCAGATTTAATTTTTATGCAGGCTTCTATCCTCCAAAGAAAACATATTAATTTTATTTTCCCTCTTTTTCTTCCCAGAGAAGCAATAAAAAAAGCCCAAAAATAAAAGCTTTGTGATATAAGCTCTAACATGAAGAAAAATATTTATCAGATTGCACAGATATTATTTCAGAAAGAAAGAAAAATTACCACGTTTTGGGAGAGCTTATTACTACAGCACACACACCTTTCCTGTATGTGTTTATTTGTGCTTATATAAAATTAAGGTCCATCTGAAGGACAGGAAGGAAGGAGAAGCTTAACTATGTTCATTCTCAGTTAATCCTCATACTTTATCATACCAAAGATCTTCAATTACATAGCATCTTTGGATTGCCCAGTACCTGCTCCAAGCACTGATAACCTAATCCTTATAGACACATCTTGTATTTCCACTGCAATCAAGCACTTAACTGGATTTATTCATTTTTTTTCTCTATTATTAAGCATGCAAGTGGAATGCAGTTTCTACATATGCTGCACCCTAAAAAATTAAACTACTATAAGCTGCATTGATTTTTGTAGCATTAATTTAATGTATCCAAACCATCTAGGACTGTATAAAAAACAAAACTCCACTCAAGAGGGGGACTTTTATCAAAGTTTAATTAAAGTCTTATTCTAAGATTGCTTCACTAGTAATTTAGCTTCCTAAACCTTCATTTTTCAAATACAACAAGTTCCCTTTTAATCCAAATGCTACCTGCCTAAGCAGATTTTAATCAGCTTGGAGAAAATGCATAGAAGAAATGGAGGGGGAAAACGAAAATAAAGTGAGAGCAGAAAAGTGTCAGCATTTATTTTATAATTAGCTGCAAAAACAGTCAAGATATTTACAGAAAGGACAGTTTCAGGTAATTTCCAGGTTACTCAGATGAGGAAGAATTTATTAGTAGTAAAGCCAAAATATACATTTCTAACATTCAGAAGTGCATCCAAACTTTCTTTATGAGAGATACTGAGTAAGGCAAGATATGTAAGGAAAATTAAAGTTACACTAACTGGAATTATCTTAACAGGAAAAAATAGGTACAAAATTTGGGGCACTCAGCTGTTCAGATATTGAAGAAGAAAAGCCAACTTCTGCTTATGTGCGGATTTGGAAGAATTGCTCATGGTTAACAGTTATACCACTAGATATGTCTAAGAAGTTGTCTGTTTTGCTAATGGTACCAGTTGGTCATTCTGCAATCTGTGCCACATCCTGAGACAAGAACAGTTAAAATGCTACTGCTCAAGCTTTACAGATGCTCTCTTTCTTCCTGGAATTTGTCACTGTTGGGGAAGCTGTGATCAGTCTGGTTTTAGTTCTGCAGAAGGTCTCAGCTTTCATGATGATGCTCAAGTCCCTTGAACCAAGAGTAACATGGTAGAGAGAGAAAAAACAGCTAACTCATTTTGAGAGGTCAAACTATTCAAAGAAAACTTGGGAAAATTTTGAGGGGTGTGGGGTGTGATTTACTATATGTTGTTGGGTCTCTGTGCTGAGCTTTGGGGGAGAGGTCACAGGGCTGGCTTCTGTGAGAAGTTGCTTGAAGCTCCTCTGGCTCCAACTCAAACCCACCTCTGGCTCAGGCTGAGTCCATCATTGACAGTGAATGCACCTTTGCAATTAGCATGCCACAGGGGAGGAAGAAACTGAAAAAACCCCACCACAACAAACAAACAAACAAAAACAACAACAAAAAACCCACCAAAACAAGAAACCTGCAGTGGAGAGAGTAGTGTGATGTGGGAGAAACACTGATGCAGACACCCCAGTCAGTGAGGAAGGAGGGCGAGGGGGTCTGCCAGGGCAGAGGTTCCCCTGCAGCATGTGGTGAGATGGCAGCTGTTCCCTGCAGCCCATGGAGGACCATGGTGGAACAGACCAGGAAGGACCACAGTGGAGCAGATAGGAATGTGCATTCATGGAGAACCCCATGCCAAGGGGGGTGACTGTGCCCAAAGAAGGCTGTGACTCCATGGGAAGTCCATGCTGGAGCAGTCTGTTCCTGAAGTACTGCACCTTGTAGGAAGGAACCACACTGGAACAGTTCATGAGGAGCTGCAGCCCTTAAGAAGGATTCATGTTGGAAAAGTTCATGAAGGACTGTCTCTCACGGGAGGGACCATACACTGGAGCAAGCAAAAATATGAGTCCTCCCCCTGAGGAGGAAAGAGCAGGAGAGACAATGTGTGATGAAGGGACCAAAATGCCCATATCCCATCCCCATCCACTGTTGCGGGAGAGGAGGTAGAGAAATCAGGAGCAAAGTAATTTGAACCCAGAAAGAAGGAAGAAGTGGGGGAAGGTATTTTTAAGATCTGGTTTTATTTCTCATTGTCCTGCTTTGATTCAATTTCTGACAAATTATATTGATTTTTCCCCCCAGTCTAGTCTGTTTTTTCCATCACCATGATTGGTGAGTGAACCCTCCCTGTCCTTGTCTCAACCTGTGAGCCCTTCATTGTATTTTCTCCTCCCCATCTCACTGAAAGACTGACTCTTCTGCATTGATTTAGGCCCAGGTCTGCTAAGCAGAGGATAGAAAAGTCACTCTTTCTTTAATTAATACATCTTCTACCATCCTTTTTGTTGTCCTTTTGTTGTCGTGTTACACTTTTGAGGCTTGTTAGGGGCTTAAAAGGTACAGTTAGTCATACTCCTTGTTGTCAGTTTCAACTCTCTGCTGTGAACAAAAAAGCCTGTGATACAGTCAGGCCTTTCACAGGATACCAATTAACATTAAATCTTTGATCTCCCCCTCTATGATTAATTTGATAAATAATTAATATTTGGCATTTTAAAAATTAATATGATAATGGAAGAAATATATAACCAGTTGTCTGCATATCTGATTCCATTGTCAGCATTTTTAATTCCCTGTAATTAATTGATTTATTACATTATCTGTTTATGAGCTTTTCTTATTTACATTACTAATTATTTTCTACTTTAAAAGTTTCATACATTGTTCCTTTGCATCACTGTTTCATCATTCAATCAGTTGTAGATATTAGTGATCGATTCCAATATAATAATTTCCCACAGGACTTGATTACTGTACCACTACAAGCTACTGGCTTCTTTCATTCCTGCCACTACCTCAAATTGATTATGTTCTCATCCTCAGAACACTTCTATTTTTGCAAAATTTATGCCTTTCAGATTCCTGCATTATTCAATAACACAATTCTTTTTGAAGAAATTGTATCACACCCAGAAAATTTGATTCTACCAATCTCACTCCAGACATACTCCGCAAAATAGCGCTCATTCCACCCAACCAAGCTAACAGGTTTCTTCTCTACTACACTTCTGAGTAAGTCTCACTTTTCCCTCCTGAATGAGCTGTTCCTCAGTCAAGTGCTGTCACTTTCTCAGTTTGTTCTTTTTAAAAACTATTATTTATCTTTTTAAACCAGCTTCTTTACAATTGCATGGGGTTTAGGCAACTTTTTTTAAAAAACACAAAATCATAAAGGATCACATCTTGTCATCTCCTGTTTATAGTTCACATGTTCTCACTAGTTTTGTCAGCACTTGGTCCTCTCTCTTCAGTTTTTATTTTGAAGTTATTCCCAAAGCTTGCAGGGGTGAAAACAGAAAAAAAACCAAAAAACCAACAAATGCAAGAGGTCTCAAGTAGACTATCATAATAAAAATATTATTGCTTATCTATCAGCCCATGATGGATTTTTGTTTTCTATAACTTGCTCAACTATGCCATCAACTAATATTATGCTGATAACATTCTAAAAAATTTATTTTAGGTATAGTATTTTAGACATGAAACAGCTGTAAACTGCACCTATAATATCCTTAATTAACATTGTTTTTTCTAATAAAATATCTGGATTCTGGAAAACACCTTCTTAAATTCAAATATTTTGAAGATATTTTATTAAATTATTCACTTAAGTTTTAGGGGGTTTTAATTCCTGGCATTTCACTGGGAAAAAACACTTCAAAAAATATTTTGGAAACCAAAAATTATCATGAAGTCATTTAGATAGCAGTTTGGCACAAAAGTTTTGTAATGCAATACATAAGTCTAAGAGTACCATGAATGGAACACTTGAATGCTTACAAATTAACCAGATGGTCAGTGTAATTTACTTATAAAATATAATTTCAGTTTTTTCCGCTTAGAGAGTGGCTTTTATAGTCAAGTGACATTCCACAGAAAAATTACTTCTTAATAGCTAAGAGCTTTTGGTGCATATGTTCTTGTTCCATGAAAGAGAGAACCACCCATTAAGGCAATACTGAAACTTGAAAGAATGCTAGAAATTCTAGCAAAGCAAATTGCTAAGATGTTGTCCGTGTGTGCACAAATAGATCTAATTTTCAATATATATATAAAAAAATAAGATCGCTTGCTGTTGAAAAGTGTTTGGTTTTTAGGTGTTTGTCTTTTGCTTTCCTAAAAAAAATTTAAAAAAAATAAAAAAAAAATATCATTTTTGGCCAGAGATTGAAGAGTTAAATATGGAAGAGTGAATCTGAACAGTACTTCCTCACAATAAGGTTATGATTAGACTTGTAAACCTAGACTATTATAACTGAGACTACACAGGTTTGTATGACAGTGGCAGGGTTTATCTATGCTAGTCTAAGAAGAAAAATACAAGGTTATTTCATGTATTATTTGTCTACTTCTTGTGTTTCATTTACTAAGTATATAGCTTTTGTAATTCTTAGAAAAAAAAGTCTTTTTAAAATTACTGTACAACAACAACTCTAAGAAAAATTCTGAGACAAAAAACTACGATAGAAACCTTTTGTTGCTGTAAATCAAATAAAGGGAAATTATACCTGTATGCAGGTCCACTACACCTCAGACCTTTACTGAGGGGTATTTAATCTGAGTCCAGTCAATCTTACTAGACAGAAGCATATTTTTTAATTTTTTTATTTTTTAGTATTTGATTTGCATAATACAATCAAATGTATCTATGTATGGTATGGGGATAAATATAAATATTCTTACTCTCATTTGTCCTGACTAAATTTGCTTAGCTGTAAGGAGTAGTCTTTATTGTAAACAAATATAAAAAAAATAGTAGCACATTAGTGTTTAATATTATTGTGAAAGCTACATGTAGTTGAAGGCATGCAGCTTAGGAGGGACCTCAGTTCCTCCTTCTGAGTTTTCTTCATATTGTTGGACAAGTTCCATAACTGCTATACTGTTCTTCAGCCGTCTTCTTTAAAAAACAGCTAATGCCATTTTCACTTCTTGTCTCATTTTCTTCCTTTTGTCTTGGATGGTTCACCTAAACCTAGACTTCCATGTTTTCTTATTGATTAGCACACAAATTATTGCAGGACTTGGACTCTGTCTCCCTTCTAGCTCTTTACTATGGCACTTTGCAGATTTTTTAAACTGATAGAAAAACATTTTAACTGGTTTTGTGTTTGCCGTTTTTATGATAAACAATCTTCAATACTTGTTTAATGACTGTTTACACTCTACAGTGAAAACTTATAAGAATTTGAGACTATTCTCCATTATTTCAGGCAGCATTGTAGATATGTGAAAAATGCTACCACTTTCATTTGCCTTAAGAGATGTTAATTTCTAGTCTCCTTAGTCAAGAAAATCTAATAATTAACTACAATTGTGCATATAAAATAAACTTTCTACTTTAATTTTTAGTTTATTAGTAGTGTTCCAACAATGCCAGAATCTCACTGTCAGCAACATTTAATAGATGATAAGCTACAAAGTAATAAGAAAGATAAATTTTAAATATTTTTTTTTTTCTTAAATATAGGAAATAAAGCCCATTATATAGTCAGTCTCCTAATGCAGGAACTAGATTGTTTTAGAGAACACTTTCTTTAAAGCATTTCTAATTTTTGGTTTACTTAATGTACTTGAGAAAACTTATTTTCAATAAAAGACTCTGATTTGAAGTAAAAGTCAACATGCAGAGCTAACAAGTCAATAGAGAGCCATGTAGTGAGACTAACAGAATTTTCAGACTTGTAAACAGAAAGCCTTCTCCAACCAGATCAGTCATAGCTAAACCTTTCAGGTAAAAGGTGTATTTTCACACTTTATATTATTACATTTTGTTTCTGCTTCTGATTTTTTAAGAGAGAAAACACAAACAAATTATTTGGTTTTGGAATGCTTTCCAATGTTATTGTTGTCGTCATTGTTTATTATTATTATTATTATTATTTAGGAGGCAACAAAGATTCTTATTTATCCCTTTCTTTAGCTAATAAAAAGTTCATATTTTCACCATGTGTTTGCAGATCAACATAGTGATGACTACAGAAACCATCACTAGAGCAATTACAGATTCATTAACAAGAAAATTATGCCTTTACTGTCAGCATGACTATTTCTCAAAATATTGTCAAGTTTATCATGGAATATTCTGTACTTATCAACAATTTCATCACATTCCGATAGCAAAAAAAAAACAACCCCAAAATAACAAAAAAAACTAAACCTTAAAATCCATTCTGCAAACAGAAAAAAGGGAATAAATACAACAATTAAATCCACATTGGGAGAAAGGAAATAAATGTGTTAGTCCAATAGCCCAAAAATTTTGCTTGAAGCAGTGCATCAAATAAAGCTTTTCTGTTAGTGATAAAATTGCAACCGAGACAGTTTCCTCTAAACATGTTTTCTAGTCAAAACAGTTATCTTTGGTGGTATTCATAACCAAAATTAAAAGTGTTGCTGAGAAGTCTCAGGCTCCCATTGTAAAAGATATGACTTTGAATCACAGCCAGCCTTTCACAAATGACTACATTAATCACATTGTGATAAAGTGAAAAGAGAAAATTATCCCCAAGAAAGATTCAGTCACACTATTATGAGCAGAAACTACTTTCATTAACAGAGCAGTAAAAGCAAGAAGAGACTCAAGAATTATTTTTCAGATACAGCACTTAAATTCCTTAAAACAAAAGCCTTCAGAGTGTCTTCAAAATATTCTATCCTTCCCTTCACCAAGAGATGTTGGCTTTATGAAAGACAAACAGAATTACCAAAACTCTGGGACATGGGGTAGGGGACGTTATTGGTTGTTTTTTTAATACCTCTACATTGGGTCAACTTGTATTGGGAGTCTTGCTAACAAAACTGTTTAAAGAGTATTATGATATGCCCTTAAGAAGTTATATGCAAACACATATAAAAAATGGTTTAAGAGCAGGAAGAGATTGCATTTTTGCCTCTTTTAAAAAATAATATTAATAATTAATAATAATGATCCTTCCCACAAGTTTAAAGGAAACACTTGGTACCAATAAGTAAGGCAATACGCCAGTAATTTCCTTGAAATGACATTAACTAGGTTAATGTCATCACTGCTACTGAATTAAGAAGAGAAGTTACGTTACACAATATGTAGTCTTAATTCATGTGAAAAGTGAAAGCACATCAGAAGACTTTATACTTTGTTCTTATAGGTACTTGTCAAGACAAAAGCCATTTTGAGGCACTTTTTTCTCCTCCTTCACCTAAATTCCAGCCTGAGAGATTAAATAGATTAGGTTTCAGGAGGACTTGCAGACCATTATTTAAAATACTAGAGTCCATGAAATTTAAACTTTCACAGCCCTTGTTGCTTCCTCATTACTGGTGCTAAAATACTTTTACTGTCAAGGAAAAAAAAAATAAAAATTGTTTGTGGACAAAAAATACTGAATTTCTTTGATGAAAACCTATTTTGGAAAAAAAAAAAAAACACAACAAAACACAACCAAAAACAAAACCCAAAAACCAAACAAACAAGAAAAAAAAACACCCAAAAAACCCCACCTGCACTGTATAAATGTAAAACTGGGTGATGCTCAAAGATGTGTGAACTTGGGCTCACAATTTAAAGTTTGTATCTTTTGATTCACAAATCTCTCTCCATAGGAATTTTATCTAAGTAATAACAAACTAGCAGTTTGGGATAAACCTAGTTCCTTTGCTACACTCCCTAATTGGTCTTGAAACTTAGTTTGTCAGCAGAAAAACCAAAAAGACTCTGTTTCTACTTGATGCTGTGCCATGCAAGACAATGTGTCTTCCTGAAGTCACTTCCAGTCCATACCATTGGTATAATTGTTCTGTTATTAGGAGTATTTTCTGAGATTAAAGTGATTCTTGTATTTTTAGTTATGATCTTATAGATGACAAATATTAGAACTAGGTAGCACTGCAGTTAAAAGTTCCAAGTAAGTAACCTGAATTCTATGCAATTAACAACTCAGTAGTATAATGATCACATAGTGATCTACCACTGTCTGAAGAAACAGTGAAAATATAACAGAAAGTGCCTTCTATAAATAAATACGTACAATGATAACATACCATACTTGGTTGAGCCCACCTCCATTCAGCTTGATGCAGTTGAAGAGTGAGACATTTTAGAGAAATCTTTTGAAAACTGTTCACAAAGAAATAAAATCTCTCTATTTTCTCTTTAGTGGTGTGTTTGTGGCCTGTCATTCCACAGCTGCACACACCTCTGCTGGAAGAGTAGACAGATGCACAACAAAGCAAAACACTAGACAACATGTCCTTAAACTTTTGATGTTAACATTGCAGTGAACTACTTAATCCACTGCTACTTTGTATGTGAACAGCTAGCACAAGTGAAGGGTAGGACAAATATTCTCATTCTGAAAGTATGGAAGGTTAAACAATAAGCAAATCACACCTAAGGGAAAGATCTTTCAAGGGAAGATCAGTTGTTCCAAAACCCAAAATATAATTATTTGTAAGACAGATTTATTTTCTCCCTACTTTTACTAGAGCATGGTGCTTTGACAACTCAATATAGGCAGTTTTCCCTGCCTCCATTTCCCATGCAATGCAAGTGAATTACATAGCTTTGTAGTTTTAAGTATAAATGAACTGGAAAAAGCAGATAGGATACAGAGAAGTACAACAGAAAAGGTACAATCATTAAGTGGTTTATGTGTGTTAAGTACTGAAAGAAAACTCTTTGATAAATGACAGTCAAAGCTTTCCCCCTGAATGGAGGACAAGGAAGAGAGAGCTTAGCATTTTTATATTCATAGTGCTCAGTAAGGAACTTGCATGCCACATAAATCTAAAATTTAATGCAGCAGGCAATCTGCCTTCAGTTATGTGGATTCCTTTGAAGCCTCTATAGCAATTTTCTAAGCAGCTGCACTGTGCTACAACTCAAGGAAAGGAAAACTACTCATCTTATCAAAACTAGTGTCTCTCAGACCACTGAATTTCTTCATCTCATCAGTACAACTTACATCAAACAAACAGTAGATGTTCTTTTAGAAGAGAAGATTGTGATTTAAACAGTTCTTTGTTAAGAAGTTTTTGAGATTAGTTGCCTGAGTGCCAGGAGCTTCTTTGTTGATTAGTAGCAGTCAGAAGAAAAATATTTTAGGGTTTATTCTACTATAAGAAAAAAAGAAAGCTTCACTGAAAACACATCTGGAGCGAAAATGTGTCATGTCTGTCTTTTTACTACATTTCTAGTTTTATTGAATGACTTAAAACATAATCTTCTCAAACTTTATGGCCATGTGGGCTGAGATTTCTGGATCTTACAGACATTATTTCTTCCAAGAATGTTTCAGAAGCTGCAGTTATCTTAATATCTATATGGCACACTTATATGAAGGAATAAAGCAATCTTTCCTTCCTCTTTGCCCATTCACTATAGATAGGAGTCAGTTCACGCTAGAAATTGGGCTGGTAATTCCATTGGGGGTATTTCCATCTCCATGTTGTTACGAAGGTAGTAACACTATTTCACATCTTGTGGACTTGTGTGTTGCTGGAAGTGCAGAATTTATACCTTTTTAGGCTTGACACAGAACAGACATTCCATCTTTTTACATCTTTCCCCTTCCTAATCCCCTTCCCAGGGGACATCTTATTTATCAGATAAAGCCCCAAATAATTTGTGCAGTGTACTCCCTGCTCAACTGCTTATACAGCAATAGATCAGAACAAAGTTGCTTATAAAATTGCATAGAACAGGCATGTATTAAGATTTTAAGTTTGACAGAGATTAAGTATTTCAAGTATTAATACAATTAATAGGTAATGATAAGATTTCTTGTCACCATACAACTTTACATGTAAGGATCAGTCTTGAATACAACAAAAAACAACAACCCTGAAACCAAAATGTTCTACAGCTACTTGAACGCTTTCTTTGAAGCATAAAGACAACAAAACAAAACCACAAAAAACCCAAACAAAAACAAAACAAAAATAAACAAACAAGCAAAAACTACCAAAAAACCCAAACAAATAACCCACTCCAAAAATCTCACAAAAGCACTCAAACATTTTTATATGATAGTTCTCTAAATGTCTGCTGGCTATATTTTCAGACACCCTTCAGTAGACAAGAAGGGTTTTTTACCTGAAAAAAAGCACTCAAAATTGTTTGACATAGCTTGTGTCCTTGATGATGCTTTATTTCTCTTATGACGGGCCTCATGTCAATGTAGATGCAGGAACAGTTTCAGTAAATATTACGCTGGATCTTGTCATGTTTGGATGAGGAGGCTCCAAATATCCTGTTCAGGCAGATTGTCGGCACGGAAGGTCACCCATCCCATCAACTCCCATTCCATCCCCAGGTTATGCCCAAATAAACAATCTATAGGGTGTCCTTTAGAAATAAGTGCCATTGTAGCATTTTCTGTCCACCTGCAGAAATTATAAATCTCTTACAGTAATGATGGAGTTGGTAGCCCATATCCTTTGAAAGGATTAGGTCTTACTTATAGGTTATATAGGTTTTTCAGCAAAATGTCTTCATGCATCAAAATGACAAGACCTTCAACATTACTTATTTCTGTCTTAAATGGACAGATACTAACTAGATTATAGGCATTTCTGATGTTCTCATTTCAGCCCATGTACAGCCCACCTACAGGTAGAGTTTCCTGGCTTTGTTGTTTCCTTCATATATCTTAGGTGTATACAGCAAACATGTTAAAATATCTTCACAAACAATAATTTATCACTATGTCCCAAAAAAGTAGCATCGTCTACTGGGAAGTGCACTGGACTGGGGCCCAGGGATGAAGACTTTACTCCTTAGTGTACACTATCTTTTTGAAATCTGTCAGAAAAATAATTCCATCCTCTCTCAGCTTCATTATTTCTACATAAGGAAGGGATGATAATTTTAAAAAGTTTTTGAGGAGAGCAGTTGAAAAATGCAGTACGTTAACTAGCTGGAGCAAACCACCTGTTCTTCTAGTGTCCAGAGCAGCCAAGTATTCCTCATTTTATTGTTTTCCTCCACAAACCATACAAGCTTTTACAGATATGGTGCACCCTAGTCATAGCCTCACAGGTTTAACATCTAGAATTTTACCCTCCAAAAACCAGAGAAGAAAATAATTCCTTTGGTGACCACTTGTTTTGCTGAGCCTCTGAGTAAGCTGATCAGGAAATGAGTGAACAAGCAGATCTTCTGATTTGTACACATGCAGCAGATTGCATTTCCCAGCAGTTCCAAAGACAGCTGATTGATAAATAATCCACTAACAATAATGTGTTTAATTTCAGGGAGAATTGTTCAGAATCAGTTTTCTGAACTTCAGCAAGTACATAAAGCCATTCTGTTTTAGCGAACCATCACTTCCTCTTTTTAAAATTAATTCAGTAAGGTTGCCGCTCAAAGAATAAGAACCGTGCTGAGTAAATTAAGTCTAAAATTTAGAAACAGATTTTCTGGAGTCTTATGTGGGCAATAGTAACATGCTTGTGCCAGAAGTGCTGCATGTAATGAATATAGATCACAATTTCCCTTTTCACTTAGCAAAATTTTGGGGCAGAAATTGCAACAGGACAGAGCTTCTGACCTTGACTACTGCTAATGAAACACAAAGCTAATATTCTATTTTCTTTTCCTTACTATGTATTTTCCTAGTTTTATTATTTTTATGCGAAGGATTCTATATAAATACAAAAGATCTTATGAGCTGAAATATTCATTTTTTAATTAAACAAAAAATAGCTGTATGAAGTAACAAGTAGGGATGAAATAGGATGACATGACACAAAATCCTGAAGAGCAAAATGTGTCTATATTCAGCACAATCAGAATACAGTTTCTTTCCCATAACGTTCTTCATCATGTCATGATTGTTAACATAATATTTGAGATTTTAGTGTTGAAGGTCAGAAGTATTAAAACAGCCTATTTCTATGTAAGACATGCCTCCTACTCTCCAAAGTTTCTTTGTCTCACTTAATCCTGCCAGGAGGAAAACAACATTGCACAGTCACACATGCAAATACACAAATGATACATGAATGCTCTAATTCACATCTTAGTACTAACTATTCCACTAGTACATTAGGTGACAATTAACATGCAGGTGAAAAGTGCTTCATTTAGTTTTTGATATTTTGTTACTATTTACATGATACAGCAAGCAGGAAGCAAATGCTCTGCAGCTGATGACTTCACAACAGGAGAAACTTGTAGTTGCCGTATAAACCAGAAGGTCCTCTAGAAATAACAGCAACATAACGGCCTTAAGAACATTTAGTCACTCATCCACTCTAAAGCAGTAGTAAATAAATCTAGCTCATCCATCTTTCATATGTAGTTTAGTGGCTTTTCCATAGCTTCTCATGAATGAACTTTGGAAATGATAAGCATATAAGGCTTCTTCATCCACCTTCAGACATTTCTCCAATATGCATTCACTGTAAATGTCAGAAAATATCATGGTTTATATACACAACAAAAACAGACCTTCTCTCACCCAAGATTCAATGCATTCACTAATACTAGAATTAAAAGGGAAAAAAACCCCAACAAACAAAAAAATCCAAACCAAACAAAAAAACAAATAAAAGCAAAGAAAAATCCCAAAAAGTCCACCACACTTTCAGATTAGTTATTTTTTTGTATCTAAAAAAATCTATCTTGAAAATTTAAACACAGGGATTAGATTCTAAGCTATATGTATTGCCATTTAATTTGTTAAAGTGTTCTGCAATATTTACCTGGGAAACTAGTAAGACTTCACATTTTCAACTATAACTATGTTAAACGTGCAGGAGAAGTAACTCACTAACTCAGTTTTGTATTATATTCAGATAATTTTTTTAAGTATACTTGCCGATTTTTCCAAGATTGCTAGGAGATAACTTATGGCTGGCTTGCTGGGGGATACATGTGAGACATTAATAAGTTCTTTCCTTAACTCGTGGCTTGATTAAATAAATAAAATAACTCCACTAAAAAAAGCTCCTTAGAAAGCTATGAGGTTTATTTTCTGCATAAATCATGTATCCAAGTTTTCTTTTTTCTAAGCTACTAACTTTTTTTCCACCTATCTTGATAGATAAGGGGGGAAAAATAAAAACATTTTCCTTCCTAGTGCAAGATGTTTTAGATATTTGCAATACATGCTTTGTATTCAAACAGGAATTTACTATACTGTCAAGCAATATTTCAAAGCTGTCCCTAGCCACTAGGTTCCTTAAATTTCAAAAATAAATGTGGTACATTGTAAATTCCTTTTTTTTTATACTTGAGGCTATTATAATAGTTCCACATGCATTCAGAAATCATATGGTGTATGGACAATTTGCTTTCTTGCCACGAAACAGGATATTCTTGTACAAATTACAGTATTGTATTAGCATTTTTCACCTTTCTTTGAAGCGTCAGAGAACCTAAACAAGTAAACATATCTGGTTCCCTTTCTGCTTAAAGAAACCAACAACTCCTTAAGGAGACTAGTATGAGCTTTCATGCTCTGCTTTTCTACAAAGCAAATATTTGGTGTGATCGCATTGGGACAAACAGGCAGTAAAGAATTTAATGGTCTATAAGCAATTAGTCTACCAGAGTACTCACTACGCCATGTAATCCTCTTCGTAACCCTAATAAATTGCCATCTTAAATATTGTCAGGAATTTCCTGCACAATACACATTCACATAACCTACTCCTGTTAGCAGGCTCTTTCATTGTCTTAGAAACAGTCTCTTGGCTAAGTCAATTTATCACTAGGTTATACTCATAGTCCTCCATAAAGTATTGTATTGTTATTTCCCACCTTTCAGCCCCGTCCCTACTCTAATTTTCTGACAATTCCATTTCTGCTGAAAACTTATTGCCCCTTTTCAGTACTGGCTTTAGCTGTCCATGCCACAGTTGGCTTTTCTTATTCACTCCCCATGAGCTGGGCTCCTCCAATATCCCAATAACAGTTTGTAGCCATCACTGGACTTACTACAGTCAAGAGAGCCACACCACAGACAAGGTTTCATTATTTTTATGTAATGTCAGCAACAGCACCACTATTTCATCCGATCCTTGAACTTTGCACTTCCTGTGGCTGTGTCATGTGTTTATTTTGGGTTCACCTATCACCCTCAAGTCTGTCTTGTTTAATTTCAGGACATAAGCTCCAAATAAACAGCAGACATTCAAGAACTGTTTTTTAAGTTCATGTCCTGATTTTCATACTACTGAGCACCAGTGAACTTGTTACAGTAGTTCACCTGACACATCATATACTAACAAATACCATAACCACACACCTGCCTTTTCCTGCAAAGAAAATAACATAAATTTATCCCAGGAGGGGATCTTTCAAACTCTATCAGCAACTTCACACCTACATACTTCTTCCTTCATTAAAAGTTTTGGTGACCTCAGAGTGAATCCACATAATAATTATTCTTTTTTCTATTAATTCTTTTCCATCCTTTATGACACCTCATGAAATGTTATTCACATTAGTTAATTAGCACTTGCTTTAATTTTCCAGCATCCTCTACACCCTCAACTAGATTGGCATGACCTACAGTTAATAAACCTATGTTAAATTTGGAATCTATTTTCTATTTATCTTCAAAACTTTACCAAAGTTAAGGTCATTGTATCCTCTCTAACAATAACAACATCCCACTCTAACTATAAAGCCTATCAATGTTGAGCTTCATTGCAAAGATGTGTTGTTTTTTTAAAATAACTCACTAACCAGATAACTCAGACATTCTGAAAAGCTACTGTGTGAATCATAGAACTATTCAGGTTGGAAAAGACCCTTGGGATCACCGAATCCAACCATCATCCCTACTGTACAAAGTTCTCCCCTAAACCATATCCACCAACAC
>NW_009954552.1:1978533-2194197 GCF_000747805.2 Chaetura pelagica
TGTCCAGTCTAAACCTCCCCTGTTGCAGCTTGAAGCCATTCCCTCTTGTTCTGTTGCTAATTACCTGGGAGAAGAGACCAACACCAACCTCTCTACAGTGACCTTTCAGGTAGTTGTAGAGACTGATGAGGTCTCTCCTCAGCCTCCTCTTTCTCAAACTAAACATTCCCAGCTCCTTCAAGCATTCTTCATTTTTTCATTTATTCAGATGTTTTCTCTAGGCCCTTCACCAGATTTGTTGCCCTGCTCTGTACTCACTGGTCCTATACTTCTGCTGGTCACACTGTTTCTAACACAAGCCAGGATGCCATTGGCTTTCTTGGCCACCTGGGCACACTGCTGGTTCATATTCAGATGCTTGTCAACTAGAACTCCCAGGTTCTTTTCTGCCAGACACTTTCCAGCCACACTTCCCCAAGCCTGTAGAATTGCCTGGGGTTGTTGTGCCCCAAGTGCAGGACCTGACACTTGGTCTTGTTGAAGCCCAGACCATTAACATGAGCCCAACGAGCTAATCTATCCAAGTCTCTCTGTAGAGCCTCCTTATGCTCCTGCAGATCAACACTCCAGCCTAGCTTGGTGTCATCTGCAAACTTACTGATAATACACTCTATGTCCTTATCAAGATCATCAATAAAGATGTTAAACAGAAACAGTCCCAACACTGAGCCCTGAGGAACACCACTAGTGACTGGCCACCAGCTGGATCTTACTCCATTGACCACCAATCTGTGGGCTTGACTGTCCAGCCAGTGTTTGGTCCAACAGATCATGTGCTCACCCAGGCCACGAGCAGCCAGGTTTTTTATGAGTTCTATGGGGAACGATGTCAAATGCTTTCTGGAAGTCCAAATAAACAATATCCACAGCCTTTCCTTCATCCAATAGTCAGGTCATCAGGTCATAAATGGAGATCAGGTTTGTCAGGCAGGACCTGCCTTTCATAAGCCCATGCTGACTGGGCCTGATCCCCTCGTTATCCTCTATATATCTTCTAATAACACTTAAGATCTTCTGCTCCATGACTTTCCCTGGTAACGAGGTCAGACTGAGAGGTCTGTAGTTTCCCAGACTTTCCTTTCTGCCTTTCTTATAGATGGGTGTTACATTTGCTACTGTCCAGTCCTTTGGGACCTCACTAGTTAGCCAGGACTTCAGGTAAATAATGGAAAGTGGTCTGGTGATCATGTCTGCCAACTCTTTCAGCACCCTTGGATGTAACCCATATGGTCCCATAGACCTGTGTGTGTCTAAGTGGTGTAGTAGGTCTCTGACCACTTCCTCTTTAATTGTGATGACTTCATTCTCCATCTTCTCCCTGTCTCCTAGCTCATGTGGCTGGGTAACCATGGAGCAGCTAGTTCCACTGCTAAAGACTGAGGCAAAGGAGGTGTTGAGCACCTCAGCCTTTTCCTCATCCTTTGTTACTAAGATTCCCTCTGCATCCAATAAAGGATGGAGATTTTTCCTAATCCTCCCTTTGTTGTTAATGAACTTATAGAAACATTTTTTATTATCCCTAACAGCTGTAGCTAATTTGAGCTCTAGCTGTGCTTTAGCTCTCCCACTTTTCATCCTGCATAAGTTCACTTCATTTTATAGACTTCATGAGTGACCTGTCCCCTCTTCCAAAGGTCATAGACTCTCCTTTTGTTCTTAAGGTCCAGCCAAAGGTCCCTATTTAGCCAGGTCCCTATTTAGTCTCCTACCCTGCTTACTGGTTTTTCGGCACAGAGGGACAGCCTGCTCCTGTGTCCTTAAAACTTTTTTTTAAAAAAAGGTCATAAATTTCTATTTAGAATCATAGAATCATTTATTCAGTTACTTATAAGAACTCATTTACAGTGGCTATTCTGAGTCTTTAAAAAAGTTTATTTAAGATGTGAAAGCAGCATTAAAAAAAGTAAGTGATGCAGCATAAAAAGATGTAAGTAATGTTTCCTGACACACCAATATATGTTGTCTTTTCAATTACATGCAGATTGAGAGCCTTGCAGCTCACCCACCAGGCATCCAAGAAAACCGTAGTTCATATAAAGTTCAGGCTCTCTAAGTCCTCCAAAGCTTCAAACTACACTAAAAAAAAAAAAAAAAAAAAGTAAACCAAAACCAACTTGGATATTGCCAGACCTCACTAAATAACCACAAGATGTTGTGAACCTACCCCTCTCCTATTGTTTCCATTTATGAGCCCCTATTTGCCAAAGCTTGTTCAGTTTTCATATGTGGGTTCCTTAGAGAAGAAACATCCCTTAGCTGGCAAGCTCAGGTGTCCAACTTCTTTGGTAAGTGTTCAAAGAGAATTAAAATTATCCACAATTTTATTAAATTAAATGTATTAAAATAAATGTATGGAAATTTTCAGTTCTTAGCAAAAACAGAAAACGATTATGTTAGTTTATACGCACTAGTTAGCAATGGACTTTCCAGTGAAATCAGATGGTCTGCAGCTTTCTTTATATGTCAAAAAAGCATTTTCTTCCTGTTTAACCATTACCACAAGCTACATATGTGTAAAATATTGTTACCTCTCTACCCCAATAATTTTACCTTCTGCAGAACATTAGTAAGTTTTTTCTTAGAAAAACTACTGTAATCATTGACACAAGCAAGCTAATTCACAGTAAACCTGAATAATGTATCCATTTGAACAATCCAAAATGTATAACATACGCATATACAAATGAGGTCCAAAAATAACACTGCATATGAATAGGAGTAGCAGAGGAATAATATTTATTTCTGAGAGCTGGTCTAAGGACAACAGTGATGAATAGAAATAAGTTGCTGATTTATGCCAGATTTTCCTCAACCACACACATACAGAAAGCACTGCTTCGTTAACACATCCACAAACTTGTATTTATCTCAATAAATTTAATTATTTTACTTAATGAACAATGATATCTCAGTGATATTGCTATATTAAATTCCTCTTTTAGTGCCATCTCCTCTTTTAGTGCCTTCTCCTTCTCCAGATACTGTTCAGTCACATCATTACAGTATGGCCATGTAGTGTTTGAGACTCTTAACCAATAATTCACTAAGTTAAAAAAAGCTATAGCTATTTTGAAATTAATCACATTCATCTATTAAAAAAAGGAACTTCTAACAACAAACTGGTTTGCCTGATCTTTGTACATTTTCCTTTTATCTCTTATGTAATTATTTTCTGTGTCTCTAGACAGGTACCATTCTTGTTATATATTATATAGCCTTTTTAAGCTAGTTTTTTGCCTCATCATGAAGTCTTGTTCCAAACCTCAGGCCAGAACACTGCACAATAGTTCTGCATTTTTTGCTACTAAGGAAAAGAAGTGATTTTACAAGTGGTGTCACACATCATGAACCTGTGTGTTCGGTATTTAATGGAACTCTACAATGAACTCTAACATTATTTGTCATAACATTCCTCTGACACCAGAATATTTTCAAACTGAATTGGAAAAAAAAAAATAATATCCCAAACAAAACACTGAAAGGTCTTTTAACAGGTTTGGAACTGAGTTGTTACTTATATAGTAAGATGTCCTGCTCAACCTCAGTTAGTGTAGCCAAATTATTAATCACAGGCAGTTTCTTGCTCAAATGCAATCTTTCCAAAATTTTTTTTCTGATTAGGTAAGTTTGGCAAGTACTTCCAAACCTTAGGGGTCCATTCCTGGGCTGCTCAGCTACATCACATCCCAAGGTCTGACTCCTGTTGAAAATTCTCTTCAGAATGAATGAAAAACATTTATGTATTTTCAGCTTCCTTGATTTTTTTAGACAGTTTGACTATTCTAATTTCATATGACAACGTATCTTATTTCAAGAGATTGTCAATCAGAAATATAACCTATTTAATTCATTTAACTAAAGGTGCTATTTTCAACAAAGCAGATGGATAAATCTAAACAGTTATTTCATAGAGTTCCAAGGTGTGTGTGTGAGAACACATGCTAAAATCAAAGCAGATTCTTTGCAGGAATAATGTTTACAATTTCATTCTAGAGATTAGCGAAAGCTAGTAGGCTAAAATGATCAACACGTAACTCCAAATCTATGTGTTGCTACTGCTGTAACACCCCCACTTACGCTGCTTAAACAAGCAGCATTGGAATTAACAACAACAAAAGATGGTTTTATTTAGCCATTACAAGCCTTTGCCATCATGTCTTTTATGCCATAACATAATGTTTCAACCAACAAGTAACCTACTATGCAAATGAACAGTAGGAAGCATATTAATGTCAGAGGCTGAAAGGAATGAGAGAGGAATTCTGGAACTAAATAGTGTTTAAAAATGACAGAAGTAATTGATTCTTTGCATGAGGTTTAATGAACAAAACTTTACATGGAAGACAGGACATACATGGAGTAAAATAATTCATTTTAAGATTCAGAAAAAATGCATTATTTTCCCCAAAGTTCATCTAATTTGCTAATAATTGCCTGGATAACCTATCTCATGCTATAATTTCCTATAGCTAAATTCATTCTACCATAATTACCTTGACAATCAATTTCATAATTTCTTATTTTAAAACTGAAATGAGAGATACTTGACTAGGCAACAGTAATTATCAAATATTATGTCACTGTTTAAAATACTGAGTGGACCAGAAGTCATGAATTAACAAGGGGATTTTACTGCCCTAAAAATTGGAATTTCATTACTAGCCAAACATCAAAATCAACATGTGAAAAACAAAATTTAAAACTTATTTATGTAGTTTCAACTTCCCTGAGAAAAGTTTCTAAATTATATGTAGCAGAGGACACATCAGAAACTGAAGTTACAAAAATCTATCTTTATACACTTTTCAGGATCAGGAAATTTAAAGAGATTGAAGACTAAACAGTTTTTGACAGCAACTAGAAACAGAAAAATGTTTGTTGAGGATTTGTTTTGCCAAGTTATGAAACTGAGCATTTCCTGCTAGGAAGCATTTTCAAGTAATTTCATTTGTAGACAAGATCTTCAAGACTTTGACTGTAAGTTGTCTAGGGCACCATTAAAGTCACCACAGTCAGAGAATCCTCTCCCTGATTTTTTTCTGCTACTGTAACTGCTGAAGGCAAAGGGTCCTCTAACATGTGAGAACGCAATTCAGGCAGTTTTAGTCAGTGGAAGGACAACCAAAGGCCATGATATTTAAAGTCTCCTTTTAATGGCAATGTGTCAGTGCTTCTCAGAGGAAATGTCTGTATGCCTTTTTTTTTAAAGCAATCTCCAGAAAGCCAAGAAATCTATACCAGGTGTCCTCTTCAGTCTTATATCTGGCACAAGAGTGCTAAGCTCTTGCAGGGAGACACTAGCAAGTACGTAGAGTGATCACTTTCTGGTAGTGGAGAAAGAACAGCTTTGACTGTTTGTTGTTTTTTTTTTTTACTTTTTGTTTGTTTGTTTGTTTGTTTGTTTTAGCTGTGTAGCTTTTCTCATTTTTGTTAGAAACACACCTGTATTCAGGTCAACAGTGTTAGACATGCTCTTAGTAGCAAGTAGTTCTGCTTGAGCAGCTTTATCATCCCATATCAGAATACTCAAACTGAAGCTTAAAACACCCACTCTCTTCCTCCAGAGGGATCTTGCTACAGTGGAAATGTCTCTTCTGCTGGTTGTCAGCCTACTAGACACTTCATTACAGGACTGAAATAAAAAGATATGCAAAATTCACCGCTCCATGTATCTCTGAATGGATAAGTACCTCTTCAAGAAATAAAAATAGGTTTTATTCAGGACTTTTTTTTCCCCTTCTCTTAAATTCAATGCACTCTCCTATAACAAGTACAAAGTTGACCATTGCAATGCGCTGACTCCATTGCTAGAACTGCTGGAGATGAGAACAAGGTAAAGGAAGAAGATAGCTACACAAAATAAGAGAGATCATGAGCAAAGTGCTTTTAACTGTGCCTCAGAGGGCTGGTGATGGGGTTTCTGTGATTAGTCTAAACCAAATTTTCACAAGTGGTAAGCACAGGGCACGTTTCTAAATTCTCTGCCACTGACACCTAGAGTTCCAATTTGCTGAAATGTTAAATACTTATCCCTATAACTGAGGTTAGTGGGAGATAAAATTTAAAAGCAAGGAGTGAGAAATAATGTGCTCTAGAAATGGATAAATTCATGGTCTGGAAGCACTGTGGAGGCATATACAAAGAGGTAAGGCAACAGCTTTCAACATGAGCCACCAGTGTGCACTCACAGCCCAGAAAGTCAACCATGTCCTGGGCTGCGTCAAAAGAAACACAGCCAGCAGGGCAGGGGAGGTGATTCTCCCCCTGTTCTCTGCTCTTGTGAGACCCCACCTGGAGTTCTAGAGCCCTCAGCACAGGAAAGATAGAGACCCGTTGGAGAACATCCAGAGGAGGGCCACAAAGATGATCTGAGGGCTGGAGCACCTCTCCTATGAAGACTGGCTGCGAGATTTGGAGCTCTTCAGCTTGGAGAACAGAAGGCTCCAGGGAGACCTTATAGCAGCCTTCCAGTACCTGAAGGGGTCCTACAGGAAAGCTGGAGAAGGACTTTTCGCCAGAGAGGACAACGAGTAATGGTTTTAAACTAGGAGAGGGCAGATTTAGGTTAGACATCAGGAAGAAATTCTTCACCATGAGGGTAGTCAGATGTCAGAATAGGTTGCCTAGGGAGGCTCTTGATGCCCCCTCCCTGGAGGTGTTTAAGGCCAGGTTGGATAAGGCTTTGACCACCCTGGTCTAGTGGGAGATGTCCCTGCTCATAGCATGGAGATTGGAACCTGATGATCTTTAAGGTCCCTTCCAACTTTAACCATTCCATGATTCTGTGTCAATAACTGTATCTGAAGTATCCAGTAATCTGTTTTTTCTGTGCAGTGAATGATAGAATTGTAGAATCATTGAATCATAGAACCATTAAGGTTGGAAGGGACCTTAAAGATCATCAAGTTCCAAGCCCCCTGCTATGAGCAGGGAACCCTACCACTAGATCAGGTTGCACAAAACCTCATCCAACCTGGTCTTAAAAACCTCCAGGGAAATATAAGCAACTTTCTAGTAATAAATAAATAAATAAATAAATAGCTTAGTAGCTGCCTGATTAGCACATTTGGACAGCTACTGTGCAAGAAAAAGAAAATCACACTCAAGATAAGTCTAATATCAGTAGTGAAGTGCCTGTTGCAGTTCAACAGTGATTACCACAAAAAGGTAGATGCAAAATGAAGTTTCACGTATCTTCATGTTCAAATGCTGTGATTGAAATTGTGTCTGAGCTGCACACTAAAGAGGAACAAAATGTGCCTGTTGATTATGCTGACCCTGCTTTACTGCAGCCTGAGCAAAATGGAGAAGTTTTAGCAACAGACATAGCCAGAGAACTTAAAAGTTCAGCAAATTAGGATTCTACAGACAACTTTAATTCTAGTATTCCTCAATGCTTTAACTTAGGCATTTTTTCAAAGTTGTTTTATGTCAGGGTGTTTTCATACCAAGTGCCAGAAATCAATAAAAACTGGACCACTAGAAGAGACAGGGTAAACCAGGAGCCAAGGCTAACCCTCTACAGGTAGGGCTCTCGCTTGATAGTGCACTATCCCACAACACCCACACCAAATCACAGCAATAGTGTCCATATGCATTGCTAGACACGGCAAAGTAACAAACCAGCCAGTTCCAGGGAGAAGTGGATCTTTAATACGATCACTGTGCTTCTAAGATTTTTTTCATTTTTCAGATTTTTCATCCACAGTGTCTTTATGCATCTACAACAGTCAAACAGTTGCAAAAGACCTCCAACATATGCTGTATGAGGAAGTTAATGCACAAACTTCATATAGTATCAAAATAGCATAACGTTACAGAGATGTTAAAAATTTGAGTCTGTAAAGACCTCACAGTATTTTCCATACATGGAACATTGCATGTTTGCCATCAAACAGACAGCACTATATTATATATAAAAAACAGAAAATCTTGTTAAATACGTTTTACACTACAACAAGCTGTAGAAAAGTATTTATTACTCTTCTGCATTTTCAGCTACTCAACTGGTTTCACTCTACTACTTGTTTTACATATACTACTTACTATTTTAATCTTTGCAAAATCCACCTGGGACCTTATTCTGAAAAGACCATAATGACAGAAAACACAGTGAGGAATTCTCACAGCATTGACTAAAATACATTCAAGTGTTCTCACAAAATAGCTGCCAAAAAAAGTGTGGCTTCTCAAATACACTGATGCTATAATTTATTAATGAAAATATAAATGTGGGTTATTTGTAGCCAAGAAGGCCAATGGCATCCTAGGGGTGTATTAGAAAGGGTGTGGTTAGTAGGTTCTCCTTCCCCTCTATTCTGCCCTGGTGAGGCCACATCTGGAATATTGTGTCCAGTTCTGGGCCCCTCAGTTCAAGAAGGATGGGGAACTGCTTGAAAAAGTCCAGAGCAGAGCCACAAAGATGATGAAGGGAGTGGAATATCTCCCTTATGAGGAAAGGTTGAGGGAGCTGGGTCTCTTTAGCTTGGAGAAGAGGAGACTGAGGGGCGACCTCATCAATGTTTACAAATAAGTTAAGGGTGAGTGTCAGGAAGATGGAGTCAGGCTTTTTTCAGTGATGTCCAGTGATAGGACAAGGGGCGATGGATGCAAACTGGAGCATAGAAGGTTCCACTAAACATCAGAAAAAACTTCTTTACTGTGAGAGTGACAGAGCACTGGAACAGGCTGCCCAGAGAGGTTGTGGAGTGTCCTTCACTGGAGACATTCAAAACCCGCCTAGACACGTTCCTCTGCGATGTAGTCTAGGTGACCCTGCTCTGGTAGGGGGGTTGGACAAGATGATCTTTTGAGGTCCCTCCCAACCCCTAAGATTCTGTGATTCTATGATTCTGTGATTTATTGAATGCCAATATAACCAATCAGTTAACTGAAAACTGCAAACTGTTGGACCATCTCAGCTATCTGTGTGTTCTATGTGTAATCTAAGTGTGTTCTGTAATTCCAAACTGATGCCCTACCTCCTTCAGAATAGAATAATCATTTAACAGAATCACAAATCCTCAAAATGGTTGAGTTTGGAAGGGACTTCTTCAGGTCAACTCATCCAACTCCCTCTGCTCAAACAAGGTCACCTAGATCCCAAGATCATCTCCAGATTGTTCCTGAATATCTCCAAGGAGGAAAACTCCACAGCCTCTCTGGGAAACCATTATAGTTCCCTGATGTTCACAGGGGACATTCTCTGTTTCAGTTGGTGCCTATTGCCTCTCATCCTATCACTATCCTTTCCTGCAAAGCTACTTTTCTGCCATTCGGCCTTCAGCATGTACTGATGCCTGGGGCTGTTCCTCCCCAGGTACAGGCCTTTGCCCTGACTCTTGTGGAACTTCATAAGGTTCCTGTCAGCTCATTTCTCCAGCTTGTCCAGGTCCCTAGGGGTGGCATCATGACCCTCTGGTATGTCAGCCACTCCTCCCACTGTGTGTCATCAGCAGACTTGATGAGGGCACACTGTGGCCCATCACCCAGGTTATTAATGAAGATGTTAAACAGTACTGCACCCAACGTTGATCACCTGGGATATACTGCTAGTTACTTGCTTCCAAATAGACTTTGTGCCACTCAGCCAGTTTTTAGTCTACATCACTCTGCTTAGCCAGCCCATGTATCATGAGCTGGTGTCTGAGGATGGGAGACAGTATCGAAGACCTTACTGAAGTCCAGGAAGACAATACCCACTACTCTCCTCTTGTCTACCAGGCCAGTAATTTTCTCGTAGATGTCTATCAAGTTTGTCAAGCATGACATCTCCTTGAGTAATCCATGCTGATTACTCCTGATTCTTGTCATTCATGTGCGTGGAAATGTTTTCCAGAATTAGCTGCTCTATGATATTTGCAGGGATCAATTTGCGGTTGACCAGTTTGTTGTTCCCTGGGTGCACCTTCTTGCCCTTTGAAGATGGGGATGACATTTGCTCTACTCCAGTCTTCAGGCCCTCCTTCAAATCACTATGATGGATTGAAGGATAAAGAGAGTGGCCTCACAATTATATCTGCCAGCTGTCTCAGCAGTCTTGAGTGCATCCCATCAGTGTCCATGCATGTACAATTTGCCTAATTACTCCCTAACCTGATAATCTACTCCCAAGTGTACATTTTCCTTTCTCTGGATTATTCCTGTGGTCTCTGTGACCTTGAATTTCTTAACACTGTTTATTTCAGTAAAGACTAAAGCAAATAAGGCATTGGTACCTTCTGCATAACCAAGTCCCCCACCTTGTTTACCAGTGGGCCCACATTTTTCCTAGTCTTCCTTTTGTCACCTATACAGTTATAGAAGCCTTTTGTATTCTCTTGGCATCTCTAGACAGATTCAATTCTATTTGGGCTTTAGCTTTCCTCATCTCATTTCTAATTATTTGGACAAGGTCTCTCTATTCCTCCCAGGCTGCCCATCCTTGCTTCCATCCTCTGTATGCTTCCTAGTTGTGTTTGAGCTTGGTGAGTACCTTCTTCATCCATGCAGTCCTCACTACATGTGAGCATGGAGGAGGTGATCATCTCTTCCTTCCAGCGCTTTATCCCATGGGACTCTTCTAAACAGAATTTTTAAGAGGCCAAATTCTGCTCTCCTGAAGTCCAGGTTTGTAAGCCTCCTTTTTATTTTCCTATTCTTTTTCTAGTTGAAATCTTTCTGATCAAATTTAACAACCATCAGAACAGAAGGTCAACTGTTTGCAGCTTTCTCATTGTGATTAGCAGATTTAAGCACTTTATTTTTTGGTGTATATAGGAACATTGAGGTCCATCACATGAGTTTTCCAAATCCTATTTGCAGTGCTACAATACAGACGGACAGAGAAGCTGCTGCAAATATTACTAAGTTGTTATGAAACATACCAGTAAGTACTTATTTAGCACTAAGGTTTAAGAAAACAGATGAAATATTACCATATTTGTCCAGAACACAAAAAAATGAAAGATGCCTGTCAGAATCTTCCTATTTACAGCAGTTGCTGTTGCAACTTTAAGATAGGTTTTTTTGAGCGAACAGATAAATCTGTACTTTGTGACTCAACACAGAAATACATACTAAGTACAATGTAACTTGGTACCTCAGTTAAAGGTACCAGTGCCTGCTACTACAAATGAGACAAGCTGAAAAACTGAGAGAAAGAAAATAAATTGTTGCATTACTTTAGAGAATTAAATGACAACCTATACAGAAATCTCCCCTAACTTTTTTCTTCTTTATTTACTTATTCATCAACACTCAGAAAGCCAGATGTTTTAGCAGCAACAAGGGAAAAAAGACCTATAAAAATATTTAAAATCTGCTCCCCAAATGGATTTGCTGTAATTTTGAAAACTCTTTTTCGGAATTCAAGGTATTTCTTGGTCCCATAGGATGGAGAAGGAAATTACTACCATATGTAAGAAACGTGTATCAGAATCTCTCTTATTATACTGAAAATAAATATTTACAAGTGCTTTGTAACCAGTAGGTTTCCACATAGTGGAAACTATGGATTTTTTATCATTTCTAAAGAACAAAGTTGATCAGAAAAGTTATCATCAAGTACTCATAGTATGACGCTACCACTATAAACATAAACAAAGGGAAAATGAATATAAAACTTCTCAAATAACCTCATTTGTACTCAGAATGTTTAGTACTATCTTGATTTCTTTCCTATTATTTAATCTTTTTTCTTGAGAGTAATGCAGACTTTTGCTTTAGAAGGTAACCAAATCATGCATCAACACTTCAGTGTTGTCACTTCATATAGAGCAGTACAGCAACGTGTCCAGTTAGAACTAGTTCTATTTAAAATGATTTAACATTAAATGTATGTCTCAAATGGATTCCACTAAGCATTTTATTTTTATATTGCATATATGATTACAATGCAAGACAAAATTCAATACCCAGGAATTACTGCTGTCAGGAGCTTGGCTGCTCTGAGCAGCACACTAACTTACCTCATGTCCAGTAATTGCATCAAGGAGTTTTCCTAAATATCTTCATATTTATTTTTGCAAATGTGTAATTAGATATATTGTAAATGTTATTGTTTTCCCCTGTTATGTCCTTTTAGGATGCCGCAGTCTTGTAGGGTGACACTTTTTTATGTATTTGAAATTTGTATCTGAAATGTGGTTCTTCCCAGATACCAAGTGATAGCACTAAAATAATGCCCCATATTGCTTATAGAAAAATGTTTATTCTGAAATATATTAGACAAATTAATTCTCATTTTTAATTTCTACTTAGTTGACAGTAAACAAATAATATTGGCTGGATAAATCTACATATACACATAATTTCCTGCCTGGATGAAAACGTTCTGTATGTCAGAACAGAATAATTTACCCGTTTTTAAGTGCTTTGATCCTCATACTTCTTACACAAGTTCTGCTAATTTCAATTCCATTTTTGTTTGAGCCTTTATTAAGTATTTAATTAATAGTTCCTTGCTAAGTAAGAGAATGGATGTTCCCTCATCTGAATCAAGAAATCATCACCCTGCTTTAATCCAGCTCCAGTAAAGAGAAAAAAAATATATATCTCCCTATGTTTCTTTGTGACAAAAATCCCTGACATTTCTCAAGAGCTTCTGAAAGTTGCTTGAATTACAAACACACAATCTAATGAAAACTGCCAAGCCATTTTTACACTTAATAACAAGTTATTTAAACAGTGGAAGACAAAATATACTGGCCTTTTTCATCTGTGGATTTAGTTAATTGCAAAGGCAAATCATAACTGACAACATGCCAAGAATACTTTGCTGGCTTTCCTGATGTGAAAGGGCAATGAAACAGACTTGGGTTACATAGAATATCCAAGATGACCTTCTGCAGCTGAAACACCTGGGCTGGAGGAGGGAAAGGAAGAAAGGGAAGGAATATGGGCATTATCCTCCTTAACTGGAATAATAATCATCATCATCACCATCACAGAATCATTGAATGTTTATGGTTAGAAGGGTCCTTAAAGATCCTCTAGTGTCAACATCCCTGCCATGGGTTGGGACACCTCCCACTAGACCAGGGTGCTCAAAACTTCATCCAATCTGGCCTTGAATACTTCCAGAGATGGGCTATCCACAACTCCTCTGGGCAGCCTGTTGCAATGTCTCATCACCATCACACTAAAGAATTTCTTCCTTATATCTTACCTAAAATCTACCCTCTTCCACTTTACAGCCATTGCCCCTTGTCCTATCAATGTAAGCTCTTGTAAAAAGTCCCTCCCCAGGTTTCCTGTGGGCCCTCTTCAGATTCTGGACGGCTGCTATAAAATCCCCTCAGAGATTTCCTTCTCCAGGCTGAATAACCCAAACTCTCTCATCCTGTCTTCAGAATGCATGACACAGCAAAGTATTGTGTTTCAATACAGAAAATATGAGTGAAATGCCCAGTCACTTGTATTTGGGTCCATATTGAGAGTTTTCCCAACCATTCTCTGACCACTTCCCCTTACATAGTCTGTCTTAAATTCCGAAGTTAGATGTGGCAGGTTAGAAGGCATGAAGAAAAGATATGAAGCTGACAAAATAAATCACACATGCCTTTCTAATATAATTTTCTGGCTGTAATTTGCTTCTGTGTTAAAGCAAATTGGACTGCCTTTGACAAGTCCAGGAGACTAGCAATTTAGAGCAACTAATGGGATGGTCAATGTAATCATGCAGCTGCTATAGTAGCAGCTATTACACTTGTGTTGTTTACCCAACTCTATAGCCCTCTTCAGTCACTGATAAGAATAAGGAATTCATCTTGCTTCAGAAATATACTGTGAATACACATCACTGTTGCAAAACAATGCACCCATGCACAGATGCATGCACATGAACAAGTATAGCTTGTCTTTTAATAGGAATACCAAACAATTAAAACACAATCCTGTAACAGCAGAGAGGTTATTTTAGGGAGACAATTCTACTTTTTTTTGTTGCTAAAAACTTAGACTTCACAGAGAAAAAAAAATGTAAGTGGTGTACTAAACTGTGCTGACAATATCTAATCTCTATTTAAGAGGGTCAGACATTTACTGAAATTTATATTTACCTTTTATTATACTGAGAATATCTAAATAATTACAAGGCATTAGTCTTTTGGTGAGCTGAGAACCAGAGCAGCCAGGTTTCTACTTAACTAACATTATTTTAAGAAAGCCTAAAGTTAGACTTGAGGTTTCATTGGGCATTCATTTGTATTACATTGTTAACATTTTCCTATCCAAATATAGTTTCTGTCCTTTAGTAGAATACAACAGATTTTGCATGTCTGTTTCTGTATTTCCTCAATAACTAAACTCACACTTCGGTTTTAAGTTATGCAAATACCTGAAAGATTTACATTATTTACATTGCAAGCCTCCTTGTAGATTTCCTGAACTGTGGCCTCCAATGTGACACCTTCTGGATTATATTAACGTAATCTCAAGCATTTTATAACTCTAACCCTATGTAGCTGTACAGGCATTTCAGATATTCAGACAGAGATTTTTCTGCTTAAAATTGACTTAACCCAAGACATCAAGGGATATACATTCAGAGTGTTCACTGAACAGCTCCAGGCTGCAATGGAGAGGTGCTGTTTGTCTGGAATAACATTTAATTAGAATGAGGGTAATCCAGATTTCTAGCAGAAACTATCTGCATGTGGGTTGTTGAACTAAATGTATTGAATAAGGGAAAAAAAGAGGTTAAAAAACATCCAGAATTTTGTATAATGTCACAGAAATACAGATTTTGAACTGACATTTTCCTTTGTTTTCTTACTACTAGATATTCATGTGAAGTATTGAGACAGCAAATTAGGATGTAATTCATAAATGTAGTTCCTCTTCCCTCACTGGTACAATTTTGCAGCTTTCAAAGGAATTGATGTTGATTGTCAACAACAGAATCAGAAATTTTGAAGTGAAGCACAGACTCTAAAGCGTTTAAATGTTGTGTCTCTTCGTGTTCATCCATTATGTATAATACGACGTGACACTGTGAGCCAGAAAAGAAGCTCCTTTCACCTTCCACCCCGCCACAAATATATCCCCAGGCGCCCTGCTGAGTCACTGTGCTTCCAAATCTATGTAGGCAGAGCCTCAGACAGTGCCCCAGGGCAGATATCATCCTCCTCCTTTGACTCCAGCCTTCTCTTTTTCTTTGTTCTTTCTACAGCCCCATCCTAAAGCTCAGGCCAAATACTTTGATATAGCAGTTAGTAAATCTTTTGAGAGGCTTTTCTCAATCCCTGCCAGAAATACTCCAGATGGCTCACACCTCTCAAGTACCAGCTAGATCATGATTTTTGTTCCAGTAACAGCTGTAAAACTAGGAGCGGGCATGTGCCTCAAATGTGATAACTCACAAGACATGTATCATGACAGTCAATGGCTGTCGAAATGAAAATAATAAGAAGGTAATAAATTTTCCTTGTTCAAAGAGGGAAAACGAGATTTTTATAATGGTATTATAAAACAAATTCAATCTGTTCCATGAAGGGAGGGGCACAGCCATTTTGAAGTAAATGCAGATTATTCTTTGTATTATAAAATATTAATTACCTCCCATAATTGTCCAGGATTGGTAACATTAGTGAAAAATAATTGTACAAAATTGTACTACTGAGTACAGTTGTTGGTTTCTTTTTAATAATTGATGTCAGAAAACACAATCTTGCAGATAAGAGCTATGATTTTCTCACATTGCCTAGCAACCTGTGCAAATTTAGAACTGCAGATGCATAACTACTGACCTTTCTTTCATGCCTGCTTTCCAGTGCTTATTTTTTCTATCCTACACAGTAAAAGATAAAACCAGGAAAGAGATTTCAAACACTGAACTCTTCATTACATACTCAGCATTTCAAATAACAAAATCATGAGAATATCTTTGCTTAATACAAAAGTAAAAACTGGGAGTTCTACCTAAGCTTAAAATACTGCAACCTGGATACTGTCTCACTGATCTTTTAACACAGAATGATTACTTACCCTACAGTATCTGCTGCTCTTAGGAGGAGTCATCCATGCAGATTCCCTTATTACTGTACATGTACAGTGCATGGGGCAGATTTTTTTTTTTCAGACCAGCAATATCCACTGAATCTATTCCTGCATTTAAGTATACCTGCATTCTGTCTAAGGGGTGGGTTGAGCTACTAATTTCTTGGTAAAGAAATAAGATAATTCAGCAAATGGGAAGAAGACCACATTCAAAATATAAAAGCAAGGCATACCACCTTGTTTGTTGAGTTTGAAAGGGCTGACCAGACCTTAGAGAGAACTCTGACTAACCACCAGTGGCAGCACAATATGGTATTCTCAGCCAGGACTGAGAACACCGTCTTTCATAAGTTTCTCTCTCTTGGAAGGTAAGGCCATTCAAACATAGCTCAAAGACCTAGGACCATTTGTTCTCAAACCATTCATGCCTTCCCAACTTGGAGTTCTCTAGTTCTTTTTCATTTTGTTTAGAAGTTTGTCTTCCATACCCTGTGGGAATACAGGCTCATGAATTCAATTGGGTCCCATGAGAAATTCCCAATGTTAGACAGCTAGAATTTGCTTTGCATGGTTCCCTGCTGTTTCTCCAGATTGGCCTGTTTTCTAGTCCTTTATTTTCTATCGCACAGAATCACGGAATCATAGAATTATTTGGGCTGTAAGAGACCTTAAAAGTCATCTAGTTCCAATCCCACTGCCATGGGCAGAGACACCTTCCACAAGACCAGGAAGCTCAAAGTCCGGCCCAATCTAGCCTTGAACACTTCCAGAGGTGGGACATCCACAAATTCCCTGAGCAGCCTGTTCTAGTCTGACCACCCTCACAGAAAATAATGTCTGCTTAATGTCTAATATAAATCTACCCTCTTTTAGTTTGAAACTGTTATCCCTTGTCCTACCACTACATGCCTATGTCCCTCTCCAACTTTCTCCAAAGAAGATCTTCTGATTTGATTTCCCACATAGTGTCTAGATTGCACACATTAAAATATAAGATTCCCTATGGGCAACAGGGTTCCTCACTTTAAAGAAATATGTTGTCCATGATGCACACTGAGAAGTTAACACTTCAGGAATGGAAGGCAAGAACAAAGTGGAAATTGAGAGAAGGAATACATGAGTCTCAAGTATGGCTATATATAACACGTACATGCATATTACTGCTAAACTTGAATTTCCCTTCATGTCAGCAAATTGACAACATGTATATTTTTTTTAAACACAAACATATTTAGAAATTTCACTTAACCACTGCTGTCAGGTATGGACTTTTTCTATGAACAAAAAGCTATGCTCAGAGAACTTTTGTGAAGATTAGCTGTTTTTTTTCTAGTAGCTTTTGAGCAATGTGTCTACTTTGCTGGCATTTGTTTAGTATTTTGGATCTTTCAGTTACAATGGCTATTAATGCCTTTTTTAATAACTAATGAAGATCTTTACTAGAGAAGACAGAAGACAAACTTCTTTTGCCTTTATACTGGAGGCCTGAAACATGCATTTGAAAGGAGTTAGCCTGCAATCAATCTAGGAGGTTAAAATACCTCCTTAAAGCAAAACATAACAAGGATGCAATGAGATACTTCCCTTCTTGGCACAGAGAGAAGTAGATAGCCATAGAAACATAGATCAAATCTCAAAATGTGAAAAAAAAAATAAAAAAAAAATAATAATCCAGCATCTGTAAATATCTCAGAAAGTAAACGCACACACAAAGCTTATGTCAACACGTTCTGTCTGAAATTATTCCAATCCAATTTGCTTGATCATGTCCCTCCAAAAAGTCATCTGCAAAGCAATTTAATACCATATTGAAAATACTTGGTGGTTTGGGTTAGGAGCCAGTCCTGTAAAAGTTCTCAACTTCTTATAATAATTTGGCCCAAATGTTAAACATCCTTTAACCCTAAAATGGATTTAACAATCCATAGCAGGGGACAGCATATGTTACTAGTATTTGGTGCAAGCTCAGACTCGTGTTTCTCACAAATCCTTCCATTTCCCTTGCCAGCAATGGCTACATTTATGACAGTTTTCAGTGTGTAGTTTTAGGAGCAAAGGTTTTCAGGAGCATATACAGATTGAACCCATAATTCTACTATTGTACTGATTAGGTGAAAAATTCTAAAGATTTATTTTATTTCTCTCCTTGAACACATGGAAATATCCTGCATAAGTACAGTCTAAATGAAGCAAAACTAACAAAATGTTTCACACGTACAATTAGCTTGCAAATAATACCATTTACTTTGCAAATTTGGAAGGTTACTATAGGTTTATGCTGTCCTTGCTGTCATAAACTAAGAGAGCTCTTCAAGGGACTAGAAAGAGCTACTGAATTTTTATTCATAATTCACACATTTTTTTCTGAAAATACAAAATTTTTAGGAGCTGTAACTGCAGGATCCTCCATATTTGCCTTGTGCATTTTACTTCCTAATAAGCTGGCAAGTCTTTTCAAGTCACTCAAGGACATATAAGAGGCAAATTGACTTAAGGACAGAGGTCAGAAATTAGACAGTGTGTTGTAGTTGTCCTTTGTGAACCATAACTTTTCTGTTACCTTTTCCTATCCAGTTTGATTTGTTCTTAAAAATCTTATTCAGACAAAAATCTTCCAAGACTGCAGAATTATCAGGAGTAAAATAACTAAGCACTGGAGTGAATAGCCATATCATCTGAATAGTGTTTAAATATATAGATACATGTATACATTTTATGTTGATTTATTTTATTATAATATGCTGGAAAAGTCTGGAAACATTGATTTTTCAAAAGTTAGACTTCTTTAAGAAATTCATCCTTTTTGAAATGTTAAGGTATTTTATTGTGGATTATCAAGTCCAAGCAATTAGCCCAGTCCATATTTTACCACACTATTTTTATAAGTACCTAAACATATCTCTTATTTCATGTTTAAATTACACTTGAAGACATTCTCACTGGCTCTAATTTTTATATTTTTTTTTATAAAAACAGTATTTTACTGTAATTTATAGCTCATAAAAAGATAATACCTGTTCACAATCAAAATACATTCATGCATATATGTATTGCAAACATACAACAAAAATATACAGACATTTCATCCAGAATTTTCAGCTGAAAAGGATCTTTAAAAAGAAATCCCATTTTTATAAGAGCTTTGTTGAAAAATTAATAGCTTCTGTCAACATTTTCACTCTGGGTAGATTCTGGTGACTCTTGGAGAAAATTCAATTAGCTTTACTACTCAAATCAAAATACTACTGCACACATATTGCATCATTTCTACTCCTCAGAAACATATGCATTAAAGTTATTAGACATATTTTTAGTGCGTATTGGAAAAGTCTCAAGTATTTTAGCAATAATGATAATGATATTTATGTAAAACTTCTATATTACTGAGACACCACAAACTAATCAGCAATGTATTAGTCTGGATGGTGAAGCATGTCAGAGTCCAAGTCCAATATGGAAATCTCAAATATTGAAAATGGTAGCAGATCTGTATCTCCAGATGTGTCCACCTCAAATTATTCTAATGGCATATAATTTACAAATTTTGCCCAGTCCTTCCAAGTTTCCTAGGCATGCTTTTGCTTTGACTTTCCTGAAGAACGTATTTCTTACCATGATCCCCAGGAAAAACCGTAGAAGCTCTGCTGCAAACTCCAGTGAGACAAGTTTTTTGCAGCAAATGGCTAGAACTGCTACTAAATTAAGGAGAAAGAAAAAAAAACAAAACAGTAATCTGTTTCTAATCTTCATGCAATTGCAAAGTAATGCAAGCTCAGTCTCCCCATTATCTGAGATGAGAGTAAGAAAATCTTGTCTACAACTTGCACAGCTAGAACATTAAAAAAAAATAATGTAGACTTCAACTCACCACACCCTGTAATACAGGGCACTAGGACCTTGGTATGAAACAGGGAATCAGAGTAGAAAAGTACATCTGTAGGATGATTAATGTTCTGCCCTTTTGTGGGAAGATTCCACTTCTTTATGAAGATCTGAAAGCTCAGAGCAAACCTGGCTTTCCCTCTCTTACTTCATTTTGCTGATCATGAGTGCTTTGCCACGAACATTTAGGTACCAGCCTCTGGTGCCAGACAGCTTAAGGTAATTCCTGTATTTCACTGATACAGGTCTTTAGGTCAGAAGACCCTTGAGACGGAACAGAGGTACAAAAAATAAATAAATAAACAAATCTTTGCCTTTGACAAAGGCAAAAAACAGCCCTATTGTTCATTGCAATAAAATACATTTTAGTTAATAAATTGAAAAAAATATGAAAAAATATTGGGACTAAGTGGTCTTTTTTGTACCTGTATTCTAGATAATGTGGCAAGGGTGGTAAAAAAAACCGAAATAGTAAAAATAATGCTAAAATTGAACTTAATTTTCAAAGAAAAAATAACAAAGACAAGTAAAAAAATAAAGATCTAGTTCAGAGCATTTATATATATTTATTTATTTTTTTTTAATGCATTATTCTAACAAAGAATACTGGAATTAAAACATCAACTATATATTTAAAACGTACATAACATGATTGTGTGTGTATGCATTTGTATGTGTACACACTCCATCTTATTAAGACATTAGTCTTAAAAGTACAAGTCATGTGGATAGAAATGATAGTCAGCAACATTTCAGAATTAATAAATCATAAATAAGCTACTGTTTGTTTAATGTGCAAAAGTTTTATTGCATATAATGGCTACAGTGTTGAATATTGTGCTTATGCAAGTTCTCTGATAATATGTTCTGTATTTCACCTAGTTTATTAAATTATTTTCTTTGCTACAGTGCTGAAAAGAATGACATTTTATCAAGTTTCAAGTTCTTAACACTAAATTTGTGAAGCTGAAGTGAATAAAATCATAATGGAATAGTATATTTTATCTGCATATTAATGCTTGTAACTTATTTTAGGTAATTTCCATTTTTTTTCTTTCCTATCTTATATGTTTAATCTCTACTCCCTTTGCAATAACATTTTACAAACTTTAGAACCCACACTCCTTCAAGAAACACAGGAAGAACTTCAGTTCTTTAATTTATTTTTTTTTAATAAAACTATTATCTTACACTAGATTTTAAAAAAATGTTCAGGGAATAATGTACAGAATTAAAATTCAACGAAAACTAGTTAAAGACCAATTTATGACCATTAAAATTTTGGACTTTACAGTAGAAATCATCAATATAAATAGACTTTTGCTGTGGTTTGCGTTGGCCCTGATCTCCGTAGAATGAAATGTGTTAGA
Organism: Chaetura pelagica; assembly: GCF_000747805.2. Lineage (NCBI taxonomy): Eukaryota > Metazoa > Chordata > Aves > Apodiformes > Apodidae > Chaetura > Chaetura pelagica. The sequence continues at coordinate 1,999,764 of NW_009954552.1, forward strand.
GAAAATGAGAGCAAACAATTCTGTCCATTATAACACAGTCATTACACAAGCTTAAAAGATGAAGGAGAGCAACTGTAACATGAAGTAAGGAAATCTCACATTAAGGATTTCTTTTTACATTAGAATCATAGTTACAGCTTTGTGTGACACACTAATATTAAGGTTTCCGGAAAGCTAAAAAGGAGATTGAGTACAACCTAGAGATTCTGTTTTAACACCAGTATCCTTTCTGTCAGCACTTGCCATTTAGAATACAATCAGATTCATATAACATAATAGAATATTATGAATTGTTCCAATTGCTGAAACAGAATGAAATCACTAAACTGATATTAATTTGCATTCAGCAGTGTTTTACACCAGAATTAATAAGCTAACATCCTAATTCATAAAAAAGAAGAGGAACGGAGAGAGAAAAGAGGAAGGGAACAAGGACAAGGAAAACAAAACAGTTCTATGGTTTGAGCCTGGAGGCTTATATGCCTCATCACTCAAGGGAGCTATCTTGAGTGAGCAGCCAAAAATTTCTTTCCTTTACATTATGCAGTTCTGACACAGGGATCTGAAGAGACTGTGCCTTAGTAGAACAGATATCAGCCATTTGTGCCATCTGCCCCACAGTGGGAATACCAGATGAAATCAAACCATTTTGCTAAGTAAGCAGAGTGAAAACAATTTCCTACAGCTGATGAACTGTGCAAAGATTTTTGAAGTTGAGCATTAGCCATTAACAGACAGGTAAGTGCATCACACTTCTAAAGCCAGAAAAACTTAAAAATTAAGAAATACAATGACAGAAGTGTTATAAAGAAGTAAACTTTTTCCCTCTTATCATTCACTGGAAAATAGGAAAAAATAAAAGTGATTGAAGGAGACTTAGAAATAATCTTGGGAGTCATTAGTTGTCAATGAACAATTATATACAATTCATGATGACACCTATTTTCTTTGACAGAAAATAACTGATCATTACCAACTCTACAGACTCAGGTGCCTCAGGTCAACTGCTGATACAAGCTTTGGCTGATGAACATAAGTTGCCTTCATCTAGTTTTTATCCTCAGGGTAGCAGAGTACAGTTTTTCAAACATGTCAGAGGAAACTAGAAGATTAATATCACACAGAATTCTGGAGATTCTTCCAAACCCAGGAGCACATACCCACGTATGGAGCAGCATAGATTGTGGCAAATATCTACCAAAATACAAAACCAGCCAGCATATCCAATTTAGTAGTTAAGATCTCAATATATCTCACCTCTAGCACATTTTGCAAGACCTATACACATAGTGAAAGGGAATACTTACAACCACTCAAAAGTCATAGAGTAATAGATTTAGGAGTTGTGATAGCAAATTACTTTAATGGGACAAGGGAGTACAGTTAATATTTTCAACTAGTACAAAAAGTCTGAGTAATAATCTAAAACTTTAAGCCTGAACACAAAAAATTATATTTTCAGCAGCAACTTCTGAGGGAGAGGGAGAATGGGATGAATTGTTTGTAGGAGCTCAAATTGACACCTCTACCTAATATATTTATGAGATGTCTTTGCCTGACTTAAAACCTCATCAGGACTAGTAGAAAGACCCAGTCTGCAAGTTGCAAACTTTCAAAACTGCAAGTTATTTTCACAGAAATTAGCATGACTAAATATTGTTCAAAGCTTCTTTTGGGTACACTCATATCTCTCACAGAAAATACCTGTGAATCATATTAGTTTTTCTAACAGAGGCTACAAATCTCTTACCTATAACCTATGAGAGAGCACAACTACAAAGAAAAAATCCATTCATATTTGGAAAAATTAAGAAGATTTCATTATGAGACTTAACTGATGCAGTATAAAAGCATGTTGTTGACAACTTCCAGTTTCTATTTCATGTTTAAAATCTACCCACTAAAATTCACATTGAAGTTCAACATTTTGTATTCAATAAGCCCAAAATTCAGCATCTAGGCCTAATTAAAATAATTCTGCTGTTTTCATAAGAGTCAGGTCAAGTTTTTCTAAAGATTTGGCAAATAAATCTTTAGGCCAACCCTAGGGATTTGAGGTATGGGAAAATAAATTACAGAAACTTCCCAAAAAGCAAAATAATCCCTACAAATTCTAAACCTAACATGAGATATGAGAGCCTTTGTTTCTCCTGCCATCAGTTAATATACAGGGATACATCTCATACTTCACAGCAAATCTACTCTCATCTATTTTCAAAGACCCTAGATATTTCAGCTCAAAAAAAAAAAATTTGAATGGGTCAAAGTTTTACTTATGTTTAACTGTTTGATATTTTTTTAAAATTATTTTTCTCAGACATGAAAAATCCCCATATGCACTTGTCTTACTTGTAACTTCTGCAAAACTTCAAATGGAGCTTGCAATATCCACTGAGACATTACAGGACCTCCCTGAAGTTCAAGCTTTCACATCTAAACCTCTTGAGATTAAAAAGAGGAACAATTACAGCTACTTAGCAGAGATATACTAAATGTAACATCAGAACAGCTATGTATTGCTGTAGTAGATCCAAACTTCTACAATCCAAACAATAATATTAAGCTTAATGGCTTCTGAAGTTTGGACTGAAATCCTCAGAACTAGCCATATATCTACTCAGCCATGCTCATATGAGATAGCTGCTGTTTTACAGACAATTGTTTTGTGTCATGTTAAGCTTGGAAATCTTTCCTGACTTTGCTTTCCCTTTTAGTAATTTCAAAATATTAGATTTTAATTAAAATAATCCCTTTGTTTTAATTTCCATCACCACCTCCACACAGTTTTGGGATGGCATTTTCACATGCATTGCCTCCCACATCATTCATTCTTGTAATGTCTAGGCATTAACCTCAGAATTTGGGTAGAACTTTAGCTGTTGCCAGCAGCTGTGCAGGTATTCATCCTGCAAAATTGTTTCACCTCTTATGACAGAAAAATGAGGACAGTTTTCCTGATCATTGGAAGTTCATTTGGAGCACTCTCCAAGACATCCAGACCTCTCCTAGAAGATGTCTAAAGAATATATAGACTTAGTATGTGTATCTTCCAGTCTTTAAAAACTAGAAGGAGTTTTCTGTAGATGTAAAGCGACAAGTAAAGAGCACAGAACCAAGCTATAGTTTTGTTCTGTTTCAAAAGTGTTCTATCAAACACAATATATCATGTGACAATTGTCCTGATATGACACAACAGAACTGAGGATTATGCTATTTGAAAAGTACGTCTCCTCTAACGAAACAAGCAAACCTGAATGGTTTTTTTTCCATGTTGCTGCTTATGGAACACTGACCAATTTCACTTCTGGTCCTTTGAAAAACTTTCCATTTCCTTACTTACATCTTCCTGAATTAAATGTCTTTCAACAGCCAGAAAACTTACAAGATCAGTGCTAAAAAGAAAAGGCAAGGAAAAAGGTGGGTAGAGAACGACTCAGCTGCTCTCAAAAGGATAATCGGAATATCGGTGGCAGTAGTAGTACTGCAATGTCTCTTTAATAACCCACAATAGTTTCACTGAAACATGGAATGTAAGTCCTGAAACCCACCAAGGTTTCAGAAAAAGCAGAAAGAACAGAAAAATCCCATAGCAAGTCTTTGCGCTCTGTCAATAAGGAAGGAATGAAATCTGCATAGTAGAAAAAGGTTTTTTTTAATTACTTAACAGAATCTGAATTTTCATATGAAAAAATATGCTAACTTTGATAAAATAAAAGTAGGAAATGGTTTAAAAAAACAACAACAAACAAAAAACGTACAAAAAATCCAACCCTCACCACCTCCCCCTCCCCGCCCCCGCCCCCCCAAAGTAAGTGGGTGCCTTCATTTATTACCAAGAATAAAACTTTACACTGTGATTCTATGTGATGGCAGTAGACACCAGAACATTACAAGTGTTTGTGTAATTTTTTAAATCTTGAGGATTTTAAAAAAAAGAGAACCCACAAACCAGCTCCCAGATAACTTTGAACAACAAATACATGCTAAGATCTTTTGTATTTCTCATTTGGCTTTTGACAATTACATTGTAACCAAATCACTTGTAAAGCTTTTGTTGTACAACCATGAGGAGTATAAAAGTTGCTTTCCAGCCAAATTATCTGTGATTCTAAGAGTCAGAGCTTTAGAAAAACAATGCCAAGAAAATCTCAAAAATTCAGTTAAGGTTATGGGAATTTGCAGTCCTGTGAAATGCATGATAAACTTCAGTAAATACTACAGCTTGTGTTGCAAAGCAGTGCTTCATTTCCTCAAAGTTGGCCTCTGGCAGTGGGACCCATTCCTCTTCAAAACTGCTCTTTCAATCTGATTTCAGTTTCCATTCTCCCTGAAACACTGCACGGAATAACTGCAATAACAGTTTTCCACTAAGAAGCTTATATACAGTACCATGTGTGCATGTCTATACAAAGATATACACTAGCATTGAAATAAGGCTCTGCTAAATAAGGGAATGCAAGCACAACAAAAAGGTAAACATTACATTCATCTCTTACACTTGAATTCACTCCATGCTATAAGTTAGCAAAGCATGATCAAGTATATGAAATCTTTTAGTTATTCTTGCTAGGAATGAAAAAGATTTTTGTGTATTTGTCATCTAGGAAAAAAAAAAAAAAAGGAGAGGTCCTTCTAAGAGGTCCTGCCACTGGTAGTAATATTTCAACTTTTCCCTTAATCAATTGGTTCATACAGAAAGTATATAAAGTACTTTTATTTGAAAGTTCAAGATTAAAACTTTCTTAATTTTCTTCAATTCTTTATCAAAAAAGCCTTTGAGTGTTAACTGTATCCATTATCTGCATTTATAATGGCTGTCCAGCAAGGCCGCTTAATAAGGTAACCAGAATAAGAATTAGTCTTCCAGTCTAGTTAGAGTAGTGTGTAACCAAAGGAAAATAAAGGATTTATTATGGAGTGCCCACATAAGATATGAATGACACCAGGCTATGTTTCTGACATATTTGTACAGCGTCCTGCAATGACACTATGAATCTGATCATGATAGGGTGGGACTGCCATATGAATCAATGTAATAGGACATATTAGGTTATGTTTCCATTAGCCTTTTATTTCAGTTGAGGAGTATATTTTGTAAACAAATTTCATCATCCCCTTTCAGTGTCCTTTGGTTCATGTTTCATAGTGGTCTGAAAGTGCTTGAACTGTATGTGTTTTGGATTAATTTAAACTCAGAGATGCTCTCCATGGCTGTCCCATCCTAACTAGTAAACATCAATCAAGTCCACAGGACTATAACGGCTTTTCCAAGTAACTCTTGGTAGTGCATTAGTCAATTATAGCTGCTACCTTCAACTACACCTAGAAAGTGCTGTGACCAGCAGTAAAGACAGGAGCCACTGTTACAGTTCAGGGCAATTATATGTGAATATCCCCTTCTTCCCAAAAGCCTGGATCTGATTTAATTTTTGTTTATGCTGCAGTGATTTCAGAAGTAATTGCAGTGTACTGCAATTGCCTAATTTGTACACTTTTGCAGCAGTTAGAAACACAAACTAGCATGAAGAAGCTTCAACATGGCAGCACAGAGTGTAATATTGTAATACTTTCCTTACTAGGAGGCCAGAAATGCAATGTAAAAAGTTACAACTGTAAAAAAGAATTAAGATGTTAGTTTCCTCACTATTTCATTGTATTTTTCCATCCTCCATAAGAACTAGGGAATAGAAGTGAAGTGGTATATCACCTAACCTAAAACATGACCAGAGCCCTAACCACCTCTAACTCTCTTATCTCTTCTTGGTTTTGCAGGTGCTTTTTGTCACTGACATTTAACCTACAATTAAATATTATAAATAGAAGAAAATAACAAGTTGGGTCTTTTTAACATTCTGCTAATTAACCACAGCCCTTGATCTTTCCTTTTCTTTATTTTAGATCCTTCAAGTTTATTTTATCCTATAGTCTTTACCACTCCAACCACTTAGTATATATAGTATAAGTGTAACTGAACTGGTAAAACCAAGTTCCTGAAAATACTTTAAAAGACAAAAGTGAACAAAGCTTTGTACAGTTTCAGCATAAGATTCTTTGCCCAAAACTACCCATCACTTCTAAAAGTGGTTGATAACAGAATTTTCCTTGTGTCATTTTACAGTGCTGGCTTTTTTATGGATGTATTTACAGCACAAGATAAATCTGTTTAATTAAATAATAATTTTTAATTACTTCATGATTTGTGAAAAGGCTTTTTATTAGTACTTGAACCAAGAATCTCAACCCCTAAAGACATATTCTGAGGATATAGCACGATGGGTATTTTCTTTCCATGCCCATCAGTCCTAAATAGGCTTAACTATAAAATCCCTGACACAATTTCAGAACACTACATCATAATGGGTGTTTTTAAAGCATGCCCTTGAATTAAGGCAAGCACTACAACAGCACTATAGCAGTTCTGGGACTTGGGAAGCAGCATTTTACCAGCATGTTGCCCATATTCTCATGCTGTGAACATATTCATAGTAGTTCCATGAAAGTCCCAGGACTGCTGGTGTAGCATCTGTTCACTACCAACAAAGACTTGGATATTACACAAGAGTCTGTTTTCTATTTGTCAGCTGCCTTTTTACAAACACAGGATTTCATTTGCAACAGGACATTTTTTAATCCGGGTTTTCTCATGTGGACACACAATCATACTCATTGTTAAATATATATCTTTATGATATTATTGGACATTTATCAGACTATATCTACTCTTATGCTTAGATGTTATCTGTGTCCAAAAACATACATGTTTCCAAAGAAGTTAACAAGAATCCTAATCTAGGTATCAAATGCCTTTCATCCAGCATTACTGAATTACTAATTCCCCTCTTCTTAAGGTAGTAATTATATGTGTCTCGGTTTTATGGGCTGGGTGGACCACTCCACACCCAACCCAGAAATGACAGGATGAAGCTACCAAGACTATCCTCTGTTTGGTGTAATTAGGTTACCAAGTAGTTCACGTCGTGATCGCCCCGTACAGGGGATCCACCAACTTCAGGATGGAGTTTTACAGAGTGACAGACCTCCGATCAAATTGCGCCGTGCCCACGAGAATACTGTGGACATGTAATAATAGCAGAGATGTTTACTAACAATTTATAACTATAGCAGCTACAAAGTTCAGGAAAGGTAAGGGGTATTGAGATATAAGGCATACATGTGTTTTTGTGGGTTCTTGTTAGAACTCCGAGTTGCCCAAATAGGTAAGTAACAGAGTGAAAATAAAGGCAAAGATAGAGATGTTAACCAAGCCCTACATCACGTCCTCCTCTATGAGGTCATTGTTGTGCGTACACTTGAGGGACTATTACTGTTCACAGGAAAATAAAGGACAAGAAAGTATAGATCATACAACCTTACATGTCCTAATTGAGTCATAAAGGTGGAGAGGAGTCACTGAGATGGAGAGAGCCACCGCTTGATTGCAGCGGGGTGGGGCTTTCGGGACCTCTTCTTCAGTCTTCAGTAGCCCAATTTGTTATTTGAGTAACTCGCCTGGGAGCCACAGGTCCTTTGGGTAGAGTAAGTGATTCATCTAGTGACTCAGCAAGCTATTTCGGTCTTTCTCTGGCCACTCGTGGAGCTTGCTTGCAGACTTCGCCCACCTCCGCTGGACAGTCGTGCTGCTGCCTGTGCTGCTTGCTGCTCCTGCTGCCTTCGCCGCTGCTCCAGAGTCTGCTCCTCACAGAGTCCTCCATAACCACAGTAGACTCCACAACACCCAGCAACCAAGCTGCTCAGCAGTCCTTCTCTTATCCTCCTTCAGGAGGCAAACCTTGGTCCCTGATTGGTACATTTTAAATCCTAGTGCTCTGGCACTTTGCCAGATCAAATCCATGGCTGCAGACAGTCTTTGAAATGCCCAATCAGGAGCTGGAGGATGTGGTCTACAATGCTGTATCCTTTTTCCTGCCTTTAGCCTGTCTATCAAGTTAGCAGCACCATTCGTTGGTGTGTCCTTGATAGGCTGGTGCAGGTATCTTGTAAAATCCTTATTTAGTCTATATCCAAAGGGACATAATTATATAAGAGGAGGGGTCATCCCTTACAACACGTCAATTCAGAGTTAAAAATACTTGGGCTGACCTTGACATTTATCTCAGACCTTGCACAATGATGAAGAGTGTGTATATATTGGTTCCATATATGCATTCAGATATTGGTTTCTGCTATTATCAGATACATAGACCCACCAGTTTCATGTGATACCCTCATCAAGCAATTTTAACAAGAATCATCCCATGATGCTACTTGAGCTGAATGCATAATTTGATCCAAATAATTTAGTTTTATTTGTGTTTGGATGTGCTTTCTTATCAATTAGGCTCACTTCATGGGCTGGTTCAGGCAGGACCACAGTCTGCTGATTGCATTTTAAACCCTCTGGCTCTCTTCCTACATCTCTTCTGATACAGAGCAATCTGAAGCAAGCTATAAATCTCCTCCAAACATGTGACTTGAGTACAGCTGACATGGCAGCGTATGCTAGGATCACCTCCTGACAGACAGCATCAGTGCAGACAGGGTAAGTATGGTTTCTTCTTCTTGGGACAGCCTAAGATTATTCTTATGAAATGAAATGAAATGAAATGAAATGAAATGAAATGAAATGAAATGAAATTAAATTAAATTAAATTAAATTAAATTAAGAGTGACTGCACTTTTTTTTTGTTTTTCTTCCTACTATATAGCTGTAGAAGAAAAAAGCTTCAGAGGTAAAAAAAGTAAATGTCTGCACACCAATATACACACAATGCACCCAGGGGCTTGCATACAGTTTCTCTGCACATCCAGAGCCAGAAGATTTTTCTCTAGTATTGTAAACATCAGGATAGTGAAATAATCATGAATAGGCAGTGTGATTTGTTTCATTTTCTTTCTCTTCCACATAAAATCCTATCCATGAACACTTCAGCAGAAAAGAGCAAGGAAGCTATGTACATTTGTTGCTGGCAATCTGCCTGAATGTTCTGAGATTAGGAAGCAATAAGGTTAGAGGATCCTGTACACTCATAGTGAGGCTATTGAGAATAATTGTTCATGGATTTAAAGAAATCAGATTATCCCATAATCCAATAGTAACATTTGGCTGGCTACACGTTATTAAGAAGTCACTGTAAAACTGTGATTCAAATTAGGTATTCACAAGCAAGAGTACAAAGAAGAGAATAACTAGAGAATTGCATGGTGGTATGAAGTAGCTGAGCAGTGTCTTGATCATTGCCAATTGCATACCAGTCTAGTTATTCAATGGAATTATGTTTCTGAATAGAATACATCCCCAGCAGCTCCACTGGACGTCATTAAACCAGTGGCCAATTCTGTGTAAAATCCTTTTAAAAATTTCATAAGCCCATTGCACTTTCACGCTTTATTCTTTTCCATGAAAGACCTTTACCAGTCATTTTGTGTAGTGCTGCAGAGAATATTTACATAGAAGAGAAGAATAATGCACTCTAGGACATACACTGAGAGCATGGATAGTTTCAAAACAATAATATTGCTAGATACGTGTTAGATAATAAGTTCAATGACATCTGTTAATCTTCACATGCTTCCTCCATCTTGCTCACCCTTTGGTACTGCTCAGATAAAAAGATTTCCCCATATTAAATTGCTATCATATTGTATCCTGTCCTTCCCTTCAAGTTCTATACTGACAGCCAACGTTTTGTGGGAAGATTATAACATTACATTGTGTGAAATGTGTGCAGGCGACATCTATTCTTCTGGTAAAAAAAAAACAACACCCTTAAAAATACTGAGTAAACCTCCTGCATTATTGCTGTAACAATCTCTTTTGGCTCGATCACATGCCAAGAAACAGTTTAAAAACACAAGTTTGTTGTTTTGTTGTTGTTTTTTTTTAAACTGAGTATATTCATTGATACTTCACTGGAGGAATCAACGAGTTTTGCTGCTGAAGCACAAGGAGAGGGAGGCGAGTTCCAAGCGTGCCCAGCGCCCTTTGGCTGCGGGGAAGCTGAGGAGGTTGCCGGGGCAACGCCCGCCCCACCCGCTGCTCCCGCTCCCGCTCCCAGCCAGCGGTGCATCCCAGCGCACAGCGGCGACGTCCTCCCTGGAGCCGGCTCCTGCCAGGGCAGAACACGGCGACACACCTCAGCTGCGAGGGTTGCCATGTGCACTGGAAATCGATGCATTAAAAGAAGAAAACAACAACAAAAACACAAAACCAAACCACGTATCTTCAAATAGGCTTATACAAAGTAGAGGTTTAATTCTCTGCAAGGCACATGTTGTGCGTCCACAATGACCTTGACATTCAGTTTTATCACTTACCCTTGGCTAAGAGAATCTGCAAGGGCATATTCTCTTTATGTTCAACAACATCCATTGCAAATGAGATTTGTCCTGCCAAAGCAGCAGCAATCAAATCCTGTGGTTCACTGGAGCTGCTTCAGTGAATTCACAGGATTATTGATTTGGAAATCTAACGTGCAAAATGCAAAACTAGCCAGTTAAGCTTAGGGAAAGCTTTACATATGAGCTGATCTCCCCTTTTATGTGCAGGCTAATGGCACTTACCTACATGACTGTGAGCTGGTGTGGAAAAATAAGAAATGTCTGTGATCATTCATAATGTCATTAGTAGACAATAAAAAATAAATAAATACAGTCTTTCTAACTTGACCAGGCTTCTACAGGGATCAGTGGTCATTTCAGAGTTTATTTCCATGGTACAAAGGCGGACACTACCCCTTTTCCTTTTTCAGTCCCTCACTTCTTAAAATCAACATCTGGAAAGAGATGCTACCTTTCATTAGAGCAAATTGTGTAGTCAGGGAAAGGAAGAGATTAAGCTTTAGCCATTTCTCAAGCCTAATGTGAGCCAAACACACACTGGAAAGAATTACTCTGGCTGCAATTTAGCTAAGGAGAAAAAAAATATATCCAAAACTCAAACCTAAGCTTTCAGGAGGTTAGTTTGTTTACTAATATGTATAAATATTACAGGGTAAGTGAAATTCTGGCCTAAAGTTTGGAAATTTTTGACAGCCCACTGGATTTTCCTTCCTATCTTACATACTTCGCATTCCTCACCATTTTTGCACATTATTTATAGCTCAAATGTACTGTAAGTAGCACCAATTTTTAGAATAAGCAGGCACACAGGCAGTCTTTCCCTCTGTTTCCATATTATTTCTTGCTATTATTCTCAAAATTTCCTGGCTTATTAACATAATTCCATGTTATCCAGAGTAATTATTATCCACAAAATGTTTAATGTTTGCTCTGTCTTTATCAGGCATGAAAAAGGGCTTAAGAAATTCAGCCTTCTGCTCTTTTCATACTATGTCACACTGCTTATCTTATTACCTGGGCTATCAGAGCTACATAATGCTGCTATTAATTTTGGTACATCCTTCATAATAAATAAACATGTTCAATGTGCAGCAGACAATCCATTATTCAAACAAAAATAGAGAGCATAATCCTTTTGTTTACAGCCTGCTAATATATCATAAAAAGAGAAAAGGAAAAGAAGAACAATTCAGAGATAATATAGATAGAAACTATTTTTATTGTTGTGCATCACTTCAGGTCCTTCCTCTATGACTGTCAATATAAAGTTAGAAAGTATTTTTGAAATTCAAACGTTTTCTTTTCAGCTGGGATCATAAACACACGACAAATCAGTATAATGTGCAAAATAATGCCATTTATGCACACACAATATCAAGCGTATTTTGATACATAATTTTAATTAGTACATTTAATAGAAAAATTCATAATGAGTATGTTTGATCACTCATTGTTAGTAACTTTTTCCAAGGCAGAATCAACTAGAAAGCTGCTATATTATCTACTCCATATTAGATACAATCTCAGCTATCTATTTCCAGCTTGCATGGTTCTGAGGACATTAGAGAGCAAGAAAATCATCAGTGGGTCCAAATTTACCTAACAGTCTTTTATCAACATTATGATCAGTAAAGCTAGTAATTAAAAAAGTTTACAGTGAGTAAAATACTGTCATCTTGTTAGTAGTATAGCTAATCAATTATTTTAAAATATTATATTATTTACAGTTTGAAATGTAAATTACTATGCCTTTATTCCTGTGCAATAAGTTGAAATTGAAAAGAATAAATTGAAATATGAACTACCTAAAGCTTTGTAAAAGTTAAATTTAAGAAACTTTTTCAAGCTAAGCAGTTATTTCAAAATACTGGTACCCTGGGTGGAAAATAAAAACCATCAGTTTAGATACTATTCTGAATTTCATCTCTGAAACATTTATGGGATGCCAGCCGAAAACATGAAGGTTGAAAGAGAGCAGCATATAACATCAGATGTCTCAGACTGAAACTTCTTTATGCATTGTTGTGTATTGGAAAGTAAAAAACACAGACTAAAATTTATCATCCAGATGTGTTGCAAGATTTTCCCCTTAGTCTTAAGCCTCTCTGCTCTTCAGCTGACTCATTCTCTAAAAGCTTTGTGAAATCTTGTTAATGTCATTTGAATGTGATCTCAGAAGCAAAGGAGATCACATTTAACAACATTTATAAAATAAGATACTTTGGCAATTTCAGAACAAATGCTTCAGTCTTTTTCTTCTGACAGATTAAAAATACATTATATAAATACAAATGCCCCCACATTTTTCTTGGGGAAAAAACAATGAAACAAAATGCGACATAAAACAGACACAAAAGCATAAATGCATTTTGACTAATGTGGAAGATTCTCTAGTTCTATTCTGATCTATGTTCCTATGCAGAGTCTACAGCATTTCCTAGTTTTTGTTGTGTCATTATGAGAAATGGTTAGAAATGCAGACTTACCTTGGCTGATTGAGCTTATTAAGATTTATAACGGACTAACTGAATCCGGCCGCCTAAATAGAATGTGTTGGAGTTTTATCTAAGATGCAAGCTACCAGATCAAACTATTTTTCATATAATTCAATCCTAGAGAACTTCAGCTTGTGACATGACAATATGGGAAATACCACTATGAAAATCTCCCTTGGGATCATAATGGTATCTATTAAAAAAATTCCCCTATTTTCTATGAACACTGTGGCTAAGAATGTACAGTCAGCTTCTCTGTGTGGGTCACATATGTCTTTCTGCCTTGCTACTATTGTGATCACACCTTCTGATATAATTCCCCACCTTGTCTATAATTCTGCTTCCTTCCAGCTTTTTGGACTCATTAGTCTCTTAGGTTCATTAAAAAAAAAAAAAAAAAAAAAAAAAAAAAAGTAAAAACAGAAATCAGTTGCATCTTGCTCTTTCCAAATACACAGTATAACTTCAATTTCATTATGTGAGGAGCAGAAGAGAAAAGCCCCAAAACACACATATTTGCAAAACTAGGCTCTAACAAACTCACAGTGTGCAGCCTGTGGAAAAGCTGGATGGAACTGTAAGACTTCTGTAACTTTCTTATAAAAGTATGTGCCTTAGGACCAATCAACTCTGTAAGCCCAAATTGACTATCCAGAGGATAGTCTCGGGTTCCATCTCCTTTTTAGCCACAGTTTGTTTGAGCTTTATTTATACTCCTTTCTGGTCCATGCTGCAGTTTCTTCTCTCTCATGTTGTTTCCAAATTCTTCTTATTCTTAATAACAGACACCACAGTGCTTAAAAAAATTAAAAAACTAAAAAATCAGTCATCTTGTATATTGTCCTAGGAATACAAAAACGAAAACCATGCTTTGAAGCCTGTCATCCTCTTCATACAAAGCAGAGCTCACTTACTATCTATGTAAGGAGAGTAATTTGATATGAGCAGCAAAAAGTTTGAAGAAAAAAATGAGAGACTAACTAAAAAATTGATGTGGGATTGTGTTAGATTACAGAAATAAGGCATTATCTTGAGGAAAAAAAAAACTACAGAAATTTAGTTTGTCTTTATAGAATCCTTTGTAACGGGGGGTTGTATTTAAAAATCTGAATCTCTCCCACATTTCTCATAAAGGTATTTAGCACAAGAAGGACTATTTTCAGAAACGTGTAACAGAGAGGAAGCACTCATAGGCTTGAAAAACATACATATTGTGAAGAAGATAACTAAGATCAGATCCCACTGAGGATCAAGATCTTTGGATGGAGAATGAAGACTTTTGCAGAAATTGATTCATGACAGGTATAGAAAATATACTGCATACATTTCCAGTTGAAAAAAAATGGACGCAGAGTCCAATTTAAAACCATCCAATTAAAAAACCTGTGAATTCTCAACTGTCCCCATATGTGATATTCTTATGAACAAAGTAGTACTGTGACTAGGAAAAAAATGCTTAAATTAATGATTGTTAAACACACATTTTCTCTGAACCTGGATATCCTTATAATAATAATTACTTTTTAATGAAGAGTAATTAAATACACAAAAATGCATGATGTGTTAATAATTTACACTATTTTTTTTTTTAAAAAAAAGCTTCCCTAAATATATATAGGCCACATTTAAAAAAAAAAAAAAATAGTATAATTCTGAAATATGCTGCCAACACATAGAATTTTCTTATTCATTGACATGTAAAAAATCATGTTTATAATAGAAAAGAACATGTGACTTCTTAAATGATCCATAATTACTGCTCAGAGACAGCTGAGCATAAAAAACATTGTAGTTGATAGGTCAATTAAGAATTCTGTTTTCTTTTATTCTTTTTACAACACTCTTCATCCATTTCTTTACTTGGTGTAACATATAAGCAAAATATATGAGGAAGGAGAAAGCAACATTCTTAGGAAATTAAAATGAAACATCAAAAATTGAGCAAAAGTGTCCTGGTTTGAGCCAGGATGAAACCTATTTTCCTTTTACTGTTTTGTGGGTTGTTTTTTTCCCTTCAGTAAGCTTTCTTTTAATTAGTAGCAAAGTGTCCCAGCTTGGGCTGATAACGGTGGAATGTTTTTCTAACTACTGAGTCTCCAAGGTCGCACTTTCACTCTGCTGGCTCAGACACTACAGGGAGATCTGTGACCCCCCCATAGGAGGCTGAGTTAGACAGCAAAATTGGCCACAGGTATTCCATTACATATATCTACGTAAGCTCAGAGGAAGGTCAGAGATCACAGAAGACAACTTCCTTCCTGCTTCTACTTCCCTTCTCTTCCATCCATGGCCAGCATCTGGGGAGGACTCTGTCCATCCATCACCATCGACCCCCAGGCTCAAGGTCTCCTGACCCTCATCACTCTGCGCTCTCTCCAGCAGCTCCGGGACTTTTTTGGACTGTTCGCAGCTCAGGAGATGCTGTGGGAGTTGCTGAGGTTTGAGAGGAGGCAATAGGGGTTTTTGTATAGTTCCTGAGCACATTTGTATATAATTGTATATATTTTCTTATAAAATTGGTGTTTAATTAAAGCTGTGTAGTTTAGTTTTCAATCCAGCCAAGTCTCTCTCTTTTTCTTTCTCTCCTTCCCTGCCTGGGTAGGAGGAGGAGGTGATCGAGAGCATTGTTGCCAGACCTGAGTCAAACAGTGACAAACGGTTAAGCTGAAAGTATTCAGCTTCCCTGGCATAAGGCCGACAATTTTAATTCAAGTCTTAAAACAAAGTTTTCAATCAATACAGTGGTGGAAGTCAAGAAAGAACAGTAGCAGAATGGGGTTTTTCTGTATTTTAGCAACTCAGTGACCTCCTATTAGAAGTTTTGAAAGCATGGCGTGGATTAAATGATACGTCTGTTTGCAAGTTATCTGTTAGTGTATGACATAAAAGCTCTCATCTCAGGAAAAAAAACAAGCTGTAAGATATTGATAACAGTTAATGGCTTGGTGACTTCAAGTCAAGCATCACAATGGAAAAGGAGTACATTTATTTTCCAAGTTTGCCTTCTGGGAGGCAGCACTGTAGTGAGGAAAAGAGGCTGTTATAGAATGTCCATTAGCACGTAATATAATGAATATTTTGCTAGGTTTACTTGTAATGAATTTTACAACTTTTATAGCCTTAAATATTATTTTTATTTCCCCAGTAAACATTAACACTTTTGTTCAGAGGTTGGTGTCCAAAAATACATGCTTTTATCATAGAGCCATGTGTTTTCCTTCCAAAGTTAACTCATTATGACTACAGGCCTACCTTGCCTAGCTTAAAACTTGATTATTGAAAACCTTTAAGATGTTTCCACTTGGAGTGCAACAGAGAACAGTTTCTCAATGTCTAGATCTTGTTATATCACCTTCAGACAAGGAGTAGAAATTGCCCAGGGATGTCTATGTATTTTCAAAATCAGTTCCTCACACAATATTTACAATCTAATATTTACAGAGCTGCACTAAAATTTAACATCTTTCCTAGGATTGTAAGAACCTTTTATACTTACAGTGGGAGGATTTTCATCTTTCAAGACAAGACTTTTTATTTGCAGTATTTTTCTACTGTTAAAAGCAGTAGAACCAGCTATCCTTGACAGTGCAGAAGCAAAAGGGAAGTGTGGTGATTAGAAACTCTCTAAAACTTTTTTGGACTACACAGGGACACAAAATGTATGTGTAAGAACTAACATAATTTCTTTAAGAAGCCCATGAAATGCCAACTGAAGTTCCTTAAAAACAGATTACACAGACATTTATTTCATCAAGAATGATCTTGGTATAATACTTCTTCAAGGAAGTAAAATTGACTAGATTATTTTCTCAGGTACCGCAGGCATCATATCAGTCCTAAGATTAAACCTGATATGCTCCAAAGAAATTTAAAAATGTGTTCTGTAATCATGAAAACTTGTGGGATATACTTTAAATTTGTAGAATGTATAATGCATGGCTTTCTAAAAAAATACTAAATTGTCCAAAATTTATTTTTATTTATATAAATTGTTAAGGAAAACTTGACTTTTAAAAAAGTTAAGTTTTAAATAATTATAAAATAACCACATGGAAACATATAAATACCTGTTGAAATTGTTAATTTTAAAGACAGTGGCTTGATTTTCAGGAATCTTGTCAATGAGGATGAACAAGTAACTGCTTGTCTGGTATTGGTTTTTATGTTTGAGCATATAGAATTGATATTTCATATGTGCCTTGCATGCTGCAGCATGATCTGTGTATGATCTGTGCTTCATCATCATTGCCCTGCAAGCACAGAAACAATATTGCTTCACTTGGAATAAGGTGCCTTCCCAAGGACTCCTGCTGGTTCATTTACATGTAGTGTTCAATAAACATGACTGAACAGAGAAACGTAAAAATTGAATACAGGAAAAAACAGTAGAATTGTTGACACTGCAAGTTAACATGAATTAGAAAATAAAATCCTGTGTAGTTCAACTTCAAAAACCTGTTATCTCATACTTCAAATGGATGATTGATTTTTTAGCATATAAATGCAGCTTCATTTTACTCAGATTGCTACAGTAACATTATATAGTCACACTCTGAATTTTTCTTCAGAATTTGGGATTGTGTTTGTTTTTTTTTCCTTTCAGTTGGTGACACTGAGAAAAAAATCATTCACACATTTGCCTTGATATTTTCTGTTCTTTTTCTTCTGCATGATGCCAAAAAACATTCAGGTTTATTTTTTTAATTATATTTTTAGAAAATAATCTAGAAGAAAGACAGCCCAGTGCATTTTATTTGCTGTGCAGGGCGACCAGTGCCAGGTACCCTGGGAGACAGATGTTGGCTGGTCTGGCAAAACACCCCAGGCTGGCTCCCTGCCTCACCTTCCCCACCCCCCACACCCACAGCCTTTGCAGACCCCACTGCCTCCACTGAGCTCCTTTTGTCTCTGGGTGTTTTGTCAGCAGCAGCTGACAGGTTTCCAGCCAGTTGACATCTTTCTGTGCATGTGGCTTTGGGTGGCGGCTGCAGTAACATCTGAGGAAACATCTGAGGAAACATCCGAAGCTGTAAGAGGGAACAGGTATTCAAGCAAAAGACAGAGACAGCAACACATAGAGAAAAAGCTGAAAACTTATGTTTCTAATAATTAGAGGAATAACATTATTTAGCAGCCTGCTGGTAAGAGTCATGTGGGAAAGAAACTGGAACAATTTCACAATGAAAGCTATTGAGTTTCTTTGGCTTTTTGGTGATAAGGCTGCCTCCACCAGCAGAGAGCTAGTCAATAGTGTAGAAGATTCCTTTCCATCCTAAATTGCTAAAACAATTTCAGCAGTCAAAAAATACAATTGTTTTACATGTGGCATATTGATGCAGTGTACACAGAAAGCGTCTCTCATTTCTTTGCTTTTTGTACTTGATTAATCAATTACCCTAATATTACAGAGTATTACCTTCTAATTGAACACCAGCATTCATCTTCCTTAATATTTCTCACAAAGCCCAACACACACAGAGTACTTCAGAAATCACTGAGTCATATAGTACATAAGGTTTCAACAAAATTTAAAACTGTTTTTAAGCTTTTTGATGCCATAAATGACCAAGCATTTAACACTAAAAATGTAATGCAATTTTCAACAGGAAATCAAGAATATGATTTTAGCTTGACCAAGCAAGAATCTGTGTCCCAAGTGCTGTAAAATTATAGTGACTGCTTAGAAACCAAGATGTGTAGAAAAAAAATTACAGCTCCTATACCTCATTATCAACATGGATGTAAAGACAACATCTTTAATTTAATCCAGTACCTTAAGGAGGAAAAAATAGTAACATTTTCTTAAGGAGGTGTCAAAAATGACACGTAAGTCTTCATAAGGAAATTGCAATTTATCTTGAAAAAGGAAGAAAAATTATTACATGCCTGGTAGCAAGCATGAAGAGAAGCAAAAGAGAATGGTAAAGAAAAATTCTACAATTTATTGAATGGTATTGTGTAGAAGATATTTTTTCTAGTGTGTTTTATTGCATAGCATAAAATAATTTTGTTAACAGTCAAAATATAGGACCTACACTTTATTTGTAGAGAATCTGTGGCCGTAGAGTTCAGTTGCTAACCAGTCCTCAAGAAAAACTGATTTGCTGAAGTGCTCAGTGGCACCTGGGAAGCTAAGTTTCCTCAAACAGAAACCAAGCTCCCTCTCACTTAAAAAAATGAGATACAATTCACTGGTGGGGGAGCAGAGCCTGAAGGAGAAGAGAACACTACTGACAAGCTGGGCAGTTCTGATTACATCAGGAGACTCATCCGCCTCACTCCAGTTAAATGGGCTACCCTGCACAATCAGATCCAGAGGAAAGTGGCTGTGCATAGACCAGTCTTAAATAAAAATAAATCTGATCTGCAAAACTGTAATTGGGAAGAATACCATGCAAGTACTCCTGCTGACTGTCACAGCTCAGTCTTGAGTTTGCAGTAACAGGAAACATAAACAATTTTTTTGTTCCCTCCGGTGCATCTCGTTCCCCACAGCACACTCAAAAATACTTTATTATATAGTACGCTATGTTAATTTTTAAAGTACTGCATACTAGAGAACTTCCAAGTAGGAAACTTCCATATTTAGAAACACTAAGACTTAGCACATTCCAAAGTCTCTATATTATACATAGTGCAGTAATGAGAAACTTAATTAGCACAGTTTTGCAATTTTATTCATATTTTAGTTTTTGGGTATAAAGAGAATTACATAGAAAAATTTGTTGGCTTAGCCATGAAAATCACATTCTTCCAATGAATTATTACACTTTGGTCATCTAACCACTAAATACTAGCTAAAACAGGATTTTTTTTTCAAAATTAATAAGCATTTTGTCTACATTGGCAATAAAAATGCACTTTAAGGAATAGTTGAAAGAAATCTGGCTTCAGTCTCTCATTGTTCTTTTTGGCAGTAGTCGCTATGGCAGAAGAGCAAAAGGAATGCAGTATAACATTTCTTTGTTCTTACACAAATTTCAGGCTTAGTCTCCTCTCTTCAACGACTTTCTCCTCCTCAGTCTAGATCAGGGCTCTGACCATGTTTGGGTTTTGGTAGGGAAGGGGTTTTAGGGGTAGGGATGGTTAGTGAGAAACGAATAAAAAATCAGGGAGGAGGACATTGTTACCAGTACAAAACTGAATCTCCTTGCCATTTCTGTTAAAAGTACATTCTAAAGTGGCAATATTTTACTACACGGATTACATTAAGTGAATTTTTCCTATGGGTCTCAATACACATTCATCTACATACAGGCTTTATATGGTAGGTAGTAAGCATTGAGATTGACATGAAACACACAAGAACTGAGATGTAGGTGTCTTTTGGCAGAGAACTACAGTGGAAGTTGTTCAGTGATGGAAATCACAATTTCACTCAAGTGTACAATGAGGGCAGGAGGATTTCCATGGGCTAGATACTTTTTTTATAAAGTTTCTGACTAGTAAGTCACTTCTTAAACTGTTAGACGTTGCCTGCCCACACAGCAATTCCTACTTGGCCTCATTTACACAGCAGAACTCCTTGCTAAGGGCATTTCAGCTATCCACCAGAGGAAAACTTAGTTTGTTATTTCTCTGTGTTTTAGACTGCAAAGATTAACAGGAAAGCATGAAATATAGAGCTGGCAAGTTCAGTTATTAATTTAATGCAGAGGGCAACAGGGAGAAAATAAAGCCCAGAGTTATAAAGTAATTGCCTGCTTTTTAACTAGTGTGCTTCCTGTGCCTTCTCCTCCTTAGCACAGATTTAGAATAAGAGCTTACATTTCCAAAAGGAGAGGTATGGAGACATGCCAGGAACTCACTCCTGGGGAGCTTCCACACAAGTATCTGCTTACAGTAGGGAAGACTGATTTTCTAACTTCTGTTGAATTAAACAAAAGCATTCTTAAAAATTGTTATGTATAATTATGGTAATTGGTATATATAATTATTTCTACCCTATGCTCTCATAACCCATTTAGTTTTGGGTTAATTTTTCCCTGTTTTTGCTCTAACAGAAAATCAAACCTGATTTCCACCAAAAAAAAAAAAACCAAACAAAAACAAGCAAAAAACTTTTGGACAAAATATTGAATACAAAGCAAGCAAACAAACAAAGCAAGAGTCAGAGAATTTTAATCCTGCAACACTGAATTACTAAAAAGACCACAAACCAAACTTGGGCCTACAGGCCTGTGCTAGGAAGGGGAGACAGTCCACAGTGCACTTAAGTATTTGTTCAAATTCTCAATGGACCCAACACTTTTTCTTTCTGAACTTGATTCAAATAATTCCTGTTTCTTTCCACTGACCTGAAGAAGATTCTCCATGTTATTGCTTTCAATAAAGTTAAATCTAATTAAATTAAAAATTAAGCGAAGGAAGCACCATGGCCCTGAGTGGCAGTTTATTAACGGTTTTTTCAGTATCTCATCCATTGTGCTTTGTGGAGTCCATCAGGTTTCAGGAGCAGCTGTTCACTTCAGGGGTCGCTGTGAACATAATACCCATAAAGCAGTACAAAAAGCAAGGAAATATCACAGAAAGCCTACTAATGCACTGATGAAACATCAGAAATGTGTTAATCTGGGCTTAAAACTTCTAGCTTCTTTCACATAATGAGATTTGTGAAAAACTTGAAGTCAGTTGCATGGAATCATAGAACCATACAATGGTTTGAGTTGGAAAGGAACTTAAATATCGTCAAGTTCCAATCCCTCTGCATGGGCAGGGACACCTCCCATTAAATCAGGCTGCTCAGAGCCCTGGCCTTGAACGTTTCCAACTTCCCTGAGCAACCTGTTCCAGTGTCTTACCACCCTCACACTAGAGAACTTCCTCTTAATGCCTAACCTAAAGTGCCCCTCTTCACATTTTGATCTATTACCTCTTTTCCTCTCACTCCAAGCTCTTGTAAAAAGACCCTCCCCAGCTTTCCTCTAGGCTCCCTTAAGGCACTGGAAGGCCACTAAAATGTCCCCCTGGAACCTTCTCTTCTTCAAGCTGAACAGCCCCAGCTCTCTCAGCCTGTCATGGAATCATGGAAACATGGCATAGTCAGAGTTGGAAGGGACTTCAAGAGATCATCTAGTCCAACACCCCCACTAAAGCAGGATCCCCCAGAGCACTTTACTCAGGACTGCATCCAGGTGGGTCTTCAATGTCTGCAGAGAAGGAGACTCCACAACCTCCCTGGGCAGCCTGTTCCAGTGCTCTGTCACCCTCACCATAAAGAAGCTTTTCCTCATATTTAAATGGAACTTCCTGTGTTCCAGCTTGTGCCCATTGCACCTTGTCCTGTCACTGGGAACTACCCAAAGGAGTCTGGCTCTATCCTCCTTGCACCCACCCTTTAGATACTTGTAGGCATTAATAAGTCTCCCCTCAGACTTCTCTTCTCCAGACTAGAGTCCCAGCTCTCTCAGTCTTTCCTCATAAGAGAAATGTTCCAGTCCCCCAGTCATCTTTGTTGCCCTCTGCTGGACTCTATAGCAGTTCCCTGTCTCTCTTGAACTGAGAAGCCCAGAACTGGATGCAGGATTCCAGATGTGGCCCCACCAGGGCAGAGGAGAGGGGGAGAATGACCTCTCTTGACCTACTGGCCACACTTTTCCTTATGCACCCCAGGATTCCACTGGCCTTCTTGGCAACAAGAGCATACTGCTGGCTCATAATGTACTACCTACCAGGACTCCCAGATCCTTCTCCTTGGAACTGCTTTCTAGCAAGTCCACTCCTCACCTATATTGGTGCATAGGATTCTTCCTCCTGAGGTGCTGGACCTTACCTTTGTCCTTGTTGAACCTTGTTAGGTTCCTCTCTGCCCAGATCTCCAGCCTGTCCAGGTCATGCTGTATGGCAGAACAGCCTTCTGGAGTTCTAACCACCCGTCCCAGTTTGGTATCATCAAACTTGCTGAGGATACTTTCTGTCCCCTCGTCCAGGTCATTGATGAATATGTTGAACAAGACTGGACTGAATTTTTGACCACTGGGGCACAGCACAGGTTACAGGCCTCTGACTCAATCCTGCTCCATTAATCACAACCCTCTCAGTTCTGTCACACAGCCACCTCTCAATCCAACTCACTATCCACTCATCTAACCCACACTCCCTCAGTTTCCTAGTGTGAGAGTTATGGGAGACAGCGTCAAAAGCCTTGCTGAAGTCAAGGTAGATGACATCTGCTGCTCTCCCCTCACCCAGCCAACCAGTTATGTCATCATAGGAGGGTAGCAGATTGCTCAAGCATGATTTACCCTTGGTAAATCCATGTTGACCACTGTCCTGGTTTGAGCCAGGATGAAGCCAATTTTTCTTTTTACTGATTTTTTTTTTCCTTCAGTAAGCTTTCTTGTAACTAGCAACAGTGTGTTCTGCTAGGCTGATAAGACAGTGGAATGTTTTTCTAACTACTGAGGCTTCAAGCCTGCACCTGCACTCTGCCGGCTCAGACACTATGGGGAGATCTGTGACCCCCCCGTAGGAGGCTGAGTTAGACAGACAGCAAAATTGGCCAAAGATATTCCATTCCATATATCTACGTAAGCTCAGAGGAAGGTCAGAGATCACAGAAGACAACTTCCTTCCTTCTCCTTCTCCCCTTCTCTTCCGTCCATGGCCGGCGTCCAGGGAGGACTCTGTTCATCCATCACCGTCGATCCTCAGGCTTGATCTCTCGTGACCCCCATAACTCTCTGCTATATATCTGTACATAATTGTATATATTTTCTTGTAAGATTTATTAGTGTTTTAATTAAAGCTGTGTAGTTTAGTTTTCAATCCAGCCAAGTTTCTCTCTTTTTCTCTCTCTCCTTCCCTACCTGGGTTGGGGGGCGGGGGGATCGAGAGCATTGTTGTCGGACCTGAGTCAAACTGTGACAACCACTCTCAGTAACTTCCTGTTCTTCAACGTGTTTAGAGATGACATCCAGAACAAGTCACTCCACCACCTTCACAGGGGCAGAGGTGAGACTAACCAGTCTGTAGTTCCCTAGGTCCTCCATCTTGCCCTTTTGGAAGTCTGAAGTGATATTTGCCTTCCTCCAGTCCTCATGGAGGAATTACACAACTGGATAGGAGACAATTCAAGAACCCACTAATAACAAATCAGATGCACTGCATCAGAGAGAAAATTGGTGGAGAAGGAAATAACCAAAACCAAAAGGGAGCAGACAGTGATTCAGGAAGGAAACTTCCAAGTGCTCCAGAACTGTTTCTCACAATATAAGTTTGCCATTTGACAAGCTCAGTGCCTTGGCATGTAAGGTCAACAACAGAAAATGAGGAGGAATTTGTATTATTAATGCTTGATCTACCCTAGAGGGTGCATCAAAGAGCAAATTTCATAGCTGTAACAAGGTAAAAGCAGGCATCTGGGGCCTCTTATCCTGAATAGTAGCTGGAACTGGATGCTGCAGTCCAGACAAGTTGCTATAAAACCATTCACTGTTAGTATTTTAATCCTAATTTACAGTATATTTGTCTCTATATTTATACCTGTAATAAGAGTCTCAAGGCAACTAGGTGACACTTCCTGCATGTACCACAAAGATATCTGTTAAGATTAAAGCCTTAATTAGCTGCTTATTTAAGTTTATTCTTAGGCAACACCAAATTTTTGTGGACCTTTCATAAGCTATCTATTACAAATAGCGGTTACAATACTTAAAGCACCTTATGCCTAAAAATAGATAGAATATTCAAATAAATAACAGGTTCTGCCACCAGAACTGAAGTTCTAACCACCCTCACCATTATACAAAACTTTGACCTTTCAACTCTCCCATTAGAAAAAATTATTTTAGAGTCACACAGGACTATCAGTGGAGGTTGGACATTGTCAGTGGAAGGAAAACAGTTGTGCAGAAACCAACAGGACTGCTCAGACCATCTAATCCTCCTTCAGGTAAATGTATGAGGGAAGGAGCAACAGACCTAGTGTGCTCCCTGAAGATCGCTACCACTGCACAGCCCTTTGTGGTGCCTGTGGGCTATAGGAAGAGTGAAAACCTGCCACTGTGGCTCCATATTAGGACAGAAGCACTTTTGGGATGCAAGCAGGAAGGAGGAGAGCTTAACTGAAAATCCCTGAACAGGTAAAGATTTATTATGTGAAGCAGCAGGAAAAGGTGCTAACATAAGCAGTAAAGTAAGTTTTAGACACAGGTGCCTGGTGTCTGTCTTTGTACACCTTCCTCAGGTGTTCTCCCAGAATTATTTCTTAGGCCTCTTTTCTAGTTCACCTTCCTCAGGTGTTCTCCCAGAATTATTTCTTAGGCCTCTTTTCTAGTTCAGTATCTAAAATGAAAAAAAAAAAAGAAACAAACCTCAACAACTGTCTTATCGGCAAATTCCCAATTACAAAACACACCACAAAATGTCTTTCACAGAATTTTAAGCAACGGTGACTAAGGCTTGGGAATGAGGGACAAGGGGAAACCAGGGAATCTATTACTGCAATTGACAGATAAACATACCAAAATTACAGTGAACATTTGCAAATGTTAGTACGTGTATCCCAAGAGAAACAAGCAGAACAGCGGCTTAATTGAAAATAAAATTAATAAAAAATAATTCCCTTTTGCCCAAAAGTGCAAGACCCTATTGTTAACATTGTTAGCATGTTATTATGAATCATTATTTTGATAAAAAGCAAAGCTGAAATGAGGGGGTTTTGTTTATTGTAAACCACTCATACTTTATCACATCAGAATAACACATTAGATGTGTCATTATTTGTCTTGTTCTACAATAAGCAAGCTCCATGTATTTTCAGGCTTCAGTGAGTTTTGCTGGCATGCTGTACCAAGATGATATTTCAAAAAAACATCCTGGCTTTCCTCCGTTTCTAAAATGTTCCTCATGAATAATTTTTTATGCTCACAGATAAGTCAGGCTTCATGGATGCTTAGAAGTTTTTAAGGGCAAATCCTGCTAAGGGCAGATTAACTATGTAGAAAGGGCAAGGGAACACAAATCAGATGCAACCAAATAAAGCTGGCTAACAATTTTCCATCTATCAGGTAGCCATGGTAATATTCAGCTTTTACTACTTTTTTGCCAGGTTTTTTGCAACGTAAGACATGTTAAAGTGGACTCTTTCACTGAAGTGTTCTCCCTCACAACTGCAGAAGGCTGAGTTCACATGTGCAAACAGATAGCATTAGTTTAGCTCTGGGAAGGCAAGTCCTCAAAGCTTTTCTCACTCCATAATGGTCAGTTGCATGCTGACAACTAAAGGAAATGCTTTCCAAATGTTTCCAGTTCCTCTCCCAAACATACACTTCCATGTAGTCCTCCTGTCTCCCCTTCCCCCAACAACCCACATGATTATTGTCTTCCAACTCTGCCTGCAGAAGTAACATACACAACTATTTTTGCTCTTCATTTTTGTTGCTTTCCTTACTCAGATGGTAGGTGCCCCCTGACATTTGTCAGGCCCCCTGACAAAATCCTTTGGATTTTCCTACATCATGCAATAAACCATACTGCCACGACCTTGTGCTGGTACCAATAGAACACTGAGAAAAGAAACAGTATTTCAACTCTGGCATAGCATACAAGGCACTTAACGTTGCTAAAAAGACAGAGCTTGAGCTAGTCTATTGATTTGAAAACCAGCTTTTCACATGATGCTCAACTGAATCATGCAGGTGTTCCAGCTTTCTATAATCTACCACAGCTATGGGTAGCATAAGAAGATACGCCCTGTGTGTTCATGATCTAAACAGTGTGTCATGACGTACTAAATGTATGGCTTCTGGAACAATTTTTTCTATATTTGCAAAAATGAATAGAGATGCAACCTTTTCATTAAGAGTGGAAACTTGGTGGGAAAGTCTTTCAGAGGAGCTAATAATTTCGCTCTTACAGCCTTTCAATAGACATGTAGATGAGTGCAGTCTACTTTCCATCTGAAGAAAGAGGCCAAACATGACACTGTTTCCTTTAGAGAGATTAAGTCCTATGAATAAGCTGATAGATTTTCTGTAGGATTAGTTTGTAGCACTTAAACTGACGGAGCAAGAGAGGAACTACTAGTCTCAAGAAGGAGGAAAGGAATGCAAACATGACTGTGTGCATCACCCTAGCTGTTCAGCTTACAAAATTGTGTATTTCAGAGATGATGCTCTTCCATGAATTTCCAGAAATAATCACAGTTGTAATCCAGATGGCCCTAAGGTAGGATTGCAAAATGATAAGAGCTCACTTTATATCCTTGCCCCTCTGT
This sequence comes from Chaetura pelagica, assembly GCF_000747805.2. Classification (NCBI taxonomy): domain Eukaryota; kingdom Metazoa; phylum Chordata; class Aves; order Apodiformes; family Apodidae; genus Chaetura; species Chaetura pelagica. Next base: position 2,026,815 of record NW_009954552.1, read on the forward strand.
TTGCTGGCCATAATTACCATCTGCTACAGGACATATCAAAAGGAAGACTAGAAAGTGTGCCGGGTATTGACTCACTGCCTGTTTTGCTTTTGTCTTTTTTAGGCTAGTTTCTGGGTGCCCTTACTATACTGGGGACAGTGCCAAATGAGCCCTTTATTTTACTGCAACATCTGTTTGTCAGGCAGCCAGTATCTGGACTCATTTTTTTCCTGAAGAACGATGCTATGGGGTTTATCAACAAGTCTGCAGGTGCTGCTTTTTCGCAGGAAATACATCTGGCCTGAAGAGACTCAGAGCCAGTTCTTCTTGCTTCCCGTTGCTTAAGAACCAAATTTAAGTATCAGCCTCTGCAATCAATACAAATCCTCATTAAATGACACAGGAGAGCAGACAGGACTCTGCATCTTAGCTGTCCAGCAAGTTCTGAGGCACCAGCACACAGCTCTGTGACTTTGTGCTGTCTGACCTCTAAATGCAACAGCCTGGGATGCTCGCCCAAATTCACACAGACCAAGCTCCACCTCAGCTTTAGTGTCGCATGTTTGTCCTTAGCCAGATGCTTCTGAGGATATGCAGGCAGACTAGGAGGACATGAGCTGCAGGAACACTAGGGGATTATCAGCAACATTTCCAGCCTCTGACACTAACATAGCCACCATTTTCTCAAAGCATTTTTATTTACTTTTAGTTTTAGAAGGCAGTCCTTTACTACTTGTACATATAGTAATGTCTTTTTTGTTAACACCCTGAGTCAAACTGATGTAACTGACTCAAACTGAGTCAAACAAGATGTAAACAAGTTTTTGGACCTGTATTTGCGTGCATTGTCTCATAGTAAACAATCCAAAAGGCACCTTCAGCCTCTGAGCCCAACAGGAAAAATTTGCACCTTTCCTGCTCTGACTAATTTTCAGTAAAATAATAAAATGTAAGAATAGTTAGAAGATGTACCTTCTTAGATAAATGCTGCCAAAGTACTATTAGTCTTTCACTCAGTTTCCTGTCATGTCTTCTTTTGAAAACAAAACAGAACATGTGATGTCCAGATTGCAGAAAAAACTTTTCTTGAAGCTTATCTGGAGGGCTAGGCAAGGCACAGAGCAGGCCAGAGCTCCTGAGGTGTACATACACAGCCTTGTCACTTGCTAGGCTCAAACCTAGGGCAAGCTGCTTGACACTAACCTCTAGCAGTTAATTCTAGAATAAACATTTTTAGACAAACATGATCAAGCAGGTTTACAGATTCCTCTTTTACCTCTAGGAGAAATGTGTTCTAGAAGAGATCCAAAGGAAAGCATTAAAAATCTACCTGTTTTTTTGTTTGCTTTTGGTTTTAAGAGGGAAGGGCATCAGCCTGTCAGTGGTGAAGCCTGGGCCATTTGGTTGTAAACACATGATGTGGCAGAAGAATCTACTGCAATATGAGGGAGACAAGACCCTCCAGACGTACTAGTTAAATTCATTCTGTATGGCACAGAAATTTTATTCTGAATAACTGTAGATCTGAGGCGTATGTTGGTGCACTTAGTCAAATCTTTTTCACAGGTTCTGGTAACAAAGCACTGCTAAAACTCTGAAATATCTCTTAAAAGATAAACTAAATCAGATTAGAATAAAATAAAATCAAATAAATGTGCCAGCAGGTGCTGGTAACTGAAAATAGTATCAAATAATCACAGAACGGCTGAGTTTGAAGGACACCTTTGGAAATTACTTAATCCTACTAGTTTCTCAAAGCAAGGCCAAGCAAAGCAGTTTTTTTTTAATGATTTCCAGTCAGGTTTTTAATATTTCCAAGGGCTGAGACTCTACAACCTCTCTGGAAAAACATCATTGTTTCCAGATGATGTTCAGAGAGATCCTCCTGTGTTTCAGTTTGCACTGATTGCCTCTGGTCCTGTCACTGGACACCACTGAAAGACACTACTGTCAGGATGCTGTTGGTGTGTTTTGCCACAAGGACACACTGCTGGCTGATGGTCAACACTGTATAGCTGACCAACATCCCCAAGTCCTTGAGTGCAAAGTTGCTTCAAGCCATGAAGTAGACATCGGTTTAGGGGGTTATTCAGCCTCAGACACAGGACTTGTAATTTCTATTCATTGAACTTCATGCAATTCCTGTTAGCCCATTTCTCCAGCCTGTCCAGGTCTCTCTGAATGGCAGTTTGACCCTCTAGTGTACCAGCCACTCCTCCCAATAATCTATTGTATAAGAAGTTGGACAGGATACACTCTGTCTAGGTCATTAACAAAGATATTAAACAGTATTAACTTCAGTATTGATCTGTGTGGTACACAGCCAATGACTGACTTCAGACTGGACTTTGTGCACTGAGTGCAATCCTATAAACCTGACAGTTTACCCAGTTTTAGTCTATTTCACTCTCCATTTATCTAGCCCATGTTTAATCAGTTTCTCAGTGCAGATACTGTGGGACACAGTGTTAAAAGCCTTCCTAAAGCCAAGATAAAAAGATATCTGCTGCTCTCTTTTAATCAACTGAACCAGTCATTTCATTGTAGAAGGCCCTCACTTTGTTCAAACATGACTTCTTTAGTAAATAAATGCTGGCTACTCCTAATCACCTTGTCCTTTTTATTTTGGAAATGGCTTCCAGAATTTTCTCCATCACTTTCCCAGGGACTGAGGTAAAACCTGTCATTCAAATAAAGCTTTGAAACTTACCATGCAAGCATCCTTCTTAACAGACATCTCACTTGGGTTATGTTAAAAACAATTTTATTTAAACACAATTTGTATAACCTTTAGTAGAAATATCACAGGTATTTGTTTCATCAAACCGTTTATCAAAAAACTCCTTATATTTTACAGAAGTAACACATCTACCTACCATTTAACACAGGTGTCTGTGATTCAAAGTTTCTTTCCTACTGTCTGTATGGGATATCTCTTCAAACTGTTGAACTCTACTAGTGTTCTCATTATCCATAAAAATATTATACTCAAAGGCAATTCAGCTTCTATGGAAGTCTGTAATTGACATCATATATTAGACTTAGGAAAAAAATGGCAGCAGAAAATTATTTTATTACAACACTGAAATTCTCACTAAATATCAACTGCCTGTACTGAATTATCAGATTCCCTAAACCCTCTATCCCTTATATTTCTATACATACAAAGTGTATATTCTATCAGATTTTCCAAAGAAGGAGACAAGGAACTATAATGTTCCCAATTGTATTCTTACAGAATAACTATAAGAGAGCATAAGTCAGTTTTGGGGCCTTCGAAATTGTGCATACTTTTCTAAAACCTGTATTTTATACACTTGAAATTGACAGTTAAATTAATGCATGCTTTTTTAAAAAAATAATGTAATAATATGTAATATCTATATTTTACTAAATCTATACCTATATATTGATGTGTGAACACTAATTGCAATATACAGCTATCTAAGAAATAAAAATACAAACCAAAAAAAAATGGATGTGGGTTTTCATAGAATTGAATAGTTGTAGTTTACAGAACAAATTGTTTACTCCTTTATTCAGAATGCCAAGAGCATAATTAGAAAAACAAACAACTTGAAACAAATCTAGGAAAAATATATTGAAGGTGCTCTTGTGTGGCTTCACATTAAACTAAGCAAAAAAATCACGTGAAATGTAATTATGAGAACTAGGTTTCTCTGTACTGGTAACTGACTCTGAAGACTAAGACACTGCTTCCTCACTGATAAGGAAATTATTTAAAATAATAAAGACAATCCTGCCAGCATAAATACTCGCAGTCTTTGAATTTGGACCAGAAGTACATCAGCTCTTGTCTTGATTTTCTGGATGTAAGATTGTACACAGACAATGTTTGCAAGCATCCCCAAATTCATAGTAGCCAGATTTCTAAACAAAGAATACTGAGATTAATACACCTGTAAGATTTTTATTGCTATATATATTTAAAAGGAAAACAAAAAAGAGTGAAAAATTGATGTTGTGATCTCATGGATGTGTAGTTCACAAACTGGTTGAAAGTTTCATTAGGATTTTTTGTTGTTCTGGAGTAATTTATAATAAATAACAGCATAAAAATTGAGTATCAGTTCAGTCAGTAATCACTGTAATACTTAGTCTTATGCTAATTGCTGGTTTCATCATCATATATTTCTGGACTTCTAACTTCATTGGCTTCATTCCAGTATCTCTGAGGGTTAGTGCCCACACCAGATCAAGACCTGTTGCACTGGACATTGATAAACTGGATCATGAGTGTGAATTTGGCTGCTTTCAGTTCTCTTCTAACATGGCATGCAGCTCCTTCCTAGGAAAATAAATCTGAAAACTACTGTGGGAAGCTGCGTATGGCTCAAAAATTACCATTGAAACACTGTAAATTAATTGCAGGTTGCAGTTGATGGGACTTCAGCCCTTAGGTGGAGGACAAGAATTAATTTTTCCTTGACTGTTGTGACAAACACCCAGGGACTGAAATAGTGTTGGAACTACACTGCCAAAGACTGGACCAAGGCTCTTTTGGTAACTGGCAAGTATACTTTGTGTAGTGCTTAATTTTATCAACTGTTATATGTACATATATATGCACACACACATTCATACATATTGTTCATGCACTTTATTTGTATGATATTTTAAATGTCATTTAAATTTAATTTGCATTAAGTACAAGTAATTTTTTTATATACAGAAACCCACATACTTCAGGTATATAATTTTGTTTGTTTCATGATTGTTAGTGGAATCCTGCCAAACCCCCAAAACTGTACACTGTGCCTGCAGCAGAAAAACAGGTAGTATCAACACAGGAGCTGATGGGCTGCCCCTTGGGCTGCTGCTTGGCAGTATTCAGAGCCAAAACAATGACATTGCCTTGGCTAGTAGAAGTCGTTGTCAGGCAGATGTTCTGCCTGTGGTGACAAGAGGCTCACTGCCCACGTACATTACAGATGTTGGTTATTTTTACTTCTCCCAACCTCTCAGAGCTGGAGAGACCTCCTCTACTTCTGTTCTCAGCTGTGGATAGGGGAATCTACAGAGGTCCATGGTGCCTAAGAAGGCAAGTACATAAGCTCTCAGGATATGCCTAAATAGGATTGGTTGCTCCAGGCATGCAAAATCCCAACACCAGTTTGTACAGAGACCTCTGGAGAACCCTACCTGTGCAGGCTGCTTTTGCAGAATCATTATGGATACATTACTTGGGCACTGGAACATCCCAGAGAGGGGGATGTTCAGGGATTGGGCAGTGCACCCAGTCAAGGGCCTTGGTCAGTCTGGGCTGTTAAAGCACAGATGAGATATAAAATCCAGAAGAGAGCACTTCAATTATTCTTTCTCACACATTTCCTCTTTTAATTAAGGATTTAGACCTTTTCTTTGATTTTTAATTGCTTTTCCCATTGGTGCTCTCTTGCACTGTATCTGACTCACTAGTTTTAGACACATCTGCCCACTATGCTTCCAGGATTATGCCATCTACAGGCTAATGCTGATGCCCACAGACTCTGCACATCCCTGCAAGTTTTACACGTGTGACCTAGAAATTATTTTCTGATTGCACCAGAATAAAGAACATGCATTCTTGTACTGCACTATCACATACAAATACATTCAAAAATACTAGAAAATGGCCCATACTCATTAAAAATTATAAATGGGAAAGGGTGGAGAGAGATGAATTAGCTCATTTGTGTCACAGTCAGCCTAGGCAGGTCTCCTCCTACTTATGTGATAAATAACTTCCATTAAAGTTACACCATCAAACAGATCATTATAATTAATTATGAATGCATTTCTGAATCTTCTTGGAGAAAAGGAAGCAAAGGACTCCTGGTGCCAAGCAAGACAGACAGGCTTCTTACAGAAGCCGACCCTTTGATTTCACTGTCACAATGGTTGCACCGTAGTCCAGATTGAAGGCCAGAAAAATCAGCTCCCTCTGGGGTATAGAAAGGACACAGGGACCAGAGCACTTGCTGCTTTTAAAGCTGCATTTCAGGTGTCACTTATCATTAGCCGTTGTCAGTGTGCCTGCATTGTTGCAGTCCAGCCACATGCAAAAGTGCCGCCTGACTTTCCTTCCTAGAATGAAGGACTCCAGTGGTGTTCTGCAGTGTTAGAGATGATATTTCTGACAAGATATTTCTAGCCTCAACATCCAAGTTGTCAAGGCTGTTGTCAGTTCAAAGCAGGCTCTCTTTCCTCTCAAGGCATTACGTAATCACCAATTTTGTTTTCCACATTTACCGGAAGTTACCAGCAAGAAAACGATTCACTGGAGGACATAGCAGTTAAAATACCAAGATCTGGCTTTTATCTCTCCTAATTTTACCTCTTCTCTTTATATTCCTCCCTACATGTAGGTGACCAGGAAAGTACATGTATCATTAGATTGATGAGTGCACATTTTACATTTAACTTCAAGTACAGGAATGTAATAAAATTGTCGTTCATAACCAAGGAGAAAGAAGAGAACCAAAATTTAGAAGAAGAGTGAAATCTGTTGATTAAAATGTGCAAAAGCAGCAATTTGTTGGAAGGTGTGTATCACTTTATAGTACACCAGGTTCACAAGAAATATGTTGATATTTACTTAACATTGTTACTTAATTTCTAATTATCTGGGAATACATTAGACTCTTCACAGAACACATTGCAAAGTAAATCCCTGCTCAAAAATCAAACAAAACAAAGACCTTTTTATTATGCAGTTGAGATGGTGGTGCAGATACCACTCCTGTGTGGCTCTCTACTGAAGTTGACTTAGAAAGATGACATTTTGCAATGAGGAAAAAGGAAGAACTGCAGCTTTCCATTGTAATAACGGGTATGTGCCTTAGCCATGAAAGGATATCCATATATTGGATTTCACCCAAGTCCATACTCAAGATTTGCAAGTGGAAGGGTTAAAAATCATTTGGACAAATACAATCTGAAAGAGCTGTAAGAGAAGTGTTCTTAGTTCAGAGTTGGTCTTACTGCCAAAAAAAAAAAAAAATTAGAAAGGGAAAAGATCCTTCAGTACAGTAAATGCCAGAAACCTTCAGCCAATTTTAAGATTTTTTAGGTCCATATACAGACCTATTACAAATCATCTTCAAGAAACTGTAGGCTTTTCACACTCGGGGAACTCCAGTCTCCTTAAAAGAACAACAGATATTTCATGTCAAGTTCCATTGTATCATAATTTCTCTGGAGAGTATATATATACAGAACTGAATAACAGGGGACCCTGGAAGATACCCAGCAAGTACGACTCATCTTAAATGAGAGGCAAGAAAACCTCTCACTGGGCTCCACGATGGAGTCTGATAATGCCAAAGCACATGGATTATCTTCCTAGCTGGGAACTGCAGCATACAGCACAGCACATCTTACACCAGATGTCACTGTATCATGCATGATGAATATCACATCTTCATCACAGCCTTTCCCTGCAAATATATATATATATATGTATATATATATATGTTGTTGCAGCAAAAAGCATCACGTAACATAGAGTAAATGTGTTTCTCCATGTTTCTGATTAGCAATGCAAATTTTCTTAAATTTAAAGAGGCTGCTACCACCCTTCTTTCCTCTTAGCTATGCAAGATGCTACTGTTTTTTAAACAGAATGCAAAATAAAAGGAAGAAACTCATTGTGTCAGGGTTATTTCTATTTCTACTTTGTGAAATAATATTTTTCATCCTCTTTTCCTCTCACTTTTCCTCTCCCTTTCGCACACGGAGAGTCTAACATTTACAGACATGAAAATGGACACGCATTCTCCATTTACTAAGGGCTTAATTTAGTCCTTGAGCATGCACAGAAATCCTCCCTGCAGCAAAGTGATGTCAGACTTTGTGTGTGCCTGCAGTATATGGAAATCCTGGTTACCATGAGAACCGGGCTGGTTCTTCGCTGAGGTTTTCTAATACAGCTATGAAGACATTCCTCCATTTTGCCATGTCGAAAGAGCTTGGCTGCAGGATGCCCTGTGGCAGGCTGGGTGGCCCAGACACTCCTACCATCCTGCCAGTCATGTTCAATTACCCCCAGCTCTGCCACTAAAATGAATGTGTAAAAGTGTCATAAAATCAAGATTACATTTCTGAAGCAACATTCTTCCAAACAGGATTTCTTCCCCTTTTCTGCCCTCCATCCTGGAAAATAAAATAAAGCAAGAAGATGCTTGCACTTGAGGCAGTATTAAAGCACAAAATATTTTATTGTATTAGGAAATAAATCAAAGCTACACCAACAAAATTAGATCTCAGGGGAGATTATCTCTCTAAGCAGCCATTTTTCTAAATGCTGCTGCACGCACACACAGCCTTTCTGAACACAATTAGAGCAAATACTTCTATGATAAATCAACTTTGTGCTCCCATGTTGAAGAAGAAGGTCAGTTTCTTCACTTCTTTTCTAGGGATACAAACCCTGCTTATTTCAATACAGAAATGCTTAGAGCTGATCAGTGAAAAAGGAAAATGTTGTATTTGTTCCTCTTCAAGTATGATCTCTAGAAAAAAATCCTGGTGGTAAGACACTGAACTACATGATATGTTTCAGCTGCAATGAATGAAAACGCTTTATCACATTCTATAATTAAGAGAAGTATAATATAGCAGCAGATAAGCTAACATTCATTGGAGGAAAGCGCTAGAAGAGAAACAGTTGTGTGCTGTCTAACACAGAATCTATTGAGTAGACAACCAAAACTAAATCAAAGCATAATGCCCCAAAACACTGCATATTAATCTAAGCTGTAAAAAGATAGGTTTAAATGGCCTAATTTCAGCATTCAATTTGTCCTAAGTGCTCTAGAGAGCATCTGAAAGTTATGGAGAGTCTTTCTCAGCTTCACGTGGAGTTGGGACCTCATGTGTCTGACACTACAGATCTGAAGGTGTCAGATCTCCCTTTTCTCTGACAAAGCCAATCCATTAGCAATCAGGTTAAACTCAGGTCACGTGTTTTTAAGCTTTGCTTTACTGGCAAGTTTTGGCTTCTTTGTCAGTCGTAGTGCAGGCTTCTGTGCCTGGACTCTTGTCCATTTTTTTAAACCACATCAACTAGCTGAGAAAAAGGTAGTACCTCACTCTTAGAAACCTGACAGCTGATCACAAAAATAATACTTCATTTTAACATTATGGGAGAATGAACACAAAACAGATATGAAAATAAGTGACTCAGGACTAGCTTTCAAATCTGAATGAATGGCACAGCAGATTTTTTCTTTTACTCAGTGTTGCTAGATACAGAGCTACACAGTTCTAAATTCAACCAGTAGAGGACAGTGGTGAATATAAACACTATAAGCCTGTCACTCATTTTTAATTACATGAAGTAACTTCTCTGTATGAAGTGCTGTATTTCTTGCCATCTCAAAAGTCAGTTGACATTTATAAAATATGTGCATTTCAAAGGAATACAGATTACAAAGAATCCAGAGAACAAATGTAAATAATTACGCTCTATGTACGTGGAGTGTATTTCTTATTTATGGTGCACACCACTTGGGTCTTACTCAGAGATCTTGACTTGGTCCTTGTTCAACAGGCTTCAAAGCTTTTCCTAAACAAAAGACAGACCTACGCTGTAAATCCAATAAGCATTTTGCTTATGTTAGGAATGCAGGACAGGCCCCTCAGTGTAATTATTTCTGTTCTTTAATATAATCCAGAGTCCAAGAAGGCAGTGAAGTAGCATAAATGTTCACAGAGCTTTAACTTGCATCGGGAGCAGTTGCACCACCCAATCTTTCAGGAAGAAGTTATAGAAGAATTCAGATCTAATACCTTTTCAGCTTTTCCAAAAACATCTATAGTTTCTTTATCTATCTATCACAATCGAGACTCTGATACTTTTAGTGAAAGTCATTGGGATTTCTTGGGCAAATACACCTGTATCTAAAGCACCTGGACTGTGAGTTCACTAAGCTAGAGATTATGGCTTATTTTGACATGTAGAAAACATTCCTTCTTAAAAAATAAGCAAGGAAGGAAACCAATAAAAAAACCCCAAAACTAAGCCAAACAAACAAAACAAAACTTAACTGCATGCTTCATTAGCAGTGACAGAATTATAACATTTTATTGGTACTTGCAACATTATCTATCTTAGCCTTGTGGCCTGTTTTTTGTTGTGGTTTTGTTTTTGCAACTTCAATGCCAAGTTAAGTAATGTACAACTGAGGTAATAACTTTATGTGATTTCACAACACAGGGCACCCAGGCAAAATATTTTGTGTTTTCCCTCACTTAAAGAATGGTAGCTTGCGGACAATGCTCATAGAAATTACAGACTATATCAACCAGAAGCAACATTTCAGTGTTTATGTAAACCCTACTGCATGAGAGAGCACAGCTCACCAATTTCCATCATGTTACATTTTCAAAGTGACATTCTACAAAGCCCTGAAAAGACTAGCACAGAACAAAGAGTGTCTCCCAGAGTCCAGTCTGTTCAGATTCATCTGCAGGAGTACAGAACTATTAATGGAATACATGAAGAGTGCTTGTTTACAAGTGAAGATTATCAGGAAACAAGTTCTAAAAAATTGAAATAAAAAGACGACACTTCACTCGTGGGACTATTTAACCAACAAATATGTTCAAGTGCTTGTCCACACAAACATCTGGCTCGTATTCTCATATTTTAGACTGCTGAAAAATATCTATATTCAATTAACACGTGGCATGCCAAGAGTTGAAATTAATATTTTCTTTTCAGAAAACAGAATATTTACCAAGTAGAAATAAATGACCATTGGGCTCGCTTTAGTAAATATTCAGATTTTGACTTCTGCATTATGTTGCTGTTTTAATCTTTCCAAATGCGGGACAGTGAGTTGCATGATCAAATATAAATTACAGGAATAGGGGCCTGAGAGCAAGCGTGGTTAGGTATTACAGAGCCTACAGAGTGTCCTAAGTCCCAGAAGTATGGGAATTATGTCAGAATCTGAAATTACCTTTTAAAAAATGCATGCATCTCTAGACTTCACAACTACAAAGGTAAAGAGAGCGCAGACAACTCAGTGGCACTAAGTGAGCCTGCAGACAGTCTGAATGAATCTGTCTCGGTGTGGTGACCTACCACCAGCATCTCTCATCTGAGTGCAGCAGCTCCAGGCGCTCCTGTCAGCAGCAGACTCTGAACGGCTGAGTGGACTCCTCTTAAAAAAAGAGCAGAGCACCTAGCCATGTTAATTTGGTCCCAGTAGAGTTTGCAGTAACAGTGAATTTAAAAGTCTCCATATTACCTCCAAATTAATTTATATTCTTGGCATGTGTGAGTCATTGTATGATTTTCAATATCTTGATTTGCGTGTCTAAATCATAGGGAAACTATATAATACCTGAAATCTGTTTCTTATTTGTACATTTTTCCTCATCTAGCAATACTTAACAGATAAGTGACTAGGTGATATATACTGTTCATAAATTTTGCTTATAACTGCATAAATTACCCATATTTATATCTATAAGCTAAGCATTTATATTTTCAGATTATTGATACAAAAGCAAAGACCTTTGGCATTGGTGCAGAAGTCAAGGGATGGCTATAGTAGTTCTTCCCTAGTTTAAATTCTACTATCCATTGCTTCTCTGTACAGCAAAGCAACTATCAAATGCTGATAAGATTGTTTATATACCAGCCTACAGGAAGGGAAAAAAAAAATAATCTTAATGCTCATCTCTTTTTCAGTTGACTAACCAGTTGACTGACCCCAGCCAGGAGGGATGCAGGGGAAGAAAAAATAGCCCTTTATACTTTCACCTCTTTTTTCATTTTACTCCTCAATGAGAAAGGGTGATTGTTTCCTGGAGTGAAAAGGTTTAGCATCTTTATACCATGAAAAAAACTCACTGGTGCTGTTTGAGAGAAGGAGGAGGAGAGAAGGGTCCTGCCTAAATCCAAAGACAGAGTCACTTGCTCTGCCATCTGTTCCCATGAACTCTCACCAGGCTGCTCTGCAGTATCCGTGGCAGCTGCTCCCTTTTCCAAGAGTTAATGTGATATTGAAAAGAGAAAACCCTTCCTCCAACTCTGTTTGTGTCCACAAAAGATCACAGCCAATAAGTTTATGGTGCCCATTGATTTGTGATGCAGCCCCTAGTGCAATTCCTCTCACTCTGCTTCACTCTTGTGACAGTGGCAAGATGCATTTTCCTCTCAGGAACAAATGCAAGGGATTAGCACTACTGTACTCCGTAGTCTTTGCTCTGCATACATTATCCTTGCTGTGCTTTATGTCAAAGATGATTCAGTAACTTGGTCCTAAGTTCAGGAACAAACAAAGTTTACTGAAGGGGCTGCTTGAAGGAAGGAAATTAACAAAAACCCCATTTGTTAAAAGGGAAGATAAATAACAGCCTGGCTGATAAATGAAAGGAAGCGAGACCAATGAGGGATACAAAACTTAGGATAACAGCTGCTACAGTATAAACTGGGACTAAGGTTTGCCTTTGCCATCTGCAGAGTGCATTGCCTCAGCTTATGAACTGAATCTTTGCTTTGCCAACATCATGGTATTAAGGTGTAAACACACCTTTTGGTTTTTTTTGTTTTCTAAAGCTTATAAGGAAAGTTAATTTAATGCTATTTGTTTAGAAGTCTTTGTCCCTGTCACTTTCTATCAGCTTTCTTGACTCTATTTCTAATAGCTCAGCTTGAGTTTCCTTCTGGAGTAACCAAGATTTATAGGAATCACAAGTCTTTATTTTGGTGTCCTGTAACTGGGATATTTCTATCTAGCTTCATTTTATTTCTGCTCATAATTATGTTTTGTTTCTCTAAGCAGACTGGATGAGATTACGCTTCTTAAAGAAAAAGAGAAATTAATCTTCAGAAAATGAGAAAAGTCATCTTCAGAACCAATGTGCTGCACAAGGCCAGAAAATATTGCTGATAGTCAGGAACTATGTATGGTGTTTACGAGGCAAGGTTTTGGTAGCCAGGGTAGCTGCAGTGATAGGTTCTGTGAGAAGGCACCAGAAGTTGTCCCCACATCAGTCAGAGCTATTTCCAGCTGGTTCCAGGATGGACCTGCTTCTGGTCAAAGCTGAGTCCATCAAAAATCTCCTGCCAGAGAAGCCGAATGTGCCCTGAAGGAAGCAGCAGCCAGTGGAGCAGGCTCCAAGCAGGAACTGTGTCCTGTGAAGAAGAGCCCATGAAAGACACCATGATAGATCCTTAACACTTGGAGAACCTCAATCTATCACATCCCTCCAGCTCTGCCTCACCAGTCAGCTGTTGGCATCATATGATACAGATGAATGGCTCTTCTCATGAATTTGAGCAATGCTTCCCCAGCCCTGCCCCCAACACTTTAAAACTAGATTCACTGAAGATATCTAAATACTTGTGTTTTGACACTTTACTCTTCTAATAATTTGACAGAAAATGAAGGTTCACAGAAATTTACAACTGATTCAAAAACAGCTTCCCCAGCATGCATTGACTTTATTAATTCCACCATCCGGAAAACTGACTGTGAAGCACATCTCAGATAATCAGACCTGAGGTGTAAATCCTCTGGCTTTACACCACTTCATGCTTTCACTGAGACTACTGGTAGGAGCTTTCTCTGCAGCTGAAGTCCTAACCAAACTGCTTCTAACAAAATTTTCAAGGCCGCATACAAGTGCTTGTAAATGGACTCCAGAAACCCCTTCTCCCTCCATGTGGAATTCTCTGTGTCTCTAGCATCAAATAGCAGTGCCTTCCTTTTTCACATGGTAAAGCACATAGGTATATGATTAAAGATGCACAAAATCTCATATGAATGGCTTCATCTCACAAGAGACATGTAAAGGGTTCATGTGTTACATTCACTTAGATCAGGACACTGGCCATGTAACCAAGATGGAAAGTATTAAGGATTTTTGCTTTTTCTAACAGAAGGAAATGGTTTCATTTGCACAACCTTGTTTGTAGAAGACAGTAATATCTACATCGTGTTTATGCTATAGGGTTATACCTATGCACTATACTGTAGGTTGCAGTGGGAAAGACAGATATTGAAAAATATTATTTCCATTTGGATATTCAAGTCTGCATGGTGATGTCTGGGACTGGGAGTTCTATGGAAATGCAGAAAGGAGTCTTTTATGTTAATGTAAACCTATGACATTAATTTATGGCAATTCTCTTCCTGTTTTCAGTCTACAAGAAGAGGAGTTTTAGTGAATTAAGGGATGAAAAAGCCTGGCTCATAATGCAAGTCTTAAAAATATATTTAGATACGGATGGTTTGTCACCACATGGATTTTGCCAAACAACATTCAGAATAGCCCAGTCTATTTCTAAGATATCTGAAATCTGAATTTGTTTTGCTTCCACATTATTTCAAGTGAATAGGAATATATTTTGCAATTGTCTCTGCAATGTTGTGTACCCAAAAGCCTGGCCTAATTTGTATGATTGCATATAAAGATAAGTGTGCATGTGTACACATGTACATTATTTCTCCCTACAATTTTATTAGTCTTCTAGCATCAAATCAATAGCCTACAACACCTAGTCACACATCCTTATGTGTGATTTTGCATGTTAAAACCTAATTTGAATGCTTATTTGCTTCCAGAAATGTATTACCTTCCCTTGGCAGTTTTACTCTACTGCTGCAATTTCTAGTAGTCTATTTCTGGCACACATTGGCAATAATATTTGAACTGATCTCTTAGAGTGCTTGTCACAGCAATATCCATTAACTTGCACTTATAGATAAGGTTTATTTTTCATAATCTGGCATGTTTTATATCCCTATTTCTATCAAAGTGAAAGCATAAGGGAAACTGAACATTTTGGTGCAGAATCACTGATACCCTGTAATTTATTGACATATTCTAAGACTCAAAACAATGTAGAAATATAACGAGGTGTTAAGTTAGAACATTGTTAATATTGTTTCGTTAACCAACAAACCTATTTGTTTTTCTGGCATCTATGACATACTGTAGATATCCAAGTAATTCAAAACCATATTGTGTGGTTGTTGTTATGAGAAGATGCTTAAAAATATCTTGTGAAAATATTAATTGTACTTCTCCTACATTTTTACATATTCTCATTTGCAGCAGCATTATAGTACCTGTCCTTTGCATCTGATTTATATTCTCCTAGAATTTACTCCGTGAACTGTAACCAAATTATGGTCTAATTCTGGGCTCCCCAGTTCATAAAAAATAAGGAACTATGGGAGACAGTCTAGTGCAGGGTCACGAAGTTGTTAAGAGGACTGGAGCATCTGCCCTATGAGGAAAGGCTGAGAGAGCTGGGTCTGCTTAGGCTGAAGGAGAAGAGACTGAGGGGGATCTCATCAATTATTACAAACATCTAAAAGGAGGGTGTGAGGAGGATGAGTCCAGTCTCTTTTCAACAGTGTCCAATGTCAAGACAAGGGGCAATGGGCACAAGTTGGAGCACAGAAGGTTTGAGTTAAACATAAGGAAAACTTTCTTACTGTGAGAGTAACAGCACTGGAACAGGCTGCTCAGAGGTGTTGTAGAGTCTCCGTCTGTGGAGACATTCAAAACCCATCTGGACATGTTCCTGTGTGATCTACTGTAGGTGCTCAGGCTCTAGCAGGGTGGTTGGACTAGATGATGATCTTCAGAGGTCCCTTCCAACCCTGAGAACTCTGAGATTCTGTGACTCATTTGTAAAAGACAACAAAATTTTTAATTATTTTAGACATTTTCCAGGGAATAGCACTCAGAGAAGTAACAGAAACATGCAAAGGGAAAAAAAAAATTTAAAAAAATAATTAAAAAAAAATAAAGGAAAACCCTTCTTATTACATAACTCCTTGCAGTTGAACTCTACTTGAGAGTTGTAGTTCTAGCTTTTTCAGTGCAAGCTGGTATAGCATATGTATTTGTTTGATTTTCACTCATTTGTCTGAGAGAGCTTGTATTGTCTCAGAAAACTACTGAAAAAAAGAAATCAAAGCAGGATGATAGAAAATATCTTCATCCATCCAGTTTCCCCACATTTCTGAAAAATGGGGCATTGAGGACTGGACACAATCCAACCTTTGTACATCAATGTGCTCTTTAATTTAAAGCAATCTATTCCCATCAGCTGCTATTGACAAATGAAGATATAACTGAACTGTATATTCCTAGATCATTACAAGACTTTTCGGAAAGAAAAAAAACCACAACCCTCAGACAGCAATGGCATTCATTCAAATCATTAAACTATCCTTTCTCAACTGAGTAAATCCAGAGCAGGATAATGCACAATGGTACTGATTAAGTTATGTTACAGCTCTCTTCTATACTACCACATAACTTCAGAGTGATGATATGAAATTTAGAGATACTCTCTGATCTTTAAATTACTTTATTTTATCAAATGTGAGTAGATAAAATATTGTTTCTTTTGAACTCTGCAGTGTAATTAAGAGGACTAAATCTTAAAACACAGTTTTACTTCAAATTTAACTTAATATGCATGCTATGCATGTAACATCTGCCAGCTGTTGTTCTAAAATGTACAACATAGCATCTAGAAAATTAAATAAGTGTTTCTACAGTATCAGAAACACATTCTAATTATGATCTTTATCAGGAGTGATCTGGATCACTGCAGTGATCTCTTAGCCAGTTATATATAAACAAGTCCTGAGAGAATACGTATTAAATAATTTTATTACAATTTAGATATATAATTGCATATTTATCTCACTATCTTTTCCCTCCACCATCTGTCATATTATATATCACTCTTATCCAAGTCACCACTGGTAAACAAAATTATAAAAATGGGACTTGTAAGGATTATAAAATAACTGGATAATTTAATCACCAGAGGTGCTTATTGTAAAAAAACATTTCTTCCCTGTGTAATTTTTTATCACATCAACTGCTTATCATAAAGGTGAGGGAGGAATTTCCGCTATATATTCAAACAAAGAAATAACAGACATGACATCCAAGAAGTGACTTCTCCTGGCAGAATGTAAAACAGCCAAAGTTAAGGGAGTATAAAACAAATACACAATGCCATGCATTTCTTGGGACTTCCTGTATTGATGAAAAAATGCCATTTTTCTTGCTCTTGTTTATGACACTTCCTGTAAGTTTTATGCCTATTAAACACTTCCTTTGAGCTTCATATTTTGTATAACACAAAAATTTTAGAGATATGCAAGTTAAAATCTTATTCAGACCGGTTATGCTTGCAAGTGGTGATTTCAAATTGTCTCAGACCCTGTACAGCTTCTGAACCTGTGCAGATTTCTAACTGCAACTAGCTTCTTGGTTGCTATTTATGAATATGAGTGGTAAAGACAAAGAACTAGAGGGCTCCAAACAGCCATCCCATTGAAAAGATTACGCAGCTATGTAACATCTCCATCCTTATAAATTCAGATTCTCTTTAAATAATAATTTTTTAAAAATTAAAAAATTAACATAACAACCTGCATAATGCCTGAATTTTGTAGCATATATTAAAGTCAGTATGTAACTCAATGGGATGACTCACCTTTAAAATGAGAATGTCCATCTCAATGGCCTCTGTTATAGTTATATATCTAGTGCTGCACAGACAGAGTAAAGCAAAGAAAATCAAAATCAAGTCTGAAGGACTAGTGACAAGGACAGCAACAGACAGATGCTACAGAGAAGTGACTCATGCAACTATATGACAGTGTTAAGGAGATGGACTTATGGACTGCACAAAAAACGTGACAATAAACTATGAAGATTTCATCTTGCACATGTTATTGGCCTTCACGGCCAAACTTCTGGTAAACTAAGCAATGCCAAGGTAGGGGTTCTGGTAGAATGATTTTTTATACATATGCATGAAAGTAATATGACTGTGCCACACTCATTTTTTAGCATGGTTTCTGGCATGATTTAGGGCCATGACAACTAACATCACCTTAAACTTCCAAGTGTGGTTTTGAGGATGACATGGGCTAGTTCCATGTTACGTTATACCATTTCTCGTCAGTTTTATGTAAGATAAGAATTGTTTTCTTGTAACGACAGAAAATTTTTTTTTATTATTTATTTGTTTTTTAATAAGCACAGCCCTTGGTATGGCTTTTCCCCAACCTGAGTAGCATTTTCTCAGGCTATGCTCAGATCACCTCTGACCTTCATTTCTACTCACTTATATGTAATATATGTGTAGCAGAACATTAAGATCTGTTTTGAAGAAAACTTAGTTTTGTTTAGAAGTGTTATTAGAGCTGCTACTTGAAATGTTCAACAGTCAAACAAAACCAAAAAAACTAGATACACAGATGCTTACATATATACAGATAGCTGAGCCTGTGCACATTTGTTGTGCATATAACTATGAAATATATACATATACAATGTTGATGGCCAGCAGTTACTGGAGGTGCTCTTTCATACAAAAATACTCAACTTAGTTCAGGTTTTCTGGACTTGAATGCTTTTAAGCAGATTTTTAAATAAACTGATGAAACTCATTAACAGCTGTCCAAATTGTTATTAACTGTGGTGCCATCACTTGTAAATTGGTGTATTTTCTTGTCAAGTGACAGTAGCAACATGATGAGAAATACCAGATTTTCCTAGTTCTGGTTTCTGATGTGTCGCTTTTAATCAAAACTAATTCAGCAAGAAACACTAAATCCTTCTTACTAGATGATCTGTAGTAATTTCTACTACATTTTCTCATCAGCATGCATTGCCTTCCACTCTCCCTTTAGACCATGAAAGAAGCAGAAGTTTGGATAAATAAAGTAAAATGATTATTCGGAAATGGTTTCCTTCAAAAACAAAAAGTAAAAAACTCTGATTAATACATCTACAGATAGTCAATAAAACAGATTAGAGCTAGATTGAATACCATTTACAGAAAGCTCAGGGAAGAGGCTTTTAATATTATAATGCTAAGGAAATAAATTTGCAGATGTGTGGGAAGATCCTTCATAATGACTAAATTGCAAAGGAATAACAAGATAATTTGAACTCGATGTGTGCACACAGGCAAGGATTATGTTTTATTTCAAGCCTGGGGAACTCTACAGGAATCCTTGATCATAAGCATGACCACACCAAGTACTAGCTTTATCATATGGAAATTCCAGTTCATCTGCTGGTTTCTGTAGATTTATTCAGCTCTAAAGAGAACATGATGTTCATCATCATTTGAAAAATTAAAAACAAAAAAGCCAGGAAATAATTTCTGCCTTACAGAGGCAAAATTTTGCTAAAATAATTTATGAGATTTCTACCAGGGATTATTTTTAGA
The DNA here is from genome assembly GCF_000747805.2 of Chaetura pelagica. Taxonomy (NCBI): domain Eukaryota; kingdom Metazoa; phylum Chordata; class Aves; order Apodiformes; family Apodidae; genus Chaetura; species Chaetura pelagica. The sequence continues at coordinate 2,046,037 of NW_009954552.1, forward strand.
TCTGACTGAAAGATGGTAATGAACACATTTTTCTCAGTTCTACCAATTCAATAAAAATTGCACAGTAGTTTCCTGATAGAGTCATGAGTAATTACTCAGTAATGCAGAGTTTTTTTAGTGAAGTTCTTTCCTCCTCTTTTATCTTCAGCAGAGTTTTTTACCTCCTGCAGAAGGAAAGTCCCACTGTGCATGGTCAGTTGAGTAAGATTATTATCACAGTTTATAAAATTAAATTGCCACTTCTTTAAGTCTTGTGAAAGCTGAAAAAGGAGCAAAAGAAATGGTTTCTATGCCTTAGAAACATTTTAAACATTTTTTCAGTACATTTTAACTTACACAAAAATTATCAATTTTCAAATATTTCTAGAACATTTGTGATTATTTTTTAAAAGTTAAATTTGAAAACAAGAAATTTTAGATATAATTACTTATTTTATATATTTTTATTTTTTTTTATTTTTTTTTTAATTAGCAGTGTGTTTAATTATGCCCACTTCCAAGATATTTAGACAAAAAAATATGATCTGGAGGTTTGTGGTAGAAAATATAATTTATTTATTTTTTTTCTAGACCAATTTCACAGAAGTTGCTAGATAAAATCTGCTAAAAATAGTTCTTAGTTATTTTTGCTGTATGTTTATTCTTTCTAAAGCCTAGGGGATGATAAGAAAGTAAGGCCAGGGCCAATTCTTAGCCTAATGAAAATTGCATAGTTTCAAAGTAACTCCATATGAGCAAATGGTTTCTGTTGCTTTCTGTTACTCTGCACGGACATCTTTGTAACAATATCTTCAAGTCTATTGTCTCATCAAGAGATTGATCCTCTCAGCTGACTGGTTCTTCTATGCAATGAATAAAGACACTCAGGACTCCACAGGGGGATAGGATAACATACCCATAACAGAAAAGTGAAAAAGCATAAGAATCAAATCTATCATATGTTTGAGAATAAACTAAAGTGTATGTAATTTTTAGCATTAAATTTCTCTGCAATTAATTCAAATAGAAAATACATAATGATCTTTTCTTCAGCTGGATTAAATTTAAAACTTTGTATGGTGAGGTTCTGCTCTGCAAAAATTAATCATAAGGAAAATAAACATTCTTACTTGTCCACAGTGCTCATAGAAAGCTGTGCAGAATCTAGGGAAGTCATATGTATGGCTTGTGAAGGTTTTTCAAGCAGATTTTACTTTCCTGCCTGTAGGAAATTAGGTTTTGGAAGATTCTCCTTGATTTTACTTTATGCCTACAATGACAAAACTCAGCTTTCTGCCTAAAAAAAACCAAACCCAAAACAAAAACAAATAAATAAAATAAACAATTTTAAAAAAAAATAATGAACAAAACCTAATGAAACAAACAAACAAAAAAATAAAAAAAATCCAACCAAAACCTAAACCAAACCAAAACAAAAAAAAAAACACAATTAAATACTCCCAAAAGTAGCAATAAGCAAAGGAAAACAAAACAAAACAGAAACAAAAACAAACAAGCAAACAAAAAGGTTGTTTGGAGATCGTGGCTCTTTAAGACTCCTTGGTTGGCACAAGCCCCTGAGTAATGAGAAAACGTCCAACTCAGTAACTATAAAATGGATTGAATCAGCTCACAGAGATGCAACATTGGAAGAAGTGCTGACTTTGCTTATTTCACAACTGCTAGACGTGTCATTATAAACTGGAAGTTAATCAATTCTGAAAGTAATTGTGGAGCACAGTTGGGAAAGAAAAGCTGACCTGAGAGGGAGAAAAGCCTGTTCGTAAGTGTTGAAAGAGGGATTCAGAATGCACATTATATAGTTTCTCATTTACTTTAATAAAGCAGATATTAATGTAAAATCTGTCACAAAATATTAATTCCTGGTTTACAGCTTAACTTAATAGAAATATGCATCCTGAAGTTAATGAGGGCAATAGCAAACAAATCTATATATATAAGTAACAACCAACAAAAAAAAACAAAACATACCAAAAGCAAACAAACAAAACAAACAAAAAACCCCAAACAAAACAAAGCAAAAAGAAAGACAAAAAGAAAAACCCAAACATATGTGTAACTTTTAAAAGGGGCACTTAACAGATACAAAGAAGTTAAATCTATTTAACATTGCAGTCCTTGAGCTGGAAGTACAAATGTAGTTGCTAATTTACTGTGTGTCATTCCTCTGTGGTGAGTTCCTCTTCAAAAAGTTACAAATGTGATTAAAAGAGCTCAGGAATTATTTAGCCACAAAATTAAAGTACTATTAAGGCTTCACATTCTGTCAAGTTTTTTTCAATATTCCATACCTACTTGCATAGGTAACTCTGCAACTCATTTTGTCACCTGGAAAACAGAGGCATGTTGTGAAAAGCATGATATGCAAAATTACACAAAACCTCGTGGCAAAGAGAAATCTCATCTGCCAGTTGGTTTTCTTGATAATTTCTGGTTAATTAACTAAAGTGAAAATAGAGTTCAACCTCAGAGATTTTAAAAATTAATATGATTTCTTTCTGAGGTATATATATATCAAATTATTGATGAAAATACTGTGTTTTGGAGAAGAGGTTTGAGACCTGTTAATATGATTATTGGTAATTTTTAGCAACTGAGACTGAAAGTTATGTAGTCTCCATCCTTGGGGGTTTTTGAAACCAGACTAAATGAAAAGCTAAGCAACTTCATCTGATCTCACCGTTTAACCTGCTTCAAGCAGGAGCTTAAAATCAAGCACTAGGGATAATAAACAGAAGCTAAACACAGCTTAACTTTTAAGGAAAGGTTTTCCACTTCCTGTCTTAGGAGGTGCAGTTCAGAAAAGTGTATTTCAAAGCAATCAGTTGAAAAGGCAGCATCTCTGAGAGCTTGTGGAGTTAAGATGATGTATCTTCATGGGACCACTCCTTCCAGACAAAGAAGAGGTTAAGTAGTACCTTCCTCTGTTAACAGTTCTATTCATTTTAACAGGACTACCTAGTGAGCTATGCCGCTCCATGCGTTTAAGGTTACCAAATAAGTGACTGCAGGCTCTGCCACCTTATGTCCAAGAAGCCTAAAGATAGGCAGCAATGAAGGGTCAAAGAGCCAAAACTCTACTTGCATATGTAAACAGTAGCAGTGTCCACTACTTCTTTCAATGATGCTACTCAGAAATGCAAATAAGGGCACCCAAATCTAGTGACTAATATCTCAAATCAAAAGCCAGAGAGCTGCACCATTTTTATCTTTTCTCTTGCAAAGCCATGTCATGAACATTGATTTTATTTTAGTACATATGCAGAAATGTAGAGCACTTGCACAGTGTGACTGAACCCACCAGAAGCTGTTAATGTATCCCCACACAAGCAGAGTCTCAGTAGAGAGAAGTGGTAGGCAGGATGCAACCCTTTGGGCCTATGTAGGGTGTAGTCCTTTTTAGGCTGAATTTTTTTACTTGCTCCTTTTCATGGTGGAACTTGCTAGCACAACATAAATTGCTGGCTGAAAAGTCAGCTCTCTCAGAAGAGCCAAACAGTGTATTTTAGCACTAATGCAGACTTTTGTGGTTTTGGATAAAGACTTGACTCCCCCGTCGCCTTCCTCCAAATCTGCCATCCATGTGTTATTTATTATCCTGGGAAGAATTGCTGTGTCAAATGTCTTTTATCATTTCTGCTCAAATCAAATAATGACTTATGACAGGATAAGCAAAAAAAAGAAAAAAAAAATCTTGTTTACTTTCTACATAAAGTAGATTCATGTTTGTCAGTTTTGCACTATTATTTCAGTTAAAAGGGACAAATTAATTCTCCAGGCTATCTCTGCATTTAAATGTTTTGTAAAATACAATGCATTAGCTAAGGACTTGGAAAAAATCATACCCTAGATAAAACAGATATACTGGCAAAAGAACTTTTAGCAGTGCAGCTTACCATGGGTGGCAAATTGTTTAACTTATTCAACAGAGTCAACTTACTAGTATTAGCTATATATCTAGATAGGTCTGGGAAAGGAAGGAATACCTCAAGGGGCATTACTTTTTTCTTTTTAATGTAGAAAACTCTACTTGTTATCTGAATTTTATCCTAATGCATAAAGATATGAGGTCAAAATCTCTTCTGTGAAAGAGCAAAATTTCTCTTACTTAACTGAAGTGTTGAAATATAATAAGAAAAAATAGGCAATATTGTAAATTCAATGACTAACAGTTCAGTCATTTATATGTAGTCTCTAATTACTGAGTTGAGAGTATGTAATTACAATGAAAAGTGTTTTCTTATGAAAAGTTACAATATAAATAGAGCTCTATGTTTCTTGATACAACAATAGAAGCAGGTATCAGCTCAAACAGGAGAGGAAAGGTCTTGAACACTGTTGCAAGCATTTACCTTAAAGGGTCCCATGTTCAGTGTTTGCAGCTGATTTATAAATGAAACATCAAAGTGTCCAACATTAATTGTATTGGTTTTTAACTTAGTATGAACTGGATTTAATGTAGTTCCATCTTATGAACAAATTACTTGTCACTTTTTAAAGAACTTTCCACTTACAGTCTTGTAAAAAGTATCAAGTTCGCTTTCTTTAGTACTCTTGCAAGTTAAAACAATATTGGTTTGCAGTTTTGTTTTGTTGGTTGGTTTTGGGTTTTTTCTTATGTTACTTCTGAGTTGACAGGTTACGAGTCACTTCTTCACTTACTTTTTTTATCAACTTCTCAGACTTTCCAGCAGGTTTATACTGGAAACCCTAACAATGGTGCCCTCTCTGGTGCATTCCAGACGCTGCATCCATAAAACACGAATGTGTGGCAGAGATATTAAGAAAAGCAAAGTAAGGATACCAGTGTTTCGTGTCCTTTGCGGGAAACAAGATTTGGGAGCTTAAACTTCTTCAGGCAAATACATTTGATCCCCCACACTCTAGGTAAGTTTTCCAACCATTGACAAATGGGTCAGTCTTCCTGTGTCACTTGATTAAAAGTGCTTACAAACCTCTTGAATTTTTTACATTCAGCCAGTGAAGATCTCAAGGGTTAGTATTGAATATCAATACCTGGCCACTTGAAGTTTCCTGTTGTCTACTACCTCTTACCTTGAGTATCCAGTTAAAAATATAAACAATTATATACCTCACTTTATGTTCTACTTACTGAGTTTTCTGTCTCAGCATGCCAAACAAGTAGACAAAAAATCATTGCCCTAATTTTGAAGCTGACATTTCCTTTTAAAGTTGTAAAACAATGCCCAAAAGAAAGCTACAAAATGGAAAATTTTGTAGTAAAACCCATAACTGCATTACCTACAATAGATGTCAGGGGTCACAGTAGAACAGACACTGCTAAGATTTCTTAATCCAAACCATGCAGTTTTACTGAGTCAGTGAAACTGAGAAGGGTGAGCACATATCCAGTAGAGAGTGCTTAGCCCTTCTTAAGGTAGACATAATAAAAAAGCAGTACTAGAGTATAAGGAAAAAGCTTTCTGAAATACGAAACTTTTTTTTTTCTTTCTTCTCATATGCTATCTTTCTACTCTCCCTTTATCAAGCTTGGGTGTTTTTAATGTTGTTTTGTTTGGTTTTTTGTGGGTTTTTTTTTGGGATGCCATATGAACCGTCTTGAAGAACCAATCAGGTAAAACCTCACTCCAAGTTCCATGGAAAAAGGTTTCTGAATCTAGAAAGTTTTTTTTTTCTTTCTTCTCATATGCTATCTTTCTACTCTCCCTTTATCAAGCTTGGGTGTTTTTAATGTTGTTTTGTTTGGTTTTTTGTGGGTTTTTTTTAATATTTTCACGTTATTCTTCAGTGTCCACCGAATTTAAGTTCCCATGGCTCAGTACAAATTTTCCTTTATTTCTTTTCCAACAAAGAAATACAAAATTTTCTGATATAAAATGAGTCAAAACTAAAACTTCAAAATATGAGATCTGCACATTTGCACCTTCTTTACAAGTTTTTGTTTTCCTCGTTACTGCAGTGACTTTCTACTTAGTTCGTACAGTAAAAGCACTTATGTCACAATCAAAACAGAACATTAGAGAGAGACACAATTAAACTAATAAAAAATTTAGATTAGCCAAATACCTTCTTCTAGTGGTGTGAATATAAGCAGCATTTTTTGGAAGAAGAGTGAAGTGAGGTGCTTGTCATTTCACCAGCACTTCCCTCTTTTTTTCCAGAAATGTCAAATATTGCAGGTAGTAAGTGCTCTGCTGTTTTTCCTTTCATAATACCTCCCAAACTTTTTGTCACATCCTCTGGTTAAACCAGCTGACTGGTACTGAGCATAGTGTTTGCTTCCTTGGACAAAAGCAAAATCCATGAGGCAGGACAGATACTCCCTGTCATAGGAGATAAAGCTATTTATGCCTTCTGTCATAAAGCATACAAATGGTAAGATTTGGGAATTTTAGCTGTGGGAGAGTGCCCAGTGATTCGGCATATGCTTCTTACGCTACTACTATTTGCATGCATTTTTCTTTAAGTACATGTTAGTGTACCTAGTGACAACATTTGACAGAAAGCTCAGGCTTTTATATCAATACTCCTCTAAATCTGAACAAACCTGGAAAGAGAGGTCTATTTTTAAAGGAATTAGAAGGAAGGAAATCAACCTCAATCATGCATGCACTTAAGCAGCCGCAGAACTTAATGATGTGTATACACAGTTGGAGATCAATAACAAGCATTTAGCATACAGTTAATGCATTCTTCAGTGATTACAAGGTCAAACTCAAGTCTCCTTATTTGGATAGTAGCAACACCTTAAAGATATGAGATATAATTACATCATTTTAGTGTACATGGTCATTTCTGAGTACTACCAACATTTCAGTTGAGGAAAAGGTTGGTGTTTTTTTGTCACTTTTATTACTAAGTCAAATATTACTTCATAATAATCCCATTTGCAAGCTAGATAACATTAGTGGAAGGCATTTTGAAATTCTGCTCTGGGTTATACTTGCATTTCCCTCTATGACTGCCAATCAAGTTCTGACTGCCTGTATTCCTAAAGCAAAAAGAACAAAACAAACAAAAAGAAAAACCAAAAAAAGCTAACAACAAAAAAAAAAAAGTCCAATTATTGATGCTTTTTCTTTTCACCTGTAAAATACTTCTGTAATCCTTCCTTTAATACATGTGTAATAACAACTTGCCCATATTTCACTATTTTCTTGTTCCAAGCCATAGCCCACCCACATAGCCAGCAGTCACACTGGAAGACAAGTCATAGGGCTTGGAGTGTTCTATCTGCTTCTATTATAAGCTGTGTGTTGAAATGGGTATTTAGAGAAAAATATTAATATCTCATTTACTTTTGATCATATCCTTATAGGCACCATGAAACTTCAGAACACAGACCATATTTTTGCATTCTGTGCAAAAGATAAGAGAGAAAGTAACTGAAGTTTGTCTCTGGATTATGTGAGGAATCACATGAAACAGAAAATATCTAAGAACCAAGCAGAAAGCTAAGCCAACAATGACATCTTGGTAGAGAAGAAAAATGGAAACATGCTGATTTTTGTTCTTAGGAGGCTTAGAACTGGCTAACTCCTGCACTCAGCAGGATATAATTGCAACATAACATAACAAACAGCAGCCTACCCACAAGTGGCTTCAAGAACATATAATATTATTTGTTTTACTGTAAAGCATTCTTTTACTTGGCAGTTCTATACATGGGTTAAATATATTCAGCTCTTTCACTCTTACTCCTTTTTTCCATTGTAGAACCTGACTTAAAACATTAGCTCCTCCTTCATTTTTTGCCAATATTCAAGGCAGAAATATTGCACTAGAGGTATGACGGAAAAGAGGATTAATTAACAAGAAATGTCAATATACTTTTTAGACCTTAAAACTTGATCATAGAGGAGACAGTGGGCAGTATTTATGGCATAAACTAACATGTACTTAGCAGAGAAACACATCTAATAATGTACAGGTTTAGATATATACGTGCACTATACTTTTTAGTTTAGAAATCTCCAAAAGATTCATTATGAAAACACCAAAAAAAATCTCAGGGAAAAATAAAATACAATACAGAATTTAACAGTGTATACACAACTTGATTTATGACTATACTAATTTAATAAGCTGGGACTGCAAGAATAGGTGGAAAATGTACTTATAGAACCACAGTAGGACAAAAAGCCACAGACATTCCCAGAAGTGGAAAGAGTTGTGTATTGATAGGATGCAATACTGCCCTTGGAATAATATCAAAGAAAAATGATACTATAAGATTGCATCATTCAAATAACAGAAATAATCAGAATGCAGAGGCATGTTGCACAGGGCAGCAGCAGAAGTCAGTCTTTACTTAGCTACTGATCTAAGGCACATAGTTTTGAAGACTTTGTAGAAGGTTGACCTTGCTTATCTGCCAAACACAGACACTCATTGCCCATCCTAAACAGCACAGGGGAAGAAAATAAGATGGAAAATCATGTGTTGAGATAAAGGCAATTTAATAAAAAACAGCAAAAGTTGCACACAGAAGTTAAGTAAAAAGAAGGATTTATTCACTGTTGTCTATCAGCAGAGAGATATCCAGCCATTTTCAGGAAAGCAGGGCACAAATACACGTAGTGTGCATACACTGTACGTATGCTTGGGAAGACAAATGTCATAACCAAGACTAGCCCTGTATCTTCTTCTTTTTCCTAAGCTTTTATTGGTCAGCACGTCACATGATACAGAATATCCATTTGGTCAATAACTGTCAGCTGTGCTGGCTGTGTCTCCTCCCAGCCTCTTGCCCACCTACATACAGCCTACTGGTCTTTGGTTGAAAAGAAATCCTTGATCTGTGGAATCACTGCTCAGCAGAAGCCAAACCATTGTTGTTTTATCAACATTGTTCTAAATAAAAATGCAGAAAACAGCACTATGTGTTCTGCTATTAGGAAAAGTAACTCAAATGCAGCCAGATGGGTAATGTTAATCCTGGGGGGGAGAGGGAAGAAAAAAAAAAAAAAAAAAGTTGACAGAGTCAATATGATCCATGGGTTTAAAGAAGATAGATGTAGTTGGTGTTGCAGAGCATTGTGCTAATAGTTGCTTCATATGTATATACAAAAAAAGAATAACGTGTTTATCAAGAAGAGGCATGAAAAGGTACCTCCCCGTACTCCTTTCTGCCTCTTCACCAAAAACTTGCTTGGACTGTAGAGAAAATATGAGATTAAGACCTATCTCACTGCTTATCCTCTTTTCCACAGGAATCGTGGCTGTGACAGCCTAGATCAAGGTGATCAAAATGAAAATTATCCTTTTTCAGCAATCCTATGTGAAGCTACAGGAAAATATTTAGCACTTTTTTTTTTTTTTTTTTCTGGATGTACCTGCAGCCTGAAGAAATATAGAGAGATCAAAAGGCACAAGCAACAAAGATGTCCGAACTGAACACAGTCCAAAATACAATGTTGTAGTTTGAATATTCTTATATTTTCCCCTCTTACTTTTGAAGAAAGCTGCCTTCAGGTTTAATCCTTGTTCATCAAAGCAAGCAAATGTAATAGAAAATGCTTTAAAGTGAGTTTTCACATAAAAGATATTATAAGGTGCTTGTTTCAAGCTCTGATTTAAAGCTTTCTCCAAGTCAAGCTTGTTTCAGGCTTGAGGTGAATATGGATGTGTTCACTACCCTGGCCTATCTCCTTGAGAAAACACATATAGCTGCCTCCTTCTCCATCTTCAGGGACCAGCATGCTCAGCTCACTCCCTGAAATGCCTGCACACCAATGCAGGCAACATGGGGAATAAACAGGAGGAGTTAAAGGTCTATGTGCAGTCTATGGGTTATGATCTGGTGGCAGTTACAGAGACATGGTGGGACAGGTCACATGACTGGAACGTGGCCATGGATGGTTATGTGCTTTTTAGGAAAGACAGGGCAGGGAAGCGAGGTGGTGGAGTTGCTCTTTATGTGAGAGAGCAACTAGAATGTACTGAGTTCTGTCCAGGGGCTGAGCAAGTGGAATGTCTGTGGGTATGAATTAAAGTGTAGGCTGGCATGGGACATACAGTTTTGGGGGTCTATTACAGACCTCCTGATCAGGAAGAGGGAGTTGATGAGACTTTCTAAAGGCAGCTGAAAGCAGCCTCACAACTACAGGCCTTGGTCCTCATGGGGGATTTTAACTACCCCGATATTTGCTGGAAGGCCTACACAGCCAGCCTTTCACAGTCTGAGAGGTTCCTCCAGTGCGTATCAAGGAGGAATATCAAGAAGCTTGCCTATTTTTAAATCTACTAAGACTTCATAGCAGTTTCCAGCACAGAAACTCATGTTAGGATTTTTTTCTCTTCAATGAGAAAAAATATTAAGAAGTTTAAACTGAATATTTAGCACATTATACTTCTACGGCTCCAGGAGTCTCATTGGGCATCACAAAACAAGGTCTATTTTGAAAAGACCTTAAGGCTAATTTTTACCTCTCTGAATTAATTAAATTTAATATAGATTATTATGTTGTGTGCAGTGTAGAGAATATTGGATCATGCTTAATAATGCATGTTTGCTTTAGGCATAAAATGGAAGCATGGTAGAGAACAGTCATTTTTCTGTACTTTGATTGGTTTAGTTATTCTGATGGAGATACTTGCTAATGAATAAATGCTACCCCAAATCAATTATCTTTTAATACTTCAGGCCAAAATTGATTAGTATTAGTATTAAAGACTATCTAATCAGAAAGTCCAAACATTTTTGTTTATTTTAACCTGAAAACTCAATTTGAGAGGATATTGAGGTAATAAACTGCAGAATCACCTATCAACTGATTTTAGTGAACCACTTTTTACTAACTGAATTACACTGTAGATACCTTCATTCATCTGCAAAACTGAAATATTTAGATCTCTTAACATATTCGAAGATTGATAAATGAAGTCTGAGCACAAGCCAAATAAGATCACCACTACCAAACACAGAATTTCTCCCCATTGTTGTCCAACCAGGAGAACAAAAGGGGAGCAGCAGCCAGAAACATGTCTACACTATTATTTCTGTATTAATTATTAATATTGGATTAGCAAAAGAAATAATTGGGATATAAAACAGAAAGACTATGTGAAAGGATACACAATAACTCTGGGAAATTCAAGAGAAATGTCATAGTACAAGAGAATTAAATGTTCAATTTTTTTAAATAGCTTAAAACAAGATGCAGGAAATTATTTGGTTACTATGTTCTAGACAATTTTAGAAAACATTATTCCAGGGAGTGATAGAGTCCTTAATCCAGTAAATATAGTTATAATAAAAATTTTAAAATCAAGTTTGTAAGTCAAACACAAATAAGAAAAAATAAAACATGGTATCACTATTATAATAATTGATAGCAATTTGAGCAATGCAATCAGTTTTTCTTCATGCCAATGCAGATTTTACATAATATAGTACACACTTATTAATGTCTTTCCTATCTGGATTCTAGTGTTTTATATTAGTTTTTTCATGTCAACACGAGGTCATAAAGAAAACTCTTTCCAGAATCTTCTATCCTGTTGTCTCAGTTAATGACTTTTGCATTCTAGGCAGAAATTTGCGTACTTGTTTGTACTACCTTACATGCACAGGGTTTTGTGCCATGCATGCATATGTTATTGCATATGTGTCTTTTTCCATTTCCTGACATGTCAGAGCTCTTGTTTTGAATTTGGGGGGGAATGGAGGTGTAAATAGGATTACCCCATAAAACACAGTTGCCAACAAAGGTCTTCTCCAATAGTAGGCCTATTTCTGCTTAACTCTGTCTCACTTAGATAGAGTAAATAAGTATTAAACCTTATGAATCTACCACACCTGCTTGGAGACTTACCAGGCATCCTTAGGCCTGTTTACCCACTATTCCCTAAAGATGAGCTCCTTTGATCTCTGGTCTCTCTGATCTCATTCTAGATAAAGAGATCTGTTTTCTTTTTAGAAGTTTGCCCCTCACAGCTGAGCAAGTTTTTGTTTGCTTTCTTAAGTTGCCTGGTTTAACACTCTATTTTCCAAATCTGTTATAAATGCTGAGAAACAGAAGCTGTCAAAAAGACCTGCTATGCACTTCTCCCTGTCCACGCTGTCAGATTTCTTTCCTTCTTACGACTGAAGTTATGTTACTGCTTCCAGCTAAATATCCAAGTTACCCTCTCTGACAATGAACTGATGTCTGAAGCCTTAGGTCCCTGAAATCAGTGTCTTTGCTTTCCTGGTTTGTCAGTTGTTTCAACTCCTTCAGATCTCCACTTGTTTGTGGGTGCTTGAGATTACTCATTAGTCAGCTGCTTTAATTAGTTATCCTGAATATACACTTTGTTTCTCTCATTAACACTGTAATATTAGGATGGCTACAGACAAGTCACATTTCCTTCTCTATAATTCTGATGAAATAATTTAGAAAAAAATTCCAGCAATACTAAATCTCAGATGGTCTCATTAAGCTGAGAACCGTTGGGTAGTCAATTAAAAAATCAGTTTAAACAGTAATTATTTCTGCAATGTTTTTGTAACAGGAAATGATCTGATTTACAAAGTGAAGTGCCCAAAGGAGTCTAAATTAATCTTCTGGCTGTGACAGGTATTGGAACTGAACCTAGTATTAAATTATTGTTACTGGAGTTGGAATGGAAGTCTTTGTGGGCCTTCCCAAAGTGTTGCAAAATGGTGTCATTATGAAAAGGCAGCAACTGATCAATAGTGAGGACCTGAAATCAATTTCTGCAAGAATGCAAGTTTGGATTAAATGTACAATTATGAAGTATCAGCCCCCAAATATTTATCCACAAGTTGTGATCAATCAAATAATTATTCCTACTGAATTGTGTGCATTTCTTTGTCTAATACAGACAAATTTTGCCAATCATCTGCCAGTTTTTCCCACTAGCTTATTTATTTTATTAAATTGACATATTTAAAGGGACATTATTCCTCTTCTGCTGTCACTGTTCCAGCATCAAGTGATCCAGTTAGGGGTTGATGTAGAAATCCTATACAATCAGTCACTTCCTCAGCAAAACAAGTTATTGTTAAAACTTAGTTGCCTACAGTTAGACACATAGAGGTGTGTGATACACAAATAAGGTACAGTCTGATTTTCAAGTGTAATGGAAAGGTGCTTTATCTGCCAATTTCAAAGATGGACAGAGAAATTAGTCTTGAACATGCAGCAGACTCTAAGTTTTAAAAGGAAGCAAAGACAAAGCATAACAGAAATGATGGTAGCCTGACATGAAACACATAACATAGATTCAGAAACTTACCTTGAACACCAAAATTATTTAGCTTGGATACTGAGGACAAAGGCAGGCCAGGATATGTTTTGGAAAATAGCTGTGCCCCAATAACAACAGAAGGAATATATACATGAAACAATACATGAAGGAAGAAAAAGAATGGAACATTTTTTGTTGTTCTTCAGTTTTCATTCCTACTGAGAGAACAAGATCCACAATCAACATATTGTGTCTGCTGTGTTAACTGTAGGATAACACAAACCACTGTTAGCAAAACTGAGTTAAATTTAGGTGCTACTAAGGCAAAGAATATTAGAGAAGTCTTATGTTTCTTGGTGTCCTGAATTATATTTACTTATACTCAAGTTTTGTTGAGATACAGGACATCCACTGAGGGAAGTCACCACAGTCTGGCAGTTCTGTTGCACAGGTTTGCTTGAATATCATACTGTATTGTTTTGGACTCCATTTTCCAAGCACTTCTCTTTCTTCCAATGAAGGACTTTGAGGTTTGTACAGGATGGCCAAATCATATTTTAGTTTGACAACAACAAAATACCTGAAATTGCACTGTAACTGTGTGTTAATACAACAAAGAAAAAAAATAAACATAAAAATGAAGTAAAATATGAACACTCTCAAGACTGAAAAGAAAGGAGAGAAAAAAAAAATAACAGAAAAGACAACCTACAAAATGGTATAGGTTCCCTAGAAGAAAGCCAGGACAGGCACAGTTTGCTTCTTCAGAAAATAGAGGAAAGACACTAGCAACAGCTTTTGCCATGTTTTGAGGGCAGGAAGAAGAAGAGGAAGAGAACACAATGGCATTTTACCTACCACTTCTGTAGCACATGCCTGCAGTCATGTAGAAACTATGCTGCTGCACTGCTGTCCCTCCTCCTCTCATTCGCAACATGGCTGCATCTGCCCCATCCATTTCTTCCTCTTCTTAGTGAAACAGACTGCTTTACAGTTCTTCTTTCTATAAATTTCTTGTCAGTGGTGTTACCAACTTTGCATACCTGTCTCAAAATTGATACTGCAGGCATAGTTTTGGAGATATTGTTGAGCTCAGCTGCTAGAGCTTTAGTGATTATATGTCTTGTTTTATCTTTGACAAGTCTATCTGAATGAGAAGATTAATTTTCTAACTTTCGGATACAGATTCTTTGTTTTCTGACTTTTAATCAGTAAATAGAGAAATTTCTTATAAGGAATATCAAATGTCATAATAAAAAAGACAGCAGGAGTTGAGCTGCTGTCTTCTTTAGAAACAACATCCATCCATCTGAATATTGTACAAGCTTTGGTCTTTTCATATGGAAACAAGTGGTTTTTCCACCTAGCCTCTATCAATAAACTATTTCTGATGCCATTAAGTCTTGTCAATATTCAGCAGATAAAATACCTCTATATCTAACAGTTAAAGAGGACCTCAGGATGGGGACCAGGGAGAGGAAGTGAAAATTGTAGTGAAGTAAAATACGTTCTGATGAAAGGGAAGAAGCCTGGCATCAATGGACTGTAGAACATACTGGCTTAGTACTATAATCACAAAAGATTTTTTTAAGTCAAAAATCTTAATATCTAGGGCTTTAGGGTCAGGGAGAGCTGAAAATACACTTTTGAATACATTTGTATCCCCATTTAAACCCTTCCCCTACTTTTAAACAAATGGGCCACTCAGAGCTTTGTTTTACTTTTTACTAAGCCAGGTGGCTTTGCTCCGGTCACTGGTTATAAATCTCTCAACATTTCACAGTTGCCCTAATTTTCTGCTCCTCCCACTTGAAGATGGAGCCTACAGGAGAGTTCATTTTCTCTGACATTCTATGGGAATCCATACTATTTTAATTTCCTGGAAGGCAGATCAATTGCCTCGTCTTGCCACTAGAATTTTTTGATCTTACATATTAAAACACAAAGATTGAATAATTACACTTTTATACGGGAAGGAAAAAAGATTTCTTTAATTCAAATGTGTATTTATAATGAAACATTCAAAACAGTAAATAGAAATTCAGCCATGGCAAAAACTTCCATATTTTATATGAAAATTAAGGGACTTGGTACTCTTGGTACTGCTGTTTGAGATTCATAGATAGATTTTTGCTGTTTCAGAATCAGATAAATTTTTATTTCGTAACAGTTCCCTCCATTCAGAAGATGATGCATCAGAAAATGATGCTTTGGTGTCAATTTGATGACAATGACTCAAAAAGAACTAGTTAAGATGAATTGTGGTTCTAGATCTTCTGAAATTGTTATAGGGAAATAAGATTCCCCATGTTAAATTAATTATTATTTAATTATTGTGTCAGTATTGGCTATAATTTATGCAGTAAATCTAAAACTAATTTCAGGGAAAAAAAATGCCTCTGCATAATCATACAATTTTTCATTGTATGCCTATGCAAATACAAATAAAGCTTATTAGCCTGAACCACATTTTCATTATTGTAGGGAAGATTGCAGACAAAAATGGGCTCTAGTCAGTTCATTCTGGGAAGACTGGACACAGAATTATCTATACCCACACAACTACACAAACTGAGCTACCCAGTAGTTTATTTACTCCTATACATTCCAGTCAATTGCTTCTTCAGGGCAGATTGTCAGAAGCTTTCACTGTTTGACACCCACACTGCTTCCTTCACTGGCACAAGGCACATTTCAGTTCTTTCAGCACAAACTGTTTGGCTGGGGTGTTCACAAATTTAGCAGGGTATTACCCCAGAATGTCACAGTATCCATAAGCCTCACCTGTATTTGAGGTCCATATCAGAACTTTTCATGGCCACAAGAATTATTCCTGAATGTACAATTAAATCTTGGTACATAATGATAAATATTTCAGCCAAGATAGCTTACTGTGCTGAAGAACATGCTGTATTATGACAGATTAAATTATATTTTAATTCTGAAATAATTGATTTATAATCCTAATTTTAAAACACTTATTTTATTCTTGCTTAGTGATTACTATATGAACATCAAAAATACTCCCATTTACAATAATTTCCTGTAACCATTATGAAAGACAAATGTAAAGTAATGAGGTGAAACAAGCTAAAAGGGAAGCTGAGTAGCCAAAGAGGATTCATTGTAGTATAATTTTACTTAGCTACTTCTGTATAGTAGATTTTGACTCTGGTGACTAGTTAGTACTGGATTTTTTTGAGTTTATGCATTTGGGAATGATTCTTAAATGATTCTTAAATTCTCATTATCTCATCCTGTGGACATAGCATTGCACATATATTACAGCTCTTCTTGCTATGTCTCATAAAGGAACGTAAAACTCAAACCAGCCTTCACAAACAACAAAAAGAACATAATTTGAATCCACCTAACAGAATTGTACAAAAATTTAAAGACAAATTGAGATTTACCCAATAACTTTTAAAAAAAATTCTTTGACAGCCACTTGCCTCATTTTCCCATTATTGCAATTAATTAATACACATTCTTTTCCAGATCTGGATCTTCGTATGTGTCTTGAATCTTTCTAGGAATTTATTCCTTAGGGCTTTACTGGGTTTATCAAGATCTCATTAAAAATTTTTTTAGCATTTTATTTGCAATATATGTGGAAATCTGTCCTCATTATTACTGTTTCAGAGAGCCAGGCATAAAATAGATAATGCTCAGCACTAATTTTAATTCTGTACGTCAAAATTCTCAATACAGCTTGTTCAAGATTGAAAGATTAAATAAATCTACATTTAAATCAGTAAGATTTTTGCTACAGAAAGTATATATTTTGTAGCTATTGACCAATTGAAAGTTTTGCCCCCTGGGTGGGATGTGGGTGGGATGAGAGATATTGGCAAGCAATTACTCGTTACATATTTAATTGTTATGTACAAAGGCTAATAATCCATGTCAGATAGAGGATATTAAAAAAAAAAACCAACAGAAGTTTAGGCCTGTCAAAACCTTGCTTGATTACTATTTGTGTAAATACATGCTTGCAAAAAGCTTAGTAAGAATGAGTTTTATATTCAGCATATTTTAACATATATATTATTATTGAAACCTTTTAATGTAATTATAATAGTATATCTGAAATGCTTATCACTAAAATCTGGATATACTAATTGTAACATTACACCACAAACACTGAAGTGGGAAAAAAAATAAATGTATTTTTTTCATTTTCAGAACATGGGTATTTTGAAGCCTAAAAAGAAAGCTCTATCACTCGATTTTCAGTGCCTGAACATTTGCATCTTTGAGAATTTTCTTTCAATTTATATGCCTAAGTTAATAATTACAAGCCTAACTTCACAATACCACATGTGAAAACATTAGCAAAAGTCTCTTTATATATATTTTACCAGAGAAATGAAGTCTAGTTTTTATAGAAGAAAACTGCATTTGGATGATTCTCAGAAAATGATGTTAACCCTCATATTAAAAAGATGTAAAATATGTTTTTTTTCTTAATTAGAAGCAACCATAAGAACTAGAAAACATTGGTAAGTTTGAATAGCTCATCCTTAGGTGTTCTGATGGATATCCAGCAAAGATATCCTGTAAGTTTATCAGTTTGAATCTAGCCAAAGTAGGTACAAATCCAAAGGGGTTTTTATGGCATTTCACCATCCTTCCTGAAACCTGTAACAGCAGTCATATTCCTTTCAGAGCCAATTGTCTGTGAACAAAGCTACTCCGCATACTGTTTTTTCTGACCTTTTTCTGAAGGCTTGAAATTATTTAGCTCTCCAGTGCCATTAGATACACCATCTCAAGCAACAGTGACTGATGAGCACTGTCACAGATACAGAAATTAACTCTAGTAGTGTAACTTGAAGATTAGAATACTATGAACATATGCATCTGCAAATGCCAATTTATTAATTAATCTTGATTCTCTTACTATTGGCACATATAGATAATAATTACTCCTATTTCTCTATGCATAATGTGAGTTTACTTTTGAACATTAAACTCGTACTGGTACAAATATTCAGCAATAGCAACTAACAAAGAAATTTTATGTACAAGTGCCAACATTTAATTAAAAGCCTGACTGTTGTTTGGGTTTTTTTTTAATCAATTCCTAAACAATCTAAAAAAAAGTGACAAACACAAATGTCATTTTAGAACTGTTTTGTAATGCATCTTATATGACTTAAGACAGCTACAAAATCAAGCACATCATACACTTCTTTTTATTACTTACACAAATGTAACAGAATAGATGTTCCTCCTCCCCACCAATGCCTTGTCTCAAGACAAATGTCTAAATTATAATCACTTGACTTGCTCATAAATAAAGAACAAAAAAGGAATTTGAAAATATCAGCTGCTGAACAAAACTCATTTCAAATACTTGCTGGCTCCAAAGAGGTGGAATACATGTCTCTTAAGCTTTCCAAGGCATTCCACTTGTGACAACAAAGGAATTAAGAGAAAATTTCACACAAGACAAAATTTTAGGGAAACCATCTGTAACAGAGGCTGTAAGGGAGAACTGAACCATCACCTCAACTGTGACAAACAATAACTAATATTAATTAATTATAAATTTTAAATTAAAACAGTATTGCCAAAACTATTATACTTGAAAAGTTTCCAAATTGAATGGTAAAACTCACACAGCATGGGGACACAGATATTTTTTATAGCTTACCCTGCCATACTGTTAATTTTCTGTAGTCACTTCTGTTTAAGACTCAGCAAAGAATGTAATGGATTTTCTCTCAACTTTCCAGTTTTTGTTCATTGCCAGAAGTAGTTGATACACCATTGCACTTCTGTCAGAGCTTGAAAATCTGAAAGCTTTGATAGCAAAATTCACAAGGAACGTAAGTGCTGTACACACTTTGTCAGACAATGAAACTGGAAATGTGAGAAATTTAGGATTCTGAGCAATGATTTTTGGTTGTTACTACTTTGAAGTGGAAAAATGTGGATCAAATATGCCAATTTAGCTGGGCATGGTTTAAATTTTAAGGCTCCTTAAAATGGCACTCTGCAAATCTTCTTGGTTTGGCAAGCAAGAACCATGGAAAGTCATTGCCCTTATTTAAATTATACTTAGAAAAGTCCTATGGAATGTTTCTTTTAAAATGTAATTGCTTATATAAGGAAAAGGTTGGAAGCCTGGCTATCACTTAGTATTCCTCTGGGTAGATCTATAATGCATTTTTCTCAGCAGGGCAGATAATACAGCACAGACACATGCTAGTCTGCTTTTATTTCCCAAGCTAGGAAGACTACCCAAAGCAACCATCCCCAACTTCCACATAAGGAAATTATAGCAAAATTATTCTGTAAAATAATACTGAAGAACTATCTTTGCAATTATTACCACAAGAAGAAAAAAGTGAACAGCCTAATATTAACATGTTACTTAATGTTTGCCATGTGGTATGCCTCCATGGAGATGTGAAGAGAAGAAGGCAGTTGATGACTCCAACAAGCAACACCCTTCCCCAGTCTCTGGCCTTCCTGAAATCCCTGGGACTGGACAGGAAAGGCACACCATTTGTGATGCACTGTGCAGTGATTGAGCCATGTGCACCTACAGCAGGAGCCAAAAAAGGAGGCAAGGCAACAGCTCTCCAGGTGAACACCTGCCTGGGATAGTCAGTACAACACTGAGCTGGCCTAACTCTTACCAGAATAAGTGATGAGCATGACACAAACATAGTGAGAACATAAGGAGTTGCCATGGAATGAAGAACAGAACTAATAAAGTGTCAGATATGAGCAGATCAGTATGCACATTTGCATATAGTCCAGACATCTTTTCTGCTTAATGTCCAAATGCAAAGAAAACACACTTAAAGCAATGCATCCCAAACTGCCTTAGGTCAACATCGTGTATCACATAGACAGAAATATTTATGAGGACAGTAGCTGAAACCAGTGTAATAGTTCATTGATCCATCTGCAGATAATTCAACCAAATCCATCAAAGTTTAGATATTCATCTGCTTTTCTGCTTAGATAGTACCCTGGATTATTCAAAGGTAATTTATCACCCTCAGAGTAACTGGTTGTTATTCCTGCTCTGTGATTTTCCTGGAGACATTGTGGCTAGTCACTTTGCATATGGACTAGTCCTGATTTTACTGTGGGCAACACAATAAATACGAACTCTTTCCAACAGCTCCTGCTGCACATGTGCACCAAGTGAAATAACGTCTTGATATACCCCACAAGTGATATTTACATATTCATTTCATCAAAGTTCAGTGAACACCTACCACTTCCTTCCCTTAAAATGATACAGATCCAACCAAGGAGGTTTGGTGTGCTCTTCATCAGCATGCTGAATTGTAACATAGTAAAATGCCTCTTTACTTTTCTGAAGTGTTACATGTTGTACTTCTCTGGTGTGAATTGTTGCAGGTTGTAGGCTGCAGAGGCATTTCAAAGACACATTTACTATATTAATTCTACTTTCAGCTCTACTTTCAAAATTAGGCTGCAGAGCACAGCCATACCACTTAAACATCCAGCCCTTGCATATAACTGTGAACACATTCACATCCTTGTCTAATATCTTTAGAACTTACTGACTAAATTTCAAACTATTCAGAGGTGTACTGATCTTGATGATAACCAGCTCATTGATCCAACTGGAATAACACCACACACACACACACAAACTAATTAGGCTTCAAATTCTCCTTGAGGCCATGCATTTGCCAGATCTGATGGGGTGGTAACGCACAGTTGGAAATGAGTAAAGAAACCAGGAGTGCCTCTTTCGATATTCTTCACAGTCTGAATATTTTTGGCATAATGTGAAACTGTGTCTCAGTTTAAAAGTCAGTCAAGAGACAGAAATCTGCAGGAAATACGGCTTCATTAGTTCATCACAGAACTGCTTGTTTACACTGAACACATATTGCCAACATCAGAAGTATTTGCAGCAATTCATCTCTTTCTAAAAGCTGAGGATCTGCTGTGACTGCACCACCCTTCTCTTCCTCCACTGTATGCCCATAAATGCATCTGCACTCTTGTACATTTAACTTCAATCATCCCTATAGAATATATCCACAAAACAAACAAGGAAATAAACACATAAGAGAAAGGCTAGAAGGGATTAGAATGACTTGTGTCTACTATAAAGGGAATATATTAAATTTTGGATGTAAGTCTTAAGAATAGCAAAATTAAAATGAAATTTATTTTATTATTTATTTTTGTAAATCTCCTAGCCATGGGGAATAAATGAAAGATCTAACTAAGCAGTGACCATCTGGCTGTACAGCTCGTTCAACCGTCAAAGAATCATAGAATCATAGAATATGCTGAGTTGGAAGGGACCTATCAGGATCATCAAATCCAACTCCTGTCCCTGAGTAGGGCACCCCAGGAATCATACCATGTGCCTGAGACCATCTTCCAAATGCTATCTTCTTTCTTGAATCAGAAAAGATTATTACAGCCTGATTTTATGCTTGAAAGTGGTTGAGAAATTCAGAGCCCAGAGAGGAATTTCAGTCATCAGTCTACAGGCATGCACTGCCTGCTGCTCCTTAAATATAAGCATTATAATATGTTTTAGAAATAGCTGGCATATTAAAAACGGCAAGTTTTAAATACAGAAAGGAGGAGAATGTAAACATATAATCTGCTTATGGTCATTAAAATTCTTTTCCATTTATGCTAAAAAGTCAATCTGAAATACTCATTTTCATGAAGTCTGTGCTGGGGCAGACAGAGGTCACAGCTGAGATCAGTGACCTATTATGCTAGTCACTGTATGAGCAAACAAAAGAGTCAATCTCTTCCCTAGAGAGTTACCATCTAATTAAAGAGAAGGTAGGAGAAAGGGATTTAATGTATATTTATTTTTACTCATATGTATAAACAGATGTTGCCGATTCCTCGAGAAGACTGCATGTATACTGACCAATAAGAACTTTGGCTTGCTAAGGACTAAGACCCATTTTTATTATTGCTTAAGTACCAGTGTGAACATTAACAAGGCTCAGTTTAATTTAAGAGCTAAGTATGCTATCATTCCTTCTCATTTAATAACTGCCAGTACTTCCCAGTCCTATCGATACTTACCTATTTTGATCATTGATCCCATAAGAATTTTTCTAACATCCCACATTTATTTAAGACTATGGCGAGCCCAGTGTGTCTCTGTCCTATGTCTTTCAGAAATCTGAAGCAAAATGAAGATAGAATTATTTGGATTTTAGCCAACTAGATATTAGGAATCATTAATTTCTTGGATTCTATCAAAACACTATTACCAAACAAATAATTGGCTATATACATTAATTAGAAGTGATAAATCCTTCTTTGGTCTGTCTGTAAGGTGAAGAAAAAGGCAGAAATTTCTAAGACCCAGGTCTACAAAGCTACTGGGCATTGAACTTCCGCTGAAATGTGTGACAACCTCCACACCTGTATGAGACTTGGAGTCCAATAACTTTTGTGGACTTTGTTCCAAAGTTATATAGTAAGGCCAAGGGAGCCAACTCCGGCATTTCTGAGATGGGTCTCACATTAGTACAGCCTATTTCCAAGCACAACCTTTGCCTCTTTCAGTGCCAGTAGCCCTCATTGTTCACTCTCGTGGCGCTCATTAGGGCTCGGTTCTACTATGTTGTCTAGCCATCTAATTAGCTCAGTACTATTAAGATGGTGATGTCAGTGTTTCAGGTATTCACAGATGCAAGATCTCTATTATTAATACTGAACACTTTTTCAGTAAGAGTGTACTATGCTACACATCACTAAATGCTTCTATAGTGCTTAAAGGTTGCATTTCACTGGAATAATGAGAGCCTTTTCTGCTCATGTGAAGAGAGAGGAATTTTAAATCAATAGCTATGTAATAGCTATGTACAACAACTGTGGTATCTTAAGTCACATCATTTAGAATCATTGCAGCCTGTAAATCAGTTGCATGATTTGAAAAAAAACCAAAAAAACCCCAACAAAACAACAAAAAAACAGAGATAGTTCAAGCTCCTAAATTATTATATTCCTGAACTTGTCAGCTCATTTCTTGTCATATGCATAAGTTCAACAAGGATGAGGATTTTTGTTACAATTTTTTTCCTTATACTCTTATGAATAACATTTTATGCTTTTTGCACTACTACAGCTGCAGTATCAGAAGTTTTCCAAGTGGAGTTAAATCAGTCTCTCCCCAGTGTCCCTTACGTTGTGGTTTGCATTGCTAGCTACTCTTTCAGAGATGAGAAAGAAGGAACTTTTACTGGCACTCCCTTGCTGAAGAACTCATCCTTTAGCAGCTTCCCTGGAGCAGAAACTAATCGTACTACTTAATATATCTCTGGTCACATTGAGGGTTAAGTAAGCTGCAGTACAGACTTCAATTTACAAGTTGTGTCTGGCTGCAGTCCCAGATTCAAGTCCCCATAAGAGGCACCTATGATGCCCTCACAGAGAAGAGGTGGTTTCCTTAGTAACTGCGGCCAAAGAAAGAAAATGTGTCTGACAGGTAAGTTTATGCTGGGCTTCTGAAAAAGATAAACACTTACTGCAGCTGAAATATTCTCCCTCCATGTTCAAGGGAATGCTGGATAAGGATATGTTTATAAATTTCTCTGTCTCTCTGTTTGTCCCTCTCTCAATATGGATATTTAGGCATCAAACAAATAAGCTCAATTTGCTTACAATATATTAATCTCCTGTATGCTGCAATTACAAACATGGGTCTTTGGGAAAGAGGAGAAATAAAGGTTTCTTAAAACAATTATTTCAATGCATGGCGTTTGCAGGAGCTTCATTTTTGCTCAACTAGTCGTTCCTTTCCTGAAGCCACTTGACAATTAAATTGAAGCCACTTGAATTAAGACATTTTCAGCACTGCTTCCTATTTAGCAAATGCAATCAATCTCTCAATGGCCCTTTAGTTAAAAGAAGTCTGTGCTTGATGCAAACTGTCTTTGTCCTTGCATTTTGTGCATAAATTTGTGGTTAATAAAAAAGGTTAAGTACTTTTCCACTAAAATTTAATTAAACTACTCTTACAGTGTATCAATATTAAATTATGGCCTGTGTCCATTGGTTTGTCTCTTGGTGTTTGCATTGAACAGTAGCATCCAGATAACACTGATAAAAACAAACAAACAAACCAAAAAACCCCCACATCACAACCCTGAAGTAATGTTTAAATATATCTTAAAATATAGGCAAAAAAAAGACAGAAATTTAGAGAAAACTTGGTCAAAGATGGGCTTTGAATTTATTTTTCATCTGAGGTCTAAGTTCATTTCTACCTTCTCCGAACAAAAGTTCTGTAGCCAAGGACAAGCTTAAGGGAGTAAATTAAACCACTTACTTGCTTTGGCCTTGCACTTCTGAAGACTAAGAGACAGATGTTTTCTCTTTTGTTCGGGAAGATATTCTTGACTATATCTGAGACATTGAACTGAATTCTGTTAGATACAGTACAGATACATTATACAGTATGGAGAATTTTTCCACAGCTTCTTTTGATAACAAGATTTAAAAATAATTTGATATAATTCCAAGTAATGGCTTTGGCAAAGCAAGACCACTTTCCCATAATACATTTATGTTTCTTTGAAAAGCTCTTTCAAGTGTCTATAGTCAGTTACATAGGCAATGAAATACTCTGCTTAATCCACTTAAAAATTTGGATGGTGTCAAAACCAAATTGCTATGTTGATATACCAGTGCAGGAAAATTAAGCCATAAAAGGGAATGACTATAAATACACTCATGTCCCATAAGTATGCAGTACTGCAGGGCTGAAAGATATGTCAGAATTGTATATGAGACTAGACTCAAACTGATGAAAACTACATGGAATTTAGGAAAAAAAAAAAATAATTAGGGCAATGGAAACAACTTTATGATAATGATTCTGTAAACTAAAGCAGTAAAAAGTAACACCATGGATTCACTCTTCTCAAATAATAGATGATGTTTGGTCTAGGAGCTATGGTCAAATGGAGATACAGCTAGAAATGACAATGCAAGTAGTCTCAAGAACTGCATGAGATCAAGAAACTGGTTTTGCAGATCTAGAGAAGACAAATAGCATCAGTGTGATAATAGTAACAACTAGCAATTAGGTTATTTTATGTTTAAAAAATAAATTAAGTAAACAATATGTTTTAAAAAGGCCAGGCATAGAAAAATAATTATGGATCCAGTGATCATGAAGTGAACTCCTTTCACCTAAATGGAATAATGAAAAAAATTAACAGTGCCTAGAACTCAATTTCCTTCAGTGTGAAAGAACATACTGAAAAATTAATGAGACTGAAGAGCTCAAGAATTGAAATTTCAGATTTTACATTCTTCAAACAGAAAGTAGATATCTTTTTTCTGAAAGCTGTCTATAAAAAAAAAAAAAAAATAAAAATTAAAACTTGTCAAGGAAGTTCTGTATAACTACCACACAAAAAATAGGAAAAATACAGAGAAATTGTAAGTAAGACTATTGCTATTCTGGAGATCAAAAAGTCTAGGAGAAAAGTATGAATCAGTAGAAGCTTGCCTGAACTAAATCATGCTAAAAATATTTAAAATAAATAGCAAAATGGTGGTGATTAACAGGAATTAAGAAAGTGAATGGGAAGACAGGCCATTGTGCAGTGAGAATGAAGTAAAATACAATGTATGAATGGCTGCAAGTGAACATCTTATCTCAGTTTTTGAATGAGAGCAACTCTGAACCTGAGGCACAAATAAAACATATGCCTCAACATGGGAATTATCAAGGCTGATGTGCAAATAAAGCCACAAAGTTTTGTGTGTTAAAATTGAGATAGATGAATATGAAAATCTTTATTTTTTTAATTCTTGCAGGAACTGGTACATATTACTGTAAATAGGGAAATCAACATTTTGAATGACCCATTAAATGAGGAAGGGGAAGAAGCAGTATAGGACTCAGGTTAAATAAGCTTCCTCCATTTTGGTAAAACCTCCCAGGACTATTAAGCAGAATAAACTAGCAACAAGACAACTAAAGTAGCTTCCCTAACATATAAGGTTTAAAGGAAGCTTGAAGAAAACCAACATTTTTTTTCATGGAGAATATGAAGAATCACCTTAGTGCATGCAAACATGTTTGATAAAATAACCAATGTTTAGGTATTTAACTTCATTAACAGTTTTAACACTTCAGTGTAGGGGAAACAGTCCTCTATTAACCATGTATTTTAAGACAGATGCGACTTACAAGGTAAGCAAGGACCTGGGTGAAGGGGTAAACCACACCAGCTGCTTCTGAAAGAAAATGAGACTGAGTTTACCAACAAAGACACTCAGTTTTGCCAGGAAGAGATGCTGCAAGGTTACTGCAAAGGTAGTGAGAACATCTCTCTGGATAGCTTCAGCGCACACTTCAGTCCTGCTGTCCTGGTTTGAGCCAGGATGAAGCCAATTTTCCTTTTACTGATTTATTTATTTTTTTCATTAAGTAACTAGCAGCAAGTTTTCCAGCTAATGGACTGGTAACACTGGAATGTTTATGTTACTGCTGAGACACCAAGGTCGCTTTGCTTTGCTGCCACAGATGCTCCCGAGAGAAGAAACGTAAGTGGAGCCCTCCCATGTGGAGGAGTGGACTAGATGGACAGCAAAATTGACCAAAGTATTCAACTCCATATAGCTACATAAGCTCAGTGTAAGGTCAGAGATCACAGAGGTCAACTTTCTTCCTGCTTCTTCTTCCCTTCTCTTCCATTCATGGCCAGCATCCAGGGAGGAATCCATCTATCCATCACCATTGATCCCCAGGCCTGTGCATTCCTGACCTTCATAATTCCCCTCAACTCCTGTCTGCTCTGCTGCTCTCTCTGGCAGCTCTGGGACATTTCTGAACTGCTCACAGCTCAGGGGATGCCATGGGAGTTGCTGGGGGTGAGGGGAGGCAATAGGGGTTTGCATATTCCTGAACACACTTGTATATGATTGTACATATTTTCTTTTGTCATTAGTATTTAATTAAATATGTCTAGTTTAGTTTTCAATCCAGAAAGCCTCTTTTTTTTTGTTATCTCTCTCCTTCCCCTACCGGGAATGGGGAAGGAGATCAAGAGCGTTATTGTCACCGGTGTAATTGCCAATCCTGAGTCAAACCATGACACCTGCTCACAAAGATCTTAATGTCTTTACAGTGCCACAACCCAAGCTTCATTAATAATCTTACTCTTGACTTAGATTTTTAAAGTAAGATTTTGCTACTGAATGTACTTGATTATACCGAATGCCACATCATGCAATGGTTGTTGAACCTTCTCAGCTGGAGGTCACCAGCTAATGAGATCTGAACAACATAAATTCAAGGATGACTGTAATGTGACCAGTAGAGAGCAAAGTGTGTTCTCAGTACCACAACACAAATTACATGAGTTATTTTCCAGTAGACTTAGAAGAATATTTATGTAAATATACCAGACATTACTGAGACCCAGCTGTGCTGTGTGAGCTTCTGATTGACCATTAACCTGAAGATGTATTCAGGTTCTTCAGGAAAGGAGTATGTTCACAAAAGTGGATAAACCATTTTATAGGCTGGGCTTAAAAGCTAAGAGGGCTTTGATTGGTCTCTATAGATACATAGAGAGGTTAAGAAAACAGAAGAAAGAAGTTAAAATACTATATTGGCACACAGTGTTTGTAAATTGACTGGCAGTTCCATGGTTCCTAGAAAACAGAACAACAAAATGAACAACAGATTCCCCATAGGACTGGAGTGCAGTGGAGGGACAAGAAACATGACAAATACCTTTTAAAGGTGGCATTTAATTACGTTATAGGAAGGATACAACAGCAAATACCTGGACCTTGAGCCAGGAGCTCAACCTCTGCCACTTTACACATCTATGTTGTTAAATGTTAAATGCCTCTGATTAAGAAATAGATATTTTACATAAGACAGAACTACATGAAATTGCTACATGAAAACTGTGTTCAGAAGGAAAGAGCTTCAGATATTAAAGGCATCTTTTTATTCTTTGGGGCACTAATTTCACTGAAAAAGTGTGATTTCTGCAAGATGACTCACTAGTTATCTGAAAAAAAAAAAAATCATAGATTTGTTAATGTTAAACTGGATTTAATTTAAGATCACTGGAAATTGAACTTTGATAATTTACATCTTTGTTACCACAGAAAAATGAAAATTTTCAGTTTACCTTTATGGAAGGAAATTTATAATTCATTGAATGGGAAGTCTGAAAGGAACAATATATCTAACTTTTTATTTTCTATATAGCAGACCAGCACACACAATTTTGCAGTACACTCAACCCAATGATACACAGAATCCTAGAAAAGTTAGGGTTGGAAGGGACCTTAAAGATCATCTAGATCCAACATATCTGAATAAATCACAGGCTTCTCTTCAAAACCATGCTTTGATGAAATTAAGAGGTACAATAACTCATCGAAGTAGAAATTAAGAATGTTGTTACTTATTTGCATTCATTTTAAGAACTGTTTTCAGTTTCTAGATACAGATTTCCTTTCTGAATTTTTGTGCTGAGACTCCAAGTTAGTCCAAACTTTCTAACCTGACTCTAAACCATGACATCCTCTTGTGACAAAGTTAGTCTAACCGAGCTATCTGGGACACTACATGTCACATTTATTTATGCAGTCCTTTCTATTATCTGTTAGGCAGTTGATAACTCTTGTAAAACATGGACAACAGAACTGGACTTCATGGTTTGGTATTTCTCCAAGCAACACTGTCTACAGAGGTTGAAGTATTATACTGCCTATTATTTCCTTGTATATACTTCCCTGGATCACACAGTTCCACAATAGGACCTGCTTCCTGCTACCACGCTTGAACCACAGCCTTCCAGGAGACTTTTCTCCACTGATTCAAGGTGCTCGTCTTTGTTTTCCCCACCTTTGTGGTGCCACAGATAGCACAGTGAGGTTTTCCACACTGCCGTGCCAAGACACTTTCATAAGCCCTGCACACCTACCTCTCAGGCATTCCAGTTCTCCTTGTATTAGGGATCTGCACTTTGCAAAGTAATCAGAATGTTTCACCCAGAGTTCAATGTATTTGCCAAGGAATCAGGAGCACAACTGGATTTGCAGGATCTTTTGACGTGGATATGTTAAGACACAGTGTAACACATGTACATTAGTATAACGAACATCCCTTTTACAAACTTCATTAATGTAGATAAATCCTCCTCTACCGAATATACAGAAGAAACGCCTATCAGTCCTCATTTACTGCTTTGGCCTCCCAAAATATGTGGCAATAGTTCACTTTCAATGCTTCCCTGAAAGTAGCTATCAGCTTTTTCTCCTAAGGATGATTTCAGACTACAAATATCTAGGTGGTGGGCCTGTTAGGAAAATAGTGTCAATCATTACAGTTACTTCCACATCACTCATTTCTAATCCATAGTGAACTTTATTCACCTGTAACTTTCTAAAGCTTTTTTTTTTTGGCCCTACTTTGAAAGCAGAAGTAGAGTTTAAATTCAGTCTTAAACCAAAAATTCATAGTAGTAAGGGCATTTATCTATTATTTTAAGTTGATAAGACAACTTTCTGAGATTTTTTTAATAAACACACACTTAAGCAGACAAAATAAGTAAAACTGTAGTCACCTTCTCATTTCATTAATGCATATGTAGCTAAATGTGGAAAAAAGTAAGATGATCTATACACTATATATTATTTCATTGAAAAAATAAGTCAAATCTAATAAAACTGTATTGACAGAGGAATACTGAAGATACATTAGCTAAAGAAATGCAAACATGCTAAATCTCAGGAAAAAGGTGTCTAGCACATAAATACACTAAGTTTATCCTTTAACATGGTATAAGTGCTTAATTCTGTAAGTGAATAAAACATAGTTCTGCTGGAAAGAAAATAATTTCTTATTTCCAACTATCAGAAGCTGCTTGCTGAAAATTTCAGAGAATTCATTTTCCTCTCACCTGTGTTCTCGCTGATCTTGAAAATGTCAGCTTCATTCCAGTGCACAGAAGCAGAGTGCAGAGAAGCAGAGCACAGCACTGGCATCAGTAACAGATCTATTATTTTGGCTTGTTCAGATTGAAACAAAATGATGATGTTCTAGTAGATTAAAATTGTATTTGTTTTTGTTTGTTGGTGTTGGTTTTTTAAAAAAAGAGGTTGGCCATGCAAGGAGTTTGACTGCCAGAATAACTGTTCTGCAAAATGCAAGTGTCTATAGCACTTGGGAAATAACAATGAAACAATAAACCTGCCACAAAGAGATCAGCCGTATATAAGGTGGTTGCATTGCAGACTAAAGGTCTGAAAAGAAGCTGGATAGCTTGGATAAAAGGTGTAGCAAAGGAAGGAGAGAAAGGGTAAAGAAGGAGACAGCAGCAGCACCAGTCAGTGAGAGGAAGCAGAAAGGAAAAGAGAGTGAAGACTCTTGCAGGGTACCAAGGATCTCTGGGGATTCCTAGGAACCAGATCAGTCTGCACATTTGTGTTTCAATGACTCATTCAACTATGTAGTGAGAAAGGTGTAAGGATTTGGGTAGGAAGGGAAATAGACAGAAACATCTCCCAGTCCACCAGCAGAATAGTAAGAGTAAAAAAAGCGGCATAAGAGATGGAGGAAGTAATATCACATCTGCTTCTGATAAGGGATGTAGGATGTAGGTGCATAACACAGAAAATGCTATGTTTTAAAAGCTGCATAAAAATGCAGCTTTGAATGTACATATTCCAAGGGACAATAAGAAATAAAATACTATCAAAAGGAACATTTTCCCAGAAATTTGAAAGCGTGTGATATAAGCCAGTCATAAACCCTTGAAGATAGCCTTAAACTGTTAACTAGAGTGGATAACAACTGGATCTTCTAGAAGGACTTTTCACCAGGCACAAGTTAGGAATACTTCACAAGGCAGCCATATTATAAAGTCTCTTCTGCCCTAATGTAACCAACCAATTTAATTATTAAAATCTTCTATGAGATGCAGCTTTACCCAACAAAATATAGGTGATCAAGAATTACAGTTAAATTATTACAATTCAAGTAATTCTTGTGGAATATTGAGTAGTATAGAATTGTAATCCTTCATGCAAAACAGTAGCATTTTAAATTTCAGTATCAGATTTGTTTTCTTTCACCTGTTGTCAAGGACACTGCATCAAGTTCCATGATTAAGTTTTAACAAGATTCCAGTTTCCTATGGTTGATACCATTTGCTTCGCTTCAAATGAAAGAATAAGACAATCTGGTGTTTCAGGGTATGATTAAGAGATACCAGTTATTTTACTTACATATTGGTTTCCAGTGCGCACATGGTAAGGGAGGGGTGACCACTTTGAAGCACTGTGGTGTGGGTACTGTTAGTGGCAACCTTCACTTAGTAGAGTCAGAAAATAGGTGAGAAAGCTGATGTTTTTCCTCATCATATCCAGTGCAGTGAAGTTTGCCAGGGCTGCTACTTTGACCTGGAGGTTGTCTGTGATACTAGCACGTGTGACAACAAAGGAAAGGATGGATCTAACTTTTTGATAGGCTTCTGATAGGCTTCTTCACCTCCTTCCTTTGCTTTTTATTTTTTGTTGTTGTTGTCATTGTTTTTGTTTTTGTGAAAAACTACAGTATATGGATCTTCCCCTGAGATACAAGCGTCTAAATCCGTCTATAAACGAATCAACAAAGCTTCACTGCAATTCTAACATCACATAGATTTTTGAATGTCCAAACACTTCATTTGGTCTCCTCAGCAGAAAATGAGAGGCCATTATCTGCAATTAATGCACTGACCACACAGTTAAGTGCATATTGCCTGTGCCTGTAAACACAAATGCACACACTGGAACATTACTTCCTGAGGGAAAGGTTGGGACCTAATACTTAAAGGTCCATCCCTGCTTCCCATTGCATATAGCATTTCCTTAATCAGTTGTCCATCCTTGAGTCACCTTTGATTTGCTTAGAATGTTGCTGGATTTGTTGTCTAAGAACTAATGAGGTTAAGAAGCCCTTCTTCAAAGACAAATCATGCCTTATTTCAGCATAAAATGCATATCACATTTGTGGTGTATTGAATCAATACAAATCACCTAAAAGCAGGAACAAACTAATAATTTTGATCTGAGAAATGAACATAAAGTATTATTTGGGCTGTAGCCATATGACATAAGGACTCCTCCATACATTTGTGGGGTTTTTGGCATAAAGCGTTTTTGTTGTTGTTCTAATCAGGGATGACCTTCAAGGAGACAACTACTGATATATCCAGTCATGATATATTTACATCAACTACACACAGTGTAGCTAATTTAAGATTCATCCAATGTTTGCAGAAGTCTTTAATTTGGTCTTTATCATCCCCTTCATACAGTACCATTATATTTTACTTTTCTTGCTTCAACAATCTGCCACAATTAGAAACTGTATTCTTGTCTGAATAAATAAGTCTGCTAAGAGCATCTATTAAGTACTGATATCCCCAGGGTCTGAAGCAATCTTTTTTTTTTTTTTTTCCCTTCCATTTTTTGCCTGGTGAATCTGAGTTATAAAGCATATAGCAGAGAGGAAAAAGGTTGCCTTAGCAACAAGGCAGACCCAATCAGCTGCATAGGCTCCCCTGAGACAATCTAATTTGTGCAGCAGAAAGAGGCTAGAGCAGGTGGCTAAATTAATGTGCCAGACAGCTTAAAATATTACACACACACGTGCACACAAATGCATATACAAAATCTATCTGTGTACTCATATATGAATGCTATTATCTTCAATGTTTTGCAAAATAAATAGCATCTGAGTAGCTCAGCCCTGTGAAACCCCCAAAGCAGCAGAGATATCACAACAGCTGAGGAAGCAAAGCAGAGTGGGAGGGAACAAACCTCCTTCCCTGCAGTTCTGCCAGACCTGCCACCACTTCAGGAAGGAGGGGAAGGACTCCTCCCAGCAGGCACAGGCTGAAACAGGGGTGTGTGACTTGTGCTCTCCCATCTTTTCTGGAGTTTAGGAGCTGCATCCTGCTGATGGCATGATCTGTTGTGCTGTTTTTCTGACCCCGCAGGTTGCTGGAGCTCTCTCACCTGACCCTTTCTACAGCTCTTCACAAGGCTTTCTCCCTATGCTCTCATATCTGATTGGAAGTGAACTTCCACTTTTCACACAAAATTTCTTTGTAAATACAAGAAATCTGAACACATTTTGTACTCTTCTCAGACTCTGCTATGAGGATTCAGCCTCAACATAAGATTTTGGAGCAGTCTGTATGCAGATCACATACCAGCTTCTAGTTCTTATAAACACAACCCCAAAGCAGTTCCTTTTGCAGTATCTCTAGGTTGATTTTAGCCAAACCCAAACAACAGGAATTCAGAGCCCACTGAGTGTTTGCTATCTGCAGGGCACATGGAAGAGAGTGCTGCAACAGGCTATGCTTCAGAAACACTCCATGTTATTACAGCACAGAATCACTCTTCATTTCATTATACATGCAGTCAGTTTCCACATAACTAATTAAAAGAGACATCTGACAAAAACTGCTAGCAGAGATGCAGTTAGTGTATTATCCCCTGGCTATAGCTCCTCAGACAGAAATGCTGTGGGAGCTGCCCTCTCACACCAGGTGTATGTATATCTCAACATGGCCTTATAACCTCAGCACAGTCACAGTTTCTCTTGTTTTTCCCTTGAGCAGAGGAAGTTCATTGCCGGCATGTAGCAGAGCATTTTAATCCCAGGCTGCACAGCTCCTTTTACACAGCAAGGCACTTCTCATCCACCTACATCAAGCTAAAAGTGAAGAGCTCTGAATACTAAAATCAAAAGGGCTGCAAGGAAAATAGAGACATGAGAACAAATGGTAAGTTTGAGCCTTGGGGAGAGAAAAAAATCACAGTGAAAAACTGACATACAAACCAAAACAAATAAACCATGAAAGAGTTGAAAGTTTCTTGCATTTTGTTGTTTTGTGGGGTTTTTTATATGTTTTTCCCCCATAAAAATTATAAGAAAAGCTGTTTATGCTGTGCTAAGAAGCTATCTCAGTGAGGTGTGGAATGTTACCCAAGGTTTGGCTAGAAATTAGAAAAGAGAACTGACTGTGTGACAGTCTTGAAATGAAACCAAAACCCCAAGTGAAACTAGAACCAATTTTAGCTTGGTTTTTTTTTTTCAGGATTTACCAAAGCAAATAAATTGAGTGAATCTGGGTCAAAAGGACACATCCAGAAACATACTGGGAATACATGTTGGAGCAAGGAACTTAAATAGGGCCTCCTGAGGCTCAGATTAATGTCTTTGTTGCTGGGCTCATTGTTTATACTTTTCATTGCTTTTCACTGTTAACAAGACGAAACCATAGAAAACTTTCCTGGCAGGAGCATTAGTTTGCTCGCTCAGGAAAGTATACATCACAGTGGTTGATAGGAAGGGGAAGACTTTCCTAAGTAGAAATTGTAAGAGCTACTCTCACCACTGTTTTTGTAAAAAATTTTAATTATATTTAATTATATTAAAATATATAAAATAATATTGCATTATATTATTTATATTTTTAATTCTTTTTAGAAGACCAGCAAGTTCACTATTTTGGTATCTATATTATGTGAAATCTGAGGCCCTAGTGATGCAGTAAGTGCTTTCCAAGGCTAGTATGACATGCAACTGAAACACAAAATCTTTTTAAAATAATTTAAAAAAAAAAAAAAAAAAAATGAAACCTAATCTGAGGATTTGATTGGGCTATAATTATCCTCTTGAAAGTCAATTTCACTGGCATCCCACCTCAAAGATGAGCAAAACACAACATGAATCTGTGATTGAAACCTGTCTGCCGTCAATCCACCTAACTGCCTTATACTTCACATGGACCTGTTCATCTTGTCAAGCAAAGAAAAATCTCATAATCAGTTTTAGCACCCCGGAGCCCTTCCAATTCTCAAAGTAATATTCCAAAGAGCTCAAGTAGAGCACAGTAACGCACAACTCAGCAGCCAACCTATTGTAATGCTATGAAAGAGTAGAACTTCAGATGATAGAGGCCGTAAATTTATAAAATCCTTTTAAGGGCATCCATTCTGCAATATGAAACTCATTTGAGTACCTCTCCCCCCTTTTTTGTTATGGGGCTAGTTTTCCTGGAGGAACTGGGAAGGAAAAGGAGGACAGTTACCTAGCACTGTAAATCAGAATGTTAAAAAAACAAATATATCATGTACTCTTTCAGGCTGTGCAGCATGCTACAGAATGGCTCTGAACAAATATAAACAGTTCTTGAATCCTAGTTTACCTCTGTGTATGCAGATACATGAGCACAAAGGTGTTCTTGGAGTAGAGATACGCCTGATTTCCTACTAACCAATCCCTACAACAGGATCAAATGAAGGAATCCATAGCATGTAATTATGCTATGCAGGCAATATATTTCCATTTCTTTGGGGAAAATATTCTGGGTAATAAATGCTAATATATAGCAATATAGTATATTTATTATTAGATATAAGTATTGCTAATATTTAATAGTAATTCAGAATTATCAATATAATTTTATTACAGTCTTGGAATTATTTATTGCAGACTTGGAATCAAAGACATAAAATGAGCAACCTGTCCATAGTTTTGGGAACATCTTGATTTAGGAAAATGGTACAAAATATCTGTTTTTTAATGCTGCTGATACTTAAAAATCTTTTTTCCCCTTTCCTCCTCAAAAGCTAAAGGTAGATACCTTCTCATTTCTTTTGTTCACATTGATAGAGTGAGGGGTAGGAACGATACAGAATTTTACTGTATCTTACCTTGACAGCCACTTTATTATACATAAAACAGACTCCTCACATCTGTAAGCAAGCTGTTATTGGTTTGGTGTCCATCTGCACAGTGTGAGATGGCTTCATGAAACATGCCTCCCAACATTCTTCCCTTCACTTCCCCTTGCTTAATAGGGGGTTGGGAGCACCAGAATCTTCCTAATTAGTGCAATATCATGATCTTCTCCACCCTGAAAACATTGCCACTTCTTTCTGGCAAATCAGCACTGAGTCTAATCCCAAAATGCTGAAGTAAGATTTCTGTCTCCTCCCTGCTTAAGGACCCTATCCCACATGGCAGGAAATTCCAGCAGTTCCACTACCATGACATTGCAGCTACAATAATTGTTCCTTTCTTTTTTTTTTTTTCTTTTTTTTCTTTTTTTTTAATTTTTTCTTTCATCTACACCTTAACCAAACACTGCTTCTACTCTGATGTTTACTAAACAGAATCTAACTGACAACACTTGCTATTTTTGCCTGCTATGTAGGACAAATTGACTTTACATTTTTTGAAAGGTGCTAGAAAATTTTGTGCAAATAAACATTGTGATTCTATTTGCTGTCAAAAACTTCTACAGCAGCACTGCTCAAATACTAAACCCAAAAATCAGAGTGCAGCAATCACTAAAGGATGGCAGAATTACTAGAGCAGGGAATATACAAAGCAGAAGGCTTCTACATGGAAATGTAAAATCTGTGTTCACACGATATATACAACTGGAAGAAAAAGGAAGAAGAGAAAAAAGATAGATTTCCAGCCAAATGATAATGATTGAGACAAGTATATGTGCTTTACTATCAGTTTCTCAGAAGTAAAAGAGGTGGTGTAATTTAGTGGATTAGAAACAAAAAGCACAACATCTTAAAGACATTGTACTGGTGAAAGCATTTGTTTCCATACAATACTGATTTAAAATATTTTACATCATTTGTGCCCTGAAAGTGTCTCTTAAAATAATTAGATAGGACAGCACTGGACAAGATAATTGCTCTAGTCAGTGGCTGCAAGATTTGATTGATGCTATGAGCCTGACAAATGTCAAATGTGTCACAAGCCATAATTTTGGAAGTTTGTGAATATATTTTTGTCTAACCTTAATGTTCTCTACCAAAGCTTGGCCACTGACCAACAACATAGAGCTCTTCTGCATAAATTTACCTATTGGTCAGTCTTATTACAGCTTTGGAGGGTAACCAGTTTTGGAAAACATACTAATAGTTAGGCACACTGAGAACTACCAGACCTCACAGGCCCCAAACCACCTAACTTTATGAAAACTAAATACAAGTAGGAGAGAGTCTTGGAGATTGCATTTTAGTCTTACTGGGTTTGGGTTTGAGCACACAGAGGAGTGTCATGTAGCTATTGATGCTTCCCAAAATGCTGAGCTGGAAACACATACTTACTCTATCACTGCAAAAGCAGGGGAGACTGTATCTTCAAGTGTGTTTTTCACCTAAACTGACTAGTCTCCAGAACAAGGAAGATCATTATATTATGTCTAATCTATAGATTTCTTTTTCATCTAATCAGACCTGTCAGACAACGAAAGGCTATTGCACATAAGTATGTCTTTCTGTGGGCTTTATATCTTAACTTCCCAGAAGACTGGGAAGGAGGAGTGTAAGAGTCAATCAGAAGATCAGTATTGTTTCGACATTGTCGTTAGTGATTAGACCCCAAGAACTGAACTAGCATCTCGACATGAGTTGGCAGGGCTTGCTGCAGATGTAGAAACCATGGAGAGCGGACTGAGGTACGGACACTGCTGGTACCTGGTACGGGTCTATTCTACAGGAGCAGCAAAGCGAAGAACTGCTGTCCAGAAGGATGGATGACACTTGCTTTGCCAACACTGAGGAAGCCTCCGTTGAACTTTCCTCATTATAATGTTATTATAATACAAAAACACACCTCCTGGTAAGAAGCTACCCACCTCCAAAGCTGACCACACCTGAGACACTCCTCCCTGGGCATGGAGACACTCCTCACTGGCCTCACTCCAGACAAGTGGAGATTGGCACATTTCCACAGGACAGAGGTGGAGTGGAGGTGGGTCCAAGGAGGAGCAAGGTGTGCTACCCAGGATAAAAGAT
Source organism: Chaetura pelagica (assembly GCF_000747805.2). Classification (NCBI taxonomy): domain Eukaryota; kingdom Metazoa; phylum Chordata; class Aves; order Apodiformes; family Apodidae; genus Chaetura; species Chaetura pelagica. Next base: position 2,084,071 of record NW_009954552.1, read on the forward strand.
TGTTCCTTAGTAACTGAACTTTGAAGATATTCCGCACCGAGAGATCACGACAATTGAAGAAGAAGCAGCAGAACACCTTCTGGATTTGGGACCACAGGGACACCATTGGACCTGTGGTGGTAGCTGTTATCCTCTTTTCCCCCCTTTTTACCTCATCTTCCTATTCTTTCTTCCTTTCTATCGCAAGCCTCTTTGCGGGCAAGACCAATAAAGTCATTCTGTGTTGATAACTTAACTCCCTGGGCTTGTTGCCATTTCATTTTTGCACTTCGGGATCACAGCTGAAATGAACCATCACGCATCCACCGAGGAGTGGACTGTGACAAGGAGTGAATTAGGTCTAGTAAGAAGATGAGAACTTTTAAAGTGTACATGGATTTTAGGAGCAAATTAGAACCATTTCAAGTAAAACATGGCAAGGATGTAGCATTTCAAACTATACTGTACAGGACACACCAAGTTATGAAAAACTGCAGCATCTAGAAGAACTCTGTGTATTAGTATAAAATACAAACCACCACTACTACTTGCACAAACACAGAAAAGTAGTTTTGCATCTTGGTCTTAATACTGCAATGGTACCAAGTATGTAGTTTTACAAGAGAATCCACATGATTAAAAAATAAGATAAACAAATAAAGAAACAGATTTTAGCTTGAACTGCAAAGTTTTAAATCACTTAACTTATTTACACAGAATTTGAACTTAGGACTAACTGAACATCAAAAACTATATTCCACTGTTTTTATCTGGGAGACAAAACTATCACCAGCTCAACAGCATATTTATAAGAGGAATATTTAAAAAAAAATAAATAAATTAAAGTAAAAAAGGTTCAAATAAAATAACCACTAACAGGACCAAAAGAAATGGGAACACACTGAAATACAGGATCATCTGCCTGATTACCAGGAAACATGTTTTTTACTGTGAGGGTGACCGAGCAGTGACACAGGTTGTCTAGAGAGGTTGTGAAGTCACTCTCCTTGGAGATATTCAGCAGCCATCTGGACACAATCCTGGGCAATCAGCTAGAGGTGACTCCACTTGAGCATGGGAGGTTGACCGGATGACCTCAAGAGGTCTCTTCTACTCTCAGTTATTCTGTGATTCTATGAGTATAAGATAAACAATAGGAAAGAAAAAAGTGACTTTCCAAGTAAGTACAAGAGAAGTAAACAATATTCCCTTCATTGCTGTGGTAATTTTCCACAAAACATAGTGTTAGATCTCCTGCATTTCTTTAAAAATATTTACTAAGATAAACAAGTCAGATGTATTCTGATGCTAAAAGCTACAGTAAAGCTTGTGAGAAGCACAGGACCTGCAGAGATTTTATCCTTTTCCAGGCCACATAGCAATGAGATTCACTGGAAACAAATGTTAAAATTTAAACATATATATATATATAATAATAAAAAAATAATCCAAAACAACAAAAAACCCCAGCCACTTATAACTAATGAATATTGGTGCTGATCAGAGAAGACAAAGAAAATAACCTTTTTTAAAAGGCAGAATTTTAAAGGAGGAGCCATCAGAGCCATTTCAGGATTAACAGAGAATTGCCAGTCTCAGCCATATATTTAGATTTCGTATTGGAAGCAATATCCAGGATTTTTTAGGAGTAATAGTTTGATATTTGATTATTGGTAGCCAGAGAATGATGAAAGAGAGTCCTGAATTGCAAGATGAGCTAAACTTGAAGCTTATGCTTAAAGAAAAGTGCAATTTCACTATTTAGGGGGTAGGTTTACAGAGGAACTCCAGTGTCTAATGGGACTTTTAGGAAAACAACTATTCAATCAGATCAACTGGACAGAAACTCTGTTTCCTATTTTTAAACTTCAATAACATGAATAGCTGTCTTCAGGAATCCAATACAACTGAGAGCTTTAATTTAATTTACAAGTCAATTTTTTGGTGCAAAACCAAAACCTTTGCAGTTGGACTAGCAGAGAACTAGTGAACTCTATCAGTTTTCGTCAAATTTTAGAACACTAAGGAGAGGTGCCATGGAAATTGCACAAGCAAATCATCAAAGTGAGCCCTGCAGGCAGCTTCTGTAACCTCATACTTAGCATTTCCTTACTGCCTCTTAACATTCACATGATTCATGAATCACACAGCAGCTGAATATATAGGTAATATTAATGTACACAAATCCTGGAATACCTCTTCCTAAGAATTTCCCAAAAAATTACAAACCTTTAATATGAAAGTGAGATACTCTCATGAGCACTGCCACCAGAACCTCTGGACAGAACTGAAACTGTTGAAAACTACCCAGAACTATTAGGTGTGAAGTAACATTGCTATTCTACTTCCTATGGAAAGAGTTTCAGTCTTTATCCTGTCCAATTATTTCTGCCTCTCTCCTGCCCATGCTTGTTTTATCTCCTAAAATGTCTACATATCTAATGAATCTCTTTGGTGTTGTTCAGTACCTTTATTTTCTTCTCTGGGGTAACCTGTTAACCAACGGGAAGACTAGACCCAAAAATCTCAGAGGACCCTCAAAACAATAAAAAAATGTTCCTTATTTTTTAATTTTTTAATTATTATTTTTTTAATTAAGCTGTCCATGCTATCTGTTTCTACTTGGAAACAGGACTACAGTTGGTTATTTGGTATAATTTTGTTTTATCTGTGTCACGGAATCACAGAATCACAGAATGGCAGAGGTTGGAAGGGATGTCTGGAGATACCTAGTCCACCCCCCTTGCTAGGACAGGATCCCCTAGAGGAGATTACACAGGAACATGTCCAGGTGGGTTTTTAATGTCGGATGAAGACTCCACAGTCTCCCTGGGCAGCATGTTCCAGTGCTCTGCTACCCTCAGAGTAAAGAAGTATTTTCTTTTATATTTAAATTAAACCGTCTGCACACCGGTTTGTGACCATTGTCCCTTGTTCTGTCACTGAACACCACTGGAAGAGTCCGGCTTCATCCTCCTTCACTTGTGAGCTCTGCCTCACCAAAATTGCAGAGGCAAAACTAGGAAGGCAAAACAGCACATTTTACTAAGTTCACTGCATTTAGAAGAAAAAAAATAAATATGTGGAAAGTAAATGCAAATCACATAACATAACATAAAATAAAGCCTATTCATAGTATAATGTTGAAAGGGGTGAGCTACTGAAATGAGCACCGCTTGTAAAAAGGGTCACTTGTATTCCTGTCAGCTCCCAGTCCCCCAAAGCACCTCACAAAAGGACAGAGTGAAGACATTACCTGAATACTTGTGACTTTGCTAGGGAGAACTTAGCCAATTTGTATGCATAGAAGCAGCAAATTATTTTAAACCAAAAAGAGGAGCCTTTCATGGCCGTTTTGTGGAAATCTTCTGCAATATCAACATTACAAGTAGCTGCTCATTAAGACGATCACAAAGGCCACAAACAGTAGTTAAACATAAAATTTGCGATTCTCCTAAAATAATAAACTGTAAACAATGTTTTCTAAACAGAAATATATCATACTGGCATCACAGTAATTATGCTTAGAAATATTACTGTAACTCTGCATATCAATTTCTGAAAAGATAGGAAAAATCTTTTTAGCTACCAAGGTAATACTGTCATACACCAAGGAGTGCTTGTTGTGTGACAAACTGAGGGTTTTTTTCCTCAGTTCGGCAGCTGTCTTTGAGTTCACGTGTTATAGGTAAAAGCCATATCAATAGCTACAACAAAAATAATTTGAGTTATATGTCCTTACTATGGCTTATATTCCTTAATAGCAGAACATACCTGAAGAAAAACAGTTTAATTTTCAGTGACTCAAAGCAGAAAACTTCATTTTTTCCTTCAGCACAATTTCCACTATATGAATCCCCATTCACTGACAGAAGATTTTCATTTTTCTTTCAGCTCTGCATGAACAGCCACATCAAGGTACATGGGAAAAGTAGCCAGATATCTATTTTTGCTGACCAAATTAATACCAGCTCTATTAGAATATAAACCCATTTTCACCTCTTCCCTTATACTGCTAGTGAATGAATTGATTGAGAGGGGAGGAAGTAGTAAACATGGGACAAGAAGAAGGGGAAGGTATTTGATAGCATGAGCAAGTGACTCCTTCCAGTTGCAACAGGATCAAAAAATACCCCAGTACATCTTAGCTCCACCCCATTCTTTTTCATCCTGTACAGCAGAGCCTGGCTTTGACCTTGTCCACTTAACTCTTAATAGAAGTGGAGTATTATACTTGTAGTAGCTGATAAAAGAACACAGGAAGCAGCAGCTGCCTTGAGGCAGGTTCTAGTGTTTGTGGCTGAGGGGTAAGAAAGGCCGAGTCCTGGGAGGGGGAAAGGCGAGGGGGCCAAATGTAGAAGACCTGTACAAGAATGAGCAGAAAAGTGAGGGAGGTCTAGCAGAAGAAATAGACAGGTGGCCTGTTTTAAGAGAGATGTTGCCACATCTAGAGCTTCCTAATGAAAGCAGATAATCTTCAAGGTCTCTTCCAACCCAAACCAGTCTAGGAATCTACAATTTTGTCCCCAGCCCTTCTCTACCCTGTGACCCATTCCAGCCTCTTTAGATACAAGCACCTTCTAAACATTGCAAAGCAGGAGCTTTGGGGTCAGGTGGGTGCCACTGTAAATTTTGCTTGCTATATGGCACAGTTTGTAACAGTAAGGAATAGAGAGGCCCAAAGGTGAATAAAGCACACCTCAACTTCCAGCGAGCAGAGGCAGAAAGAGACCAGCAAAGGGAAACCTGGAAAGCCCCCAGAAGAGGGCATGCCTTCAAGCCACATATATAAAGAACCACATTGCCAAGTGGGCAGCAGGAGTTGGGCAGCAGCTCAGGTAGTTTTAGACTGGTGCCTGAGCAGAACTAACAAGCTTTGCTCATTCTTCCGCTTTATTCACTCTTGGACATAGTCATGCCAGTGTGGATCTAAAATGCGTGGACAACTTGCACTGTAGCCATATAAGGGTTGTGCTGTGTGACTCTGGTACTGCGGGTACTTTGTTGGTTTTGTTGAGGAAAGAAGCGAGATTTCCACCTTCAGTTACCCCCAGCAAACATGGCAAGAGGAAAACATCTCTGGGAAACAGAGTGAAAGTCATGGAAAGATGTTGCCAGATTTTTAATTGACAACTAGAAGCTAATCTCCATGACTGAACAGGGTAATCTAAATGACTGTAGAATGGCAATACAAAAGCAGGAGGGAAACACTGTTGCCCTCAGAAACTGGAGAGAAGAAGTAGTTATAATTAGTACTCATGGAGGTTTCCAGCAAACACTCTGAGTCCTCACATTCAAAGATTCAAAGATGGGTGATGGCTGGTCTGAACAAAGGGAAAATTGTGCTGGGAAATCTCAAAAGGATCTAAAAAAGCATTTCATTTCATCATGTAATTTCTCCCATCCAATTGATGGCAATATTATGACAATAATTGCAAGGCTGTTTGACAACCATACACTGCCAGTCTTTTTAATGGACCTCTATGTTTTCAAAATATCCCTAAATGACACAGTTTTTAATGAGCTGCACAGCTGCAGGCTGGTTACTAATTTACGATAGAAACAGTGTTATCACATTCTTCTTGCCTCTTGGTAGTATTGTAACATAAGTTTGAGGTAAGCACTTCAAAATAATGATAATTCCAAAATATTTTCAACTGAGATCTGTTTGGTTTTGTTTCATTAAATCCTGACTTCTACTTGTTTTCAGTTTTGCTAATAAACAAGTAGAATTACAGTTATAAATAAGGATTTTATTTGTCACTTCAGGTCTGATGTATACATTTACAAATAGCATAATAAAAAAGCCCACATTAGTCCAATGTTATTAAAGAAGACAACTGGTTGTTATTAAAGCCATTACTTTCAAAGTACAGGTGTCTGATTCTTCCTTATTTTGAAAACTCTCCATGTTGCTTGTATTCATATTGCTCTTAAGATAAATATGGTTCTAATTGTCCCAATCATGTTAAGATTTTTCTCAAAGGTGAGAGGGTGTAAAATATTACTGCCATTTCAGAACCTCAGTTGTCTGATCCATTTCTTTCATTGCTGGCAAACTATAAAAACAGTTTTAGGAAACCAAGGGATGGTAAATGTTCATGAGTATTCCCCAGCCATTTTAAACAGAAAGGATGACATACTTTATCAGCTCACACACCCTGAGAATCCTGACCCTAGGACTGTTTCCTCTTTTTAATTTCTAAAATTGAAAAACCAAAGAAAAATTCCTTATAGACACAGCATTCTTTCATTGCACTCTTAAAATTATTCATTAATATGGAGAGCTTTTGGCTGTACTACAATAAAAATTAAAATCTAGCTCTTGATGCACAACAGCAATGCTTTTAATCCTCATTAATACATGTAGAACTCCAGTAGTAGTCCTGGATCAGTTTTTCCTGAAGCTATATTTTAAGACATAGACAAGAGTAAACCTGATTCTCTTAATGCTCCCACTACTAAACACTTCATTAAACATAGGTGACTGAATACCATATAACCAATTTTTATAAATGTCTCGATTTTAGCTATATTACATTCCATTCTGTCAAGAACTCTTATGCTGAAGTGGTTGGTATCTGCCAGCAAGACTATCCTTGATCTATGGGCAGTTGTAAACTCCTCCAAAACTAAAGGGCATGTTGCCTAACTGGGAGAAGTAATTAAATTTTCTTTGTAAAAAAGGAGAGCTGTAAAAAAAAGAATCCATTGTTCAGTCACTGGACCACATGGGAAGGCCTGAACAAATGCTAATTTACCCAGGGAAAATAGAGGCTTCATTGGTTCACCAGTCAATTTAGATGAATTTTGAAGGCTGACAAAACCAGAAAGCTTATGTTCTCCTCAGCTATGAGATGATCTGGATTAACTGTTTTCCACTCCTCCTCACAGCTCTGGGCCATCTCCATGCACTCTGAGGTTATTGCTCTCTGTTCTCCAGTTTAAATCTTCTTCTTAGTGCTCTTTAGCCCAAATTCATTCCACCAAGCTGGGTTAAGGAGGAATCAAACCAATTGTCTGGCAAATGCTTTGATGAACAGCAGAGGGTAATAATTAGCTAACCCAGGTTAGCAGCAGCCAAGTAAATTTGAGTTCATGCAGGTATTGACAGAAAACCAGAGATTTACCAGCAGCTGGGGAAAATATAGGCAGAGATCTTGTGATACTGGACACACTGAAAAACAAGTATGGACTTCTTATTAAGGCAGCTAGAGAGAGAACCAAAACTATGAGTGTTACTTATGAAAATATGGATGAAATAAATTTATTTGGCTACCATCTTCAACCTCTTAAGAAAGCAATCTAGCAAGGTCCTTCCTAGTTCCCCTCAACTGCCTAGTTACTCTACTTAACAGGCACCAATAAGGTTAAACTTCAGATGGAGAAGCTCTTATTATATTCCTGTGTATTACATTTTGGATTCATGAAGTGCATAATTCACATTCTTTATGTGGACTCACCTTTTAAAGGCTTAAAAATACCTATACCTAAATATTTAGCAGGGCATTTGCCTAATGGTTTCCAAAAAAAGTGAGCCTAAAAGTATTTTACAAGGCTTAATGATAACACAGAGATTAAACACATTGTTCTACTTTGAATTATAGCCATATCTAAAGTAAATATAGCAAATGTTAACAGCCCACAATGACTTGAAGCAGGAAGTGAAAAAATAACTACTAAGAATTGCAAAAGGGAGCACTCCAGTAGAAATGTTACTAATTTTTTTTTATTTTTTTTTTCTGAGGATATTTGACACTGTCAGCCTGTAACTGTAAAGGGGGAAGGAAACTAAGTAGCTAAAAAAAGGCACTTAATTGGTATGGATTTCAAAAGGTACCTTATAGAAGTAGGACTATGCATTTTCCATATTTGGAAGAGACTATAAAAGATAAACAAGATTGTCAAAAAAGCTGCTTAAAAATCTGGTTAATGAAAAAAAAAAAAATAAGAGAAAGTACCATAATCTGCAGAAATTAATAACTAATTATTACACATCATTGATCCACTTTTTCAAAATGTAAACATTAAATACCTCTCTTAAGATGTGTAGCTCTTTAAAAAGTACCTGCAGATTCTGAAATTTCCTTATCACAAAAGTTCATTTTTAAATACTGTAAACACCTGTAAAGAATGCCTTTCATTTTCTTCAATGAATGTTAAATTCAAAGAAGATGAAGGCTGGGTACTTCAAAGGGATTTTATGGATTTATTCTTGTCAATATTTTTAGTATGTATTTCATCACAGAATTGTTGCTTCCTATCTAACTGAGAATTTTTAGCCAAGCATTAGCCTTTTATGAATGACCATGTAATACCATACATTATAGCAGAGTAATTCAGATTCAGAAAAATGGACATTTCTTTTAGTTAAACTGATTCTGAAAATATAGAAATCATGTCTTCTCATTTGCCTCTTGTCTAAAGATCTTTGTATTCTTATTTTAGTTTGAACTCCTCTGTTCTGCTCTCCTCCTCTACTACAGAGGCACTGAGAGCACCCTCAGCAAGTTTGCTGATGACACCAAGCGGGCATCCAGAGGGACCTGGACAAGCTGGAGAAGTGGCCCAAGGGGAACCTCATGAGGTTCAACGAGGCCAAGTGCAGGGTTGGGCAGCTGGGCCAGGGTAACCAGAGATATGAATACAGACTAGGGGTAGACATGCAAGATAGCAGCCCTGTGGAAAAAGATCCGGGGGTACTAGTGGATCAAAAGCTGGAGATGAGACACCAAGTGCAGTTGCAGCCCAGAAGGACAACCTCATCCTGGGCTCCATCAAAAGAAGTGTGGCCAGCAGACTGAGAGAGGTGATTCTGCCCCTCTGCCCTAGTGAGACCTCAGCTGGAATACAGCATTCAGCTCTGGAGCCCCCAACACAAGAAGGATGTGGACCTGTTGGAGCATGTCCAGAGGATGGCAATGAAAACAATCAGAGGGCTGGAGCACCTCTTTTATGAAGACAGGCCAAGTCAGTCGAGGTTGCTCAGCCTGAAGAGAAGACTCTAGGGGGACCTTATAGCAACCTTCCAATACATGAAAGGGGCCTATAAGAAGGCTGGGGAAGACCTGTTCACAAGGGCATGTAATGTTAGAACAAGTGGTAATGGTTTTAAGCTAGAAAAGCATAGATTTAGGTTGGAAATTAGGAAAATGTTCTTTAATATGAGGGTGATGGATCACTGGATCAGGTTGCTAGGGAGGTGGTGGAGGCCCCATCCCTGGAGACATTCAAAGTCAGGCTTCATAGGACTCTGAGCAACCTGTTCTAGTGTCTTTGCTTATTGTAGTGGGGTAGGACTATTTGACTTTTACAGGTCCTTTCCAACCCAAGGCATTCTATGATTCTATGGTTCTATGATTAATTGATTCTATGATTCTACTCCAAATTAGCTTGTGTCAAATGTGACTATATCTCATAAGAGGCTAGAGCAGTTTATGAAAGGGCAGATCTCTTTCTTTCACTAAGGTAATTGTCAGAAATCTGATTGATCTCAGTAAGAAGTCAGTAGGAAAAATGTGATAAAATTTGACATCTGATTGTTCTCATGCAGCCAGTCTTGCCTAACCAAACTTCATTTCACCAGCAACTCCTGTATAAAGTGCACAGGCGTATGGAGATAGGTAGCAAATACTTTAAAATAATGTTAATACAAGGCTCGGTTGAAAGATAGCTACATCTTTTAAATTACACACTTGTTAAAAGTATTTGTTTGTTATCACTGAATTATCAAGCAAAGCCATTTGAGGATCTAGTGTGCAACACTGTTTAATACGTTGCTGTTATTTGCTCTTTCAGCAGTGAAAGGTTTTATATAGGTAACACAAGTAAGTAAGCAATAAAAAAGCAAAAGCTGCAAGAAAAATAAACTCAGCAAAAAAAAAGTAAAATTCTCAAATAATACTCCAGGCTTGCTCTAGAACATGACAAGTAATACTTTACCCTTTGTAAACAAAAGGTCACCTACAGGCAGCTAAATGGCAGGCACACATATGGGTGTGGATGCCTATGGATATTTTCTCTTCCTTTAACTTAAAATCAACCTGACCTCCAAAATTCTTTTGAATAGAAAACCACATCAGTAATCATATGTTTCAATAAGTTATGGAGCAAGATGAACAGCCTAGCCCAATGACCTTCCTTCTCACTATTATTTACTACACATAAATTCCAAATCAACTTAAACTTGGAGAAAGTGGTAAGCGCTTTTGGCAGCTACAACTGCCTTTGCAGCATGCATTTTTTAGAACAACCACTACTTTGAACTGCACATCACTACTGGTGACATAGATTTTAGTGCTCATCTTGAGTAGTTGTCATTGTTTTAGATAAATTGGAGGCACCAAATAAAAACACTCCTATATATTTTGAGAAGAGGGAGATTAAAAGGATCCTAAGATCCTGATAACATTCAGAACTCAGCCTTTTCACCGTAATCATGGTACATTAAAACCTTTAGTGAACTGCCCTGATAGACCTGGTGTTCTACTGGATTCACATGTTCTCAGTTGGCTAAGGCTGTGAAGACATAAGTTCTAATAGTATTATGACTTTTGCTTTTGAGGACCCTGCAATCCACATGCCTTGCCTTTGAAATGGCTGCTTAGTAACCTGCAGTAACACCATGGCCACTCCGCATTACATTTCCCAGGCTGAACTGCAGCACAATTTACATACAGCTTTCATCCAGAGACTCATTTAGTCATAAATAACTGGCAGCAGTCTTAAATATCCTTGATCATCCCTTTCTTAGAGGTCTTTGTATCTCTAATTTATTCCAAAAACCTTTTGAATTTAATTTGTGTTTATTTTTCAGAGGTCCTCCTGTCTATGGTTAAGTGTAATTATTTAAGGAAAGGGGAAGGAAAACCTAACATATATATAAATCAGTACAGACTGATTGTCGTTCAGTAAAGATGGGTCAAATTTTTATAAGATTTTACACTCAAAAATGTCTGTAAAGTAAACATTTTGTCTCTGTTTTCAAAACAAAATATCTTGATTTTATCTTAGTTCTCCCACCCTAAAATTCAAAAGAAGGCTGTAGAAGAATATGAAAAATATTGTCCTTTCATAAGGTGTGGAATTAGGAAGTGAAGAAGTATTTGCAGCATTCATTAGACTGTGTCAAGAACTGTGAATTATTCAGTATCCTCATTTTGGTTTTGAACATTTAGTATTGACTTCTTTCTAGTCCAGAATTTCCAGACAAACACCAGCTGCAACTGTGGCAGAAAACAGTGACAAGCTTCAAGAACAAGTTTACAGGAAATAATTGGGGAAAAAAAAACAACAAACACACAACAAAAAACCAAACAAACAAAAAACAAAACAAAACAAAAATATTAAAAGCCCCAAAATTATCCCTGTAGATAAAAGAAGTTAAAGGTAGTCATTACTTACTTCAGTTCCACTCCTTAACTAACTACACAAAAAGGTATTTTTCTTAGAACTGAAATCAGTCACCAACAAGATTTCAGTAACAAGCCTGTACATATCTGCACTGTTTGTCTACAACAAATATTACAGCCACCAAGACAACCACAGGAACATACTTCCACAGATATGTCATTTTACTCAGAAATACCCCAGTAAATTGTAATGAAAACTTCTGTATCTGGATACTTCACAACATATTACCTCAACTACTGGTTATTCATGAACTGGGATGAATTATATCTCTTCCTTTACATGAATGTGTCGACCAAGAGAATAATGAAATGTGCATAGCTAGCCGAGCACATATTTTTGGTATTACAGAATAAAATTCATATTTCTACAATGAAAAAAATATTTCCAGACTTCAAAAGAAAAAAAAGGAATGGGCAGCCTTCCAACACTCATAAACAACAAACATATAGACTTAATAGATACATTAAAACAGCAAATGATGATGATGTCAGCAGCAGCAGCAGCAATCCCTCCATGTTTATTTGATCCTGGAGAAAAGGCCACAACCATTTGCTTTTAGTATCTTTGTCAGGTCGTTTTGAAGGAGCTATTTATTTTCTAGAATGGAAGTTTAAACCTGCCAAATACTAACAATAGTTGACGGACAAACAACAGTCTTTCTAATTACGGAATAAATGTTAAAAATTACAGCACAAAGAATGTTTCTCTATATTGAATTTAATCTATCTTCTCAATCAGCATCACTCAAATTAAAGATTCTTCCTTTTTTGCTTTATTAAGTAAAATAATTATTTTAATTTAATAAAAGGTTTTGGGTGTTTTTCTTAAAAAAAAAGTTCAGAGGAGAGCTCTGTAGTGGAAGATCAGCATGGTGTTACTCTCTTCACTGAGAATGTTGTCTGTGTCACTTAATCCTTGGCTTGTCTCTTCCTTGATTCCTTTTTCCCTGGAGCCCATGGTGAAGATCATAGTTGGGCAAGTTGCCCTGCAGCCTATGAGCAGGAATCCACCTGCAGCCCATGGAGGACTTCATGCCAGAACAGCCCAAAGAGACTGTGACCCCATGGGAAGCCTGTGTTGGAGCAACTCCTAGTAGGACCTGGGGACCCATGGAGAGACAAGCTCACACTGGGGCAGGTTTGCTGGCAGGACTTGCCATCCTCTGGGAGAGACCCATGCTGAAGTAGTCTGCTCCTGAAGGACTGCACCCTGTGGGAAGGATCCATACTGGCCCAGTTCAGAAAGAGCTGTAGCCCGTGAGAAGGACTCACATTGGAGAAAGGACCCCAAGCTTGAGCAGTAGTAGAGTCTGAGGAGTCCTCCCCCTGAGGAGGAAGGAGCAGCAGAAACACTGTGTGCTGAACTGACCACAACCCCCTTTCTGCTCCCCCTGTGCCACTGGAGGCAGAGAAATTGGGAGTGAAAAGTTGAGCACTGTAAAAAAGGGGGAGAGGGGAAAGTGTTTAAGCTTTGGGTTTCTTTCTCATTACCTTACTCTTATTTGTGTGGTAGTAAATTGATACTGCATAGCTGAGTCTTCTTTGCCCGAGATGTTAATCGTTGAGTGATCTCCCTGACCCACCAACTTTCAATGTATTTTCTCTCCCTATCCAGCTGAGGTGAAGAGAGATAGAGCAGCTCGGTGGACACCTGGTGGCCTCCCAGATTTAACCCTCCACAGGTAGGAAAACATTTTTAATAATGAGGTAAGTTGCCACCAGTTTATTCCTTAGGAGCTACAACCTTAAGTTCACAACATCAGCCTCCTTTTGCATATATATTTTTTTTGCTAAGGCCTCAGTGACCTTCAAAGGGAATCCCTAAAATAGGAAATATAATTGCATGGAACAAGAGTCAGATCAGGTCTAGCACTCTGATTCTACAATACCTTCTAATATTCACTCTTGGAGTCCAAAGATAATTGAAGAAGACCAGGGGACATGATTAACAGAATGAAAATTGCAAATGCTATACAGCACTCTATGTTTCTGATGTTTTAAGGGGTTCTCCTAGAAAATATTTTTAAAAATAATAATCATTAAAAAAAAATGGAAAATATCCAGTGGTATACAAATCACAAGTGGTAGAAAGCCACTAACTTGTCAGAGATATTTGTAGATTTTAGATTTGTTTTCAGAAATATTAATGTGCATCTGTGATACGGCTAATTTTTTTACATGCATCTGTCTGCGTAATCTTTTTTTTCCTTTTTTCTTTTTTCTAAAGGTCTAAAAATAAACAAGAATTTAATGTGTCAGTCTATAGTTTTGATTATATATACTAGAAACGTATCATAAATATTTTATGCAAGAGGAAAAGGAACATGAGTAGCATACCCCATACGTTTTCAGGCTCTTAAGGTGTTGATACGTACATGCATTACTAAAGTGAGTATACAGGAAAGGTAGAGTTTTTAGATGTTGCTTCTGGACTTCTGCCATTTTCTAACAACTAGAAAGGGCCTGCCAAATATTAATAGGGGAAAAAAAAAGGCAGACGACCTAAACTCTGCCTGTGTTCTGAGGGATTCCTGTCTTCTGAAATGTCTAGTGCTTATAGATATCTAAAATGAGCCATTCACACATATCTGGCCCAGTATGGCAACTTCTAAGCACAGAAATAGAAATAATTATTTATAGATTTGTGCAATTTTAAAAGAAGAAGCAAACAGTTTAGCAGCCTACAGAACTGAGATTACTCACAAGCAGATTGGCTGTATTTGAACGGAGAACAAGGACAGATTAAGAAAAGAAGACAAAAAATGAACTGACTGTTGAGTGATACAGAGAGTTGATTATGCATATAAATAGTCTCCAGAACAGAAAACCCTTTCAAACTTTTATAAGACCGAGTTCTAATTTTTTCAAAGTAAAATGGGTTATGCTGACTTCATGTTCCAAAACATACTCCACAACACAAAGTAGTCTAATGAAAATCACAGCATCACAATACGTTTCTTCAGGATAATATTCTGAAATATTTTACCATATGATGTAAATGTTGGAGAAGGTACATTTTGCAACAGACATAGTATTTCAGTGAAATTACTAACAGTGTCAGATCTTGGAACTGCCTAAAAAGTCTATCATGGGACTAGCAAGCTGGGTTCAGAGAGATCTAAACAGATGCAATGACACATTTTAATACTGTTCAAGCAAAAACCTGTGACTTATTCCAGAATGTTTCTATATAAAGAATTAATGACTCCTCTTTAATGAACGTATTGATTTCTTGAAAAGTACAGATTGCAGCTGAAGAAATTGATTATTCAGGAATTTTGTCATGACTGAAAAGTAGAATATTTCCACTCTGTTATTATATCGGATGTCCTTCAAAAGGTCCAGCAACTACTTTAGATTACACAGGTATATCTCTTTTTTTCAGAGAGCTCATCCCACTGGTAAGCAGGAAGAACGAAAAGACCTGAAGTTTTGTAGTACAGTTTTGTAGTACTAGTTATTGAAATATTTTAGGGTCTTAAACTTCATGGAAATATAATATAGAGAACACACTGCAGAGTTTTTAACCCTCCTATGTTGGGCCTAGTTTGGAATCTGGAAGTGTGGATAAATCAGCAACAAACATGATTTTTTAAATATATTATGCACTCTGGGTATGTCAGATGTCACTGCCATACATCATGTCTCCCTATGAGTCCACTGCATTAGCAGAGTTGGAACACAGAGATTTTACATCTGAACACACAACTACCTAAATGCCATTAATTGTTGGATTTATTCCAACAATGGTGTGTCATTGTGTCATGCCACCTTCATCCACTCTTGATATTGTATGCAAACTAATTAATTTCTGTGGAAGGAATTATTTCAGAAGGGTCAGTAGGTATTGTTTGTTTTTTTGGTTTTAGCTTTTTTGGGCAGATATTTGTGTAAATAGGCTGGCAAACATATTGTGCCTCTTTGAAAATACTGCAAATTCATCACTATAATTGATAGGACTTCCATCTGATGATGTGTAACAGAGTCACCATCTACTTTTACCCCTATCTGTATTCAGCTCATTAATCTTATCAATAGACCTATATCTAAACACTGTTCTTAAAACTGAAAATTATGTGTACATTACATCTAATCAACCATGTGTCTCAGGGAGTAAATATCTAAACAAAACTTAGGAAAACTGCAGAAAAATCATGCACTGAGAACTGTAAAGAAAGAATAATCCAAAGCTATTCTCTGACCATAAAAGGCAGGAAAACACAAGACATCACACAAATTTCTATTGTAGTTGGTTATAAGGAAAAAGTTGTGTAGTCAGTGTTAACATTAAAAGTATTTCACTGGGAAAAATTAACAAGGCTCTCACAACATAAGCTACCTTTTGAAAATTCAGTATCTAATATCAGAGCCTGTACCTTATTCTCTGATAGAATAACCTGTAAAATTATCATATACAGCCTTCCATTGTTGACTCTGAAGAATAATAAAATTCTGTGTACTAAATGAAAGCACAGTGGCATCGATAAACCTGGAGCCAGATATTTATAGGAAATAAAAAACAGGCCCAGATTCAAATCATGCTTCAAAGGTAAGTATTTAAAATCCAAACATGAATTGCTGTTTTAAATAGATAAAGGTTTGTACTCATAGAAGATTGAGCAAGTTATGCAGAAGAAACCAGGGGAAGAAACACATGAAGAAGAGAAAGCTATCAAGTTTCATATAAAATTTAAGTACATGTGCCTGAATCAGTAACAGTTGGTAAACCCAGTAATATACATACAGAACCTCGATCAAACTAATGTTTTTTTTCCTCATCTGATACCCTGATCCTTCTGAAGCAGGAGCCAGCCTGCTGAGATGTCACTAAGTATTGTGAAGCTGTGAAGGGACCCCAAGTTTGCCAGTACCCTGAGGTGTGTCTGTCAGCACCTATTTCTCAGAGCAAGTGCCCCCAGAGCCATGTTGTGCTTTGCAAACTCTAGAGCCAGGCTACATCAAAACATAAACAAGAACTGACTTTTTAAAACAGAGAAAGCTCAGAATGAGACAGATTATAAATAAAAATGTTTTATAAATTAGTCCTTCCCTGTCCACTGTGTCCTTCTAGTGAGTTTCTTTGGCTCTAGGCCTGATCTTAGTTCAATAACTCAGTTGCTTGTCGGACAAGACTAAGATTTGCACAGTACTGAAGTTTGCACAGTCCCCTCCGGGTCTCTTGGGGGAAAAAAACCTCATGACCCCCAGGGCTTGGCTTTTTATGCCCCCTATTTTTCCCAGCTGTCTTCCACTGTCTGCTCTGCTGCAGGCTCATGCTTCTTTGTTGTCTTTCACATGGTCTTCCTGCCCTACTTCCCCCTCAGCAAGGGTGCCCCTCAGCTATGCTCCGTTGCTTGCTCCTGAGGGTCAGTCTCCCCTTTCCTCCAGAAGGCTGCACACAACCTAGTAGGGAGCTGCCAGGGCAAGAAACCTTCAGCCTTTCACCATAACAACCACAGCCTCTCGTTAGAAACAGGCACTCTTTAACAAAATAAAAAGCAAAGAAAGAAAATGAAGAGCAACCACTGTGAACCTAATTATGTTTTTCCATCACTTGAGTGGTCCCTTTGAATCTCTGCTACCTGTGCTGAAGTCCTGACAATATAACTTTTAACTAGCAGCAAAAACATTTGTCCTACACTCTTTACTCCCCATCTCCATCCTTTCCACCACTGCATCTGGCAGATGCCACAGCTCTCTTCATGCTCTCCTTCGAGCAGTGGTGCTCCTGCTGAGCATATATTTAACCTGCTGCCAGAGAGCTCGAAAAGGTATCTTTGGACAAGAAGAATTCAGCACATAAAATGCAACAAGAATGTCCCTACTGCAACTGCAAAACATAACCTAAGATTATGTCCCCAGCTGTTTGCTTTGCCAGTCATTTTCCAATGTGATCTTTGCTACACATTTTAATTCAGTCCTCTTTAGTTCAGCAAGAAGCAACAACATTTTCCTAAGTTTTAATAAATAGCTATCAGAACAGGCACACCTAAATGCCCCTACTCTGATGATGCTCCCCCATCAGAACATCTTCAGAACTGCTTTTCCTTCATTGAGTAACCTGCTTATAAGTCTTACTTGTCAACACCTGTGCAGAAGTACATCAGGCTTCTCAATCTCATAAAGTTGCTATAAAATATAATACTACAGGCTCAAATCATATGCAGAGGATGGAGTGTTACAAATGCCAGAAATACAAATGCATATATGTCATTTTCAAGAAGGAATATGAATTTTTGCTCTGGTGTATTTGTCCAGCTTTCCAGCAATCTTTAAATACAGGCACAATTGACAGAGTGTTTTCTGCAGCAAGCACTGAGAATCCCCAGCAGCCATTTTGGTTTCCTCTCTGAAGCTTTTAAAGCAATACCACACATTTTAATAAGAAAAAGACCCGTTTCCACTACTTGGAGTTCATTAATACTCTGTGTTCTGTGCTCTACTTTCTTCCCCATTGCTTCATACTGCATTTTATTTTTGGAAAGTCAAAACCATAATTGTTGAAACGTTCTGTTTAGAAAAACATTTTTGAAAAATTGTTAATTCTGTTTATCCACATGTGTTAGCTACTATAACCTAAACTATTAAGGCTACGTGTCTCAGACCACACCTTGATCGAAGTGCTGAAAAATTATCTCTCATAAATAAAAGGCAATTATATAGTAATGTTCATACTAAAACACACACAGGTTAAGATATCTGCAATGCCAGCCTTTGTTTAAGTACATCCAAGAAGGGAAATCAATATTCCTCAGGAGAGCATTTTGTTGGTACAGCTGCTGTTGCTAAGATTGGCTCAGTGTCGTGTTCTCATTAATACAGTCTAATAACACCCATAAGATTGAGAATATGCAGACAGACATAATGAATTTATACTAAAAACACAACAACGTAGAAATTCTAATTGCTTTGGCCTGATTGGTTACTTTATACCTTGAAAGAATCATGCTTATAAATTAGAGTTTAATGATATTTACGAATGACAAAATTAAGTCCTTCCTGGTAGCAATCATTAGCATGAAAGCAATCACTGCTACAGTTCATCCTTTAAGAGCTTCAGCACAAAGAAACATGCATGCTCAAAAGTAGTTTTGCATTTTAGACCATCTTGTTACTATTGCAAAAAACATTTAAGGGTTTAGTTATACAATAATTTTTGTTAGCATTAAAATAACTCTTTGAAGCTCACAGCTCTCAGTGGAAGAGACATGCACTGTGTCCTACCATTCTGTGAAAGGAAAAATCCCTTTGTAACTGGCGTTATCAGACCTCTTCACTCTCTCTAAACAAGCACACTGCCCTGGATATCATTTGTCATTCAGCTGTTAGTTTCTCTGTCTGTGCTCTGGAAGCCTGAGATATGCAGCTAAGAAACATAAAAAAAGGTACTGGGAGAAAAAAAAAAAAAAAAATTAAAAGACAATGCCTGTGTGCGCGGAAACCCTGAGATATGCAGCAAAAAAACAAAAAAAAGGGTACGGGGAAAAAAAAAAAAAAAAATTAAAAGACAATGCCATAGGGAGCTTAAGGAGAAAAAAATAAAATAAAATTGAAGACATAAATGACATAGAGGCAGCACAGAGCTGACAGTCTCAAAATGAGAGCTGATCAAACACAGGTTACAACCCTGAGAGAGAAAGAACCCTGGGGCTGAAATTTGACATCTCCCTCTGCAAAACAGCAGCATTTTGTATTAAGAAAACCTTTGTAATGAAGCCCGCTGACTAATTACAATCTTGCAACAAGAGTTTAACATGTATCAAGCATGCACATAAGCACAAGGTACAAGTGATATATACATGGACTGCCACCCTTCCTGTCCCGTCCTTTCTTCATTAGCAGTGTCGGAAGCAGCCTGTGCTCTGGGCGATGCAGCATCAGACACACTCTGCTTCTGTGGCCCCTGAACCTTGTTTGTCCTAACTCCCTGAGACTTCAGCATCCTATTCTTTACACTAACAGGGGTAATACATCAATCTTTATTGCTGTTTGTGCAAATTTGTTCAGTTGCTGTGAACTGGACAAAACTTTCAGTAAGGATTAAATTAAAGCATAAAATTGCACCTTGGTAAAAAGTCCCAAACCCTACACCATGTCACAAGCATGAAGACTGTGAAGTAACTGTCTTCACCTTCTTCATTAAGATGGTATATTTAGTGGCTGAACTCCTCCATTAGTTATTTGATTGTCGTAAAAATTTATTTAGTGAAATATTTTTTCAAGGATTATGAGGGTTTTTAGTTACACATGCCCAAGTAAAGATGTCTGCGTATGCACATGACTTGTGCAGTCTAAATTACTGGTTCTATTCAATATTTTCATCAATGACCTGGATGAGAGAACAGAGCGTGCCCTCAGCAAGTTTGCTGATGACATTAAACTGGAAGGAGTGGGGACACACCAGAAGGCTGTGCTGTCATTCAGCGAGACCTAGACAGGCTGGAGAGTTGGGGGGGGAGAAACTTGATGAAATTCAACAAGGGCAAGTGTAGAGCTTTGCATCTGGGGAAGAACAACCCCATGTACCAGTACAGGCTGGGGGCTGACCTGCTGGAGAGCAGTGTAGGAGAAAGGGACCTTGGGGTACTGGTGGAGAGGAGGATGACCATGAGCCAGCAATGTGCCCTTGTGGCCAAGAAGGCCAATGGCATCCTGGGGTGCATTAGAAAGGGTGTGGTTAGTAGGTCAAAGGACAGGGAACTGCTTGAAAGAGTCCAGCACAAAGCCACAAAAATGATTAAGGGAGTGGAACATCTCCCTTATGAGGAAAGGCTGAGGGAGCTGGGTGTCTTTAGCTTGGAGAAGAGGAGACTGAGGGGTGACCTCATCAATGTTTAGAGATATGTTAAGGGCAAGTGTCAGGAGGACAGTGATGTCTAGTGATAGGACAAGGAGCAATGGGTGCAAACTGGAACACAGGAGGTTCCACATAAATATTAGAAAAAGCTTCTTTCCTGTGAGAGTGACAGAGCACTGGAACAGGCTGCCCAGAGAGGCAGTGGAGTCTCCTTCACTGGAGACATTCAAAACCCACCTGGATGCGTTCCTGTGTGATGTGCTCTAGGTGAGCCTGCTCTGGCAGGGGGGTTGGACTAGGTGGTCTTTTGAGGTCCCTTCCAAACCCTCAGACTCTGTGATTCTGTGAAATTAAACTGCTTGGGCACATATACCACATAATGACTAGACTGCATTACAGCGTGTGTTACTCTGAGACTCACCCAGGTGCTCAAGAGGCTTGTTTGGGTCTAAAAAAGGAAAATGTGTGCCATCAACAACCACATTTCCAGGTGGAATTAAAACATCACAACATTGTTTAGTGTCACCTAGCATCACCTGCCTCCACTGCAAATCTTCACAGCATCTTATGAACATGCATCCAATCTCTTATACAAGGAGGGAACTAAAACTCTAAAGGGAAGCTAAAGAAAGGCAGTACACTTGAGCTGGCAGCTGAGAGGAGCTTGTAAGGATAGATGTGTGTCTTACATCCCACTTCTTTTTACAAAATTGACATTTTATTTTTAACTACGGAGCAGTATCTTTGAGAATCTCTGGGTTTCACAGCCTTGAGGACCCTTTGGAACAGATACCTAAGACCTTGCCTTTAAAATAGAAAATGAAAAGTAATCAGGTCTTTTACTGGAGGACTGGAAAGTACTATTTTCCCCATACACACATTTCTTATATGGTAATTTGGTGCTTGGACAATACACACTGAACACATTGTACTTATGTGTGCACACACACTCCTGCATCGTTTACTTCTGTGCTAACAATGCCATGAAAAGGTGGGTTGTCTCAACTGATGATACAAGAAACACCTATACAAGAAAGCACCTTGTTGTACGTATCTCAGTACTCTTATTTTTCTGGATAACATTTATGTAGAAAGAAAATGCATTAATTACTGTCTTTAGCTGAAAGATATACGGGCTGTGTGAAATCAGAAAGACAACAAACGAACTCCAGCATTAATACAAAAAGGTATTTTAGCATCATTGCTACTAAAGGGATCTGACCAGATATTTCATTTTACTTGTTATGTCCAGTTGCAGTAAGGGATAGGATGCTGGGAAATAGGGTTTGGACACATCTGAGCAGGTCCACAGCAATAAGCCAGGTCCAAAGCTGAGCCAGGAGACCAGCCACAGGCTGGAGCTTAGCTTGGTAAGGCCCATGGCCAGGCAGGGCAGGGCTGTGGAGACTCCCCTGCTAGGGAGCTGATATGGGCTCCTGGACCATGGGTAGGGTAGGGGGAGTTCCAGAGGGTAGCCAGGGATGGTCAGAGTTGGTGGTACCCTCAGGGCTGTGGCAGTTACTCTTTTGTGAGGATTTCTGAGAAGACCTGAGAATCTTGCTTCTGCAAAAAGGGCAAGAGCAGCCCTCAGGTTCTGACAGGACAGGCCAGGGACTCAGGAGGGGCCAAGCTGCCTGGCAGTGACTCAACTGATCCCTTCCTTGATAAGCCTCACAAAGCCCAGCCTGCAGACTTCAGATGGGTTTGGGTTTAGATGTCTCTTAGAGTATTTGGAAGCATGTCCTTTAATGCACTGGTGTCAAAGGAGCAGAAGGAGTCTAGCTTATAAATCAGCATGCTCATGAGTGGCAACTTCTGAATGCCCCCCTGGAAGCCTTGAGGAGCTGGTGCTTGGTATTGTACCTACAACCAACATCAACAGAATCTGTGGTGCTCACAAATTAAATACTAATATGATTCAAACTGCTCTGTAAAAACTGGGTCATAGGTATTTTTCAGGTTGGCAGCTCAAATTAGAGAACAATTGGGGTTGACTTTCACTTGTGTATATGCATTTAATGCTCCTTAAAATATTAAATGCCTGAAACATAAGTCCAGACAGGGTTATGTTGTTTTTATTTTTTACCCTATTATGGATGCTTTGGATTTCCTTTTATTCCTCTAAAGGTCTGTGTTCAGGAAACAGAGCCCTTAATATCCTCTCTATTTTAAGAAGTTAGCTGTAAAATTGAGATGACAAATTATTGCAAAGGTTTCTCATAAAAATTCATGTTTCTGAAGCTTTCACGTAGTTCAGTGTTTAAGGTAGCACTTATGAACAATTTAATAATTTCTTTTTCAGTGTTTTAAAATAATTTTACCACAGAGTAACACGTTCAACAGAGAGAAAAATAAAATATTGAAGATCAACCTGTTCAGATTCTGGATTATAGGTCATATTCTGCCCAGAGGAAGGCTTGCTGACCTATCTCATTTACTCTATGAAAGTGGTGCATTTTTATTCAAAGAAGTTAAGTTATACTCTTTATATTTGAGTTTCATACTTCACATAGTTTATTTTTCTGCTGCAAAGTATCTTTTAACTTAAAAAGTGGCAATACAAAGTCTAAGTTCACTTTACAGTGCTTCAAATAATGTGTTCAAAAGGCTGTAAAATAACTTCTTTTTCATTTTTACCATTCACTCATTCTTGGACTGAGATAAAATGAAGTGTTTGCAATAATTTAATGAGATTGGTAAAAGGTGATGGGAAGAAAGAAAGAAAGAGAAAGAAAGAAAGAAAGAAAGAAAGAAAGAAAGAAAGAAAGAAAGAAAGAAAGAAAGAAAGAAAGAAAGAAAGAAAGAAAGAAAGAAAGAAAGAAAGAAAGAAAGAAAGAAAGAAAGAAAGAAAGAAAGAAAGAAAGAAAGAAAGAAAGAAAGAAAGAAAGAAAGAAAGAAAGAAAGAAAGAAAGAAAGAAAGAAAGAAAGAAAGAAAGAAAGAAAGAAAGAAAGAAAGAAAGAAAGAAAGAAAGAAAGAAAGAAAGAAAGAAAGAAAGAAAGAAAGAAAGAAAGAAAGAAAGAAAGAAAGAAAGAAAGAAAGAAAGAAAGAAAGAAAAAGAAAGAAAAAGAAAGAAAAAGAAAGAAAAAGAAAGAAAGAAAGAAAGAAAGAAAAAGAAAGAAAGAAAGAAAGAAAGAAAAAGAAAGAAAGAAAGAAAGAAAGAAAAAGGAAAAATAAGCAAACCCAACAACCTATGCTATGGGGCAAGCAGGTGTCCTAATTTTTTTTCCCCCTGATTTCATGAAAGTTTTTTTATTCATTAATTATTTACTCCAAGGAGAGGCTTGGTAGAAAAACTAGTCTGAATGCACACAGTTTACTATCAGCAGTTCATCAAACAGTACAGTCAAAAATTTTTATGTAGAAAAATATGTGGGGATTTTTTAAGGAAACTCTACTATGTAGAGAAAGTACTTTGGCATGGCTGGTTTCCCTGAAAAATGATTAGTGTTCTCAGCTGCTTTCAGCCCCTTTCTGTTTCATTGCAGTGTAGCTGGAGACAGACCACCTGCAGAGACAATAATTCAGTCTAAACAAATCTTACAAAGCAGAGTGACAGAATTGCAACTAAATTATGCCTCTTCAGAGACATAGTCCTATCAAGAGCACCAAGGAGATGTACCCATTGAATTCAAGGCATTGGCCAGAGGCAGACTATGCAACTCAGGTTGCTGCCAGAAGTGCCTGGGGGATTTGGCTGAAGCATAGCCCCAAATACACTGTTCAAAAAGAAAAGGGACGTGAATCTTTTCAACTCACACAAAGTATGTGCTGCTGATTAAAGATTTTTAAAGTTTTTAAACAACAACAATATAAACAACAACAAACACAGAAAGAAAAAAAGATTTTTAAAAACCCAACAAGCAACACCAACAAAACAAAACAAAACAAACAAAAAAAAAAAAAAAAAAAAAAGAAGAAGGAGAAGAAAAAAGAGAAGTAATTTTGAGTACACTTACTTAAATGAAGAACTGTTTGTGCAGAGCAGAAGGTGGAGGAGGCATGGGTAGAACAGTAGACTGAGCCAAAGATTGAGCCAGGCTGCTTCAGAATGGCAACTTTTTCTTTTAAAGTCTGTTACCATTGGGATGGAACCATGAAGTTAGACACTACCTGTTTTTTGGAACCACACAGCACTGCAGTTACCTACATTTACTTTTCTACCACTATAGAAAATGCTGCAAAAATGACAGGCAACAAGCCAAATACTTAAAGGCACAGAGAACCTGATTCATGCTTTGAGAGAAAAAGAGAAGTAATTTTGAGTACACTTACTTAAATGAAGAACTGTTTGTGCAGAGCAGAAGGTGGAGGAGGCATGGGTAGAACAGTAGACTGAGCCAAAGATTGAGCCAGGCTGCTTCAGAATGGCAACTTTTTCTTTTAAAGTCTGTTACCATTGGGATGGAACCATGAAGTTAGACACTACCTGTTTTTTGGAACCACACAGCACTGCAGTTACCTACATTTACTTTTCTACCACTATAGAAAATGCTGCAAAAATGACAGGCAACAAGCCAAATACTTAAAGGCACAGAGAACCTGATTCATGCTTTGAGAGAAAAACTGCAACAATTACAAAAGGGACCAGGAAATTGTATCTGGAAGACTGTGCTACATAATCCTATAGCCAGAAATACAGATTTGCAAGGCAGAATTCAGAGAAGGGATTTTGCTTCTGCTGACAAAGGATCCCCTGGAGAAGACGGTTTCACAAAGACACACTGGAGTGTCTACTAGTAAGATTTTAAACAAGTTGTTGTTCAGGTTTTTAAGAAGACTGCTTGTGACTTCAGCCTGCAAAATGAAACAAGTTTTCCAGTTAATTCTTCTCTGAGGTAGTTGTTTATAAATGGTGAGTAGCAATTAGAAAATAGACACAACACTGCACTGGTACATGTTAATGAGCAGACACCTCTAAGCAGTTGGCCGATAGAAAAACACCAAACCAAACAAAACCAAAACAAACCACAAACAAACGAAACTAAACAAACAGAAACAAACAAAACAAACAAAACCCCCCAGATTTAACAAAAACACAGTTTTTTGAGGACTCTCAGTGCAACAATTCTGGAGTTATTAGAGTCTGGGATCCTGGTTTTTGTCTTAGTATGTCTGGCTGTATTGTGCTACTCAGTAGCTCCAGGTGCTGAAAATGAGTCTTGCTGTTGCATCCCAAATAAGAAATTATGGCCTCACAAACTAATTCAGTCAGGGTTAAAAGCAGTGTGTCTGCTGAATGTCCTCAGATAACCTTCAGTAGCCTGACAGAAAGACCTTGCAGCTCATCCTAAAACATTGTCTCTGCTTGACAAAACATAAACCAGATTTGGAAACATGGAAGACTGACTGATTACTTGATTGCAATTAGATAATGCAATATTTTCCTGCTGGAGCAACTGACTTGCAAAAAAGCACTTGAGGGCTGGTGACAGGGCCTTTTGGTCTCATTCTGTTCCCCAGGAGAAAAAAGGAAAGATGCAGGCAAGACAAGGGTCAAAGTGAGTCTTCTGGATCCAGATCTGATTAGGAGAGGCTGCTGGACCCACCAAGGGTTATGCTCAGTCCAGAGATGATCCTGGAATGATGGGATGAACAACACAGGATAGCTGCTAGAAGCAGCATTTTAGTGGACAAGTAGGAAACAACGTAAGACTCCTACAAACATCTTAACCAGGGAAGACTGGACAAGCTCCAGAAAAGCCTGTCTCACACATTTATATAGAAATAGCTTGATAATGAGTACTGCAGCTGTAGTTTCACTGTTTCCAGGTAATCAGGGCTGCATTTGTGTTAGCCAAGGTAATTTCACAACTTCTTCCACAAGCCCTTTCACCTGTTTGTCTGCAATATCTGCATGCTGTAAACTGTGATTTGTAAGCTCTTCATAACAGGGTCTAGTTTAGTTTGTGCACATTATATTGTTTGATTGAGTTCCCTGGATGTTCATGTAAAATAATAATGCAATTTAAAAAAATAATAAAAGTATTAAAAGCAAGATACCCTTACTAATTAATTGCATTGATTTTCTGATTATTTTTTTTAAATATTGCATGAATTGATTGTTCATATTCTTAGTTTTTAAAAGACAAAAATATCCTTGGTATGTAATGAAGAAAGGGCATATGAAGGTCAATTACGAAGGCAGAAGTCTAGAAATTACTAAATGTGTGTCCTATGGCCTCATTAAGTTGATTTTGTGTACATGACACTCTAAAAAACACCTTTTAAATGCACTTTCTGCTCTTTTATGTCTCTCTGAATGACTGTCCTTCATTCTTTCATTTGTAAAAGGAGAAACGGAGAAGAAGAAAAAGAAAAAAAGGCAAAGTGTCTGAAATGTCAAGATGTAGCTGAATGGCAATTTTTTCATTGTTCAGTGCATTTAATTGCAGGTGTTCAGCATTCTCCACTACCATAACTCAGAATTTGCATTTAACTTGATTTCTCACTGTGTGACAGACGATGCAAGGTTTCCATATATCCAAGTGTACCTGAAAGTATCTGCTTCCTGCAAGACTCCTCAGTTGCTTGCAGATAACCTAGGATACAACTATCAAAATCCTCGCTGAAGTGTGTACCACCAGCTTTTTACCACCAGGCAAACTCCTTTCTCTGGGCTCTAACGTTCAGCAATGTAAGCATTTTGCTTTTTGAACCTGAGGTGTTTCTAGATATGCACGATCTGCTCTTTTAAAGCAGGACGTGACTCTGTTTTGGCTGATTCATTCCATTGTTGGATTGTGCACCCCTCAGGATCACACAGTGGTGAATCAGTCATTTGTAAACAGGAGAAAAAAAACCCTCAAATGAATAGAGAAAACAATAGGCTTCATTTTTGTGATCAAAGGCCTTAAATAAACCATGCAAAAGGAGTATAATTATTTATTGAACAAAACCCATAGCATGATCTTTCCTACACAACCTCAGCAGTGCCTGCAGCTGGCCTTCTTCACTATTGAACTAAGAAATCATTTCCACCTCAAGAAAAGATAACACAGGGTTTGGATCCTCCCTTGGGGAGAAGGGGCTGAGCTATGTGTAGTGCCTGCTGTTCATTTTCTTTTGAGGAAACACAGTGTGGGTATTTAAACTAGAGTAATTTTCAAGGGCAGAGACATGATTTTAGGTGTATTTCATTAGCAAAAGACAAGTGTCATGTGCCAGTTTTACAGGCCTGAGCACAGGAACAGCCCAGAACAATTTACAGGAGAGGCTTACATGTTTTCTTACAAGGATCCATCTGAGGAGGCTTTAAAAAACAACATTGTTAAGGAAGGATTTTTGCAAACACAAAGCTAATGAGAGTACTTGGTATTATGTCAGATGTGTAATGTTTCAGTGTATTGTTTTTTGGCAGCTGTGGTTTTGTTTTCCTGGGCTCAGAGCCCAGTTTCTGTTTAACTTTATGTAAGGTTTCATAGCAGTCTAGGCATACAGAGATGGCTAGCTTGCAAACAACCGTATATCTCACTATATATATTGATCAGAATTTAAAAACAATCATCAGCCTGTTGGATGGACAAAGATTACCTGCTTATAGTATCTTCCTCAAAAAAATCTATACCTCAAACTAATGACAATTTTACCTGTGGAAGAACTGATAAGATTATACATAAAGAAGGAGCTAGATGGAATAAAAATTTAAAAGGTGAACTTCACATAAGAAAAACACATTGACTCATCGTTATAATTTTAAGCCTAAATCCTCTCCCTGTTCTGAACAATTTTGTATACCTGCAGTAATCTCCAAGATTTATTAGGTCTGAAGCAAAACACCAAGATATTTTTCCCAGGATGCCAACAGTTTTCTAGGTCCACTTGCTTCCAAACATATTGTTTCAGATACAGGCTCTTGCAGGGGAGTTCCGTCAGGCATCACAGTTCCCAGGCAGTTCAGTCCTATTCACAGATATACTAGCTCAGATCCAAATGGACTCCACCTGCTTTTATCCAGTGTTATTCTTAAGCTAATGAGCCTCAAAGATAAAAGGCTTTTGGCAGAAAAGTTGGACTTCATGTAGAGTCAGCCCCAGGGCCAGCTCCCACTGCCCTCTCCACCTTCATCACTACCTTGTGTGAAACAAGCCTAAATGTTCTCTTTATTTTCACGCCACTAAAATCTGTGCATTTGTATTTAGCTGCAGCTCTTTATGTAGCTTAAGGCAACAAAACCAAAAGCTCTACATCCATTTCTACACCTTCTTGAAAACTGAGCCCATTATTTATATTAAAAGATTAATATGTTCCCTCAGTAGTGCACTTGTATAGACATACATTAATCTTGTTCTAAAGGCCTCTTCCAAAAGCTACAATGTGTAATTAAAGTAGGGTGAGCAATGAAAAATATTTGTTAGACATTTAAATTCCTGTTTACTGTAGCTGTATAGGTCTTGTGCTTGCTTTCTGTGAAAGGTATATTTTGAAAATTTTATTTCCAGAAAAAAGTTAATGGAATGGCATATCTTTTATTTTTCATGACAAGCACTATGTGCAAGTTTTTGCAAACAATATTTGTATGTGCATTTAGTCACAGAGCAGAAGCTACTTTGTGTTACATTTTTTACAAGTGCAATAAAGTAATACAATTCCCAGTTATTGAATATTAATAAAAGGTTTATAATTAATACACAGATAGAACTATTACATGATGGAGTATAATACTTTTTGATCTGCTTATGGCTTTTTCCAGAAGAAGGGAAAAGATGCTTGTCACCCTTCGACTCAGATCCAACAACAAGGTTCTCGAACCCCCATCCTCCGACCCAGGTAGGGAAGGAGAGAGAGAAAAAGAGAGAGACTTGGCTGGATTGAAAACTAAACCACACAGCTTTAATTAAACAATAATGACATAAGAAAATATATATACAATTATATACAAATATGTTCAGATGTGTGCAAAAGCCTCTTGTCTCCCCACACCCCCAGCAACTCCCACAGCATCTCCTGAGCTGGAACAGTCTCAAAAAGTCCCAGAGCTGCTGCTGGAGAAAGCACAGAGTGATGAGGGTCAGGAGAGCTCGAGCCTGGGGGTCAATGGTGATGGATGGACGGAGTCCTCCCCAGACACCTGCCATGGACAGAAGAGAAGGGAAGACGAAGGAAGGAAGTTGTCTTCTGTGATCTCTGACCTTCCTCTGAGCTTACGTAGATATATGGAATGGAATATCTCTGGCCAGTTTTGCTGTCTGTCTAATTCAGCCTCCTACAGGGGGGTCATAGATCTCCCCATAGTGTCTGAGCCAGCAGAGTAAAGGTGTGACCTTGAAGACCCAGCAGTTAGAAAAGCATTCCACTCTGATCAGTTTTAGTTGAAACACACTGCAGCTACTTAAAAGAAAACACTGAAGGGGAAAAATAAAAAAATAATTAAAAAAAAAAATCAGTAAAAGGAAAACTGGCTTCATCCTGGCTCAAACCAGGATAATGCTACATATGTATAATTAAATTGTGGTGATGCAACTAATTCAAAATCACTTAGCTAGCTGACTTTGGGTCTTTGCATTAGAAATGTTTATTCATAGTTTCCTTTTCCCTCTGCCTCATGTCTATTCATTTGTTTTGTATTATATTTCAGTGGCTGCTTTGAATAGAACTTGTTTGCATTAGACACCATCTCCTTTTGTGTTGAATAAGGATTTTCTGTTTTATAACTTAGGTTTGACTAAAAATGGCCACTGGTAATCAAACACATTGACCATTTTATTATGCATAAGTACTTCTGTTACAGCTGTTTAGAGCATCTGTGTTGTCTCTGATTTCCATTTCCTACTACTGAAAGTTACAGTAACTGTATATGATAAAAACAGAGTAGCGTGATGAAAATTAACAAGGAAAAATACCCATTCATTTTTTTTCTTACCTA
The DNA here is from genome assembly GCF_000747805.2 of Chaetura pelagica. Lineage (NCBI taxonomy): Eukaryota > Metazoa > Chordata > Aves > Apodiformes > Apodidae > Chaetura > Chaetura pelagica. The sequence goes on from NW_009954552.1 coordinate 2,114,121, forward strand.
AGGAGACTGATAGGACAATTAGTGTATAATTGTCTGTTCTCTCTTCTGCACTAACCTTCATAACGCAAAGTCACATTTAAGTTACACAACAAAAAACAAAATCCTCAAACTAAAATATTTGAGTATCACTATCTCTTGTTTTGAAATGTCTTCATTTCAGGCTGTATTTTTGTATGGCAGTAGGATATAATTATCCTGGAGTTGCAGCCTGATCTAGAGGCTCTGTCTTGATCTTGCTTTTTTAGACTTCCCTTGAACCAGGTCTTCTGACTATTGTGTCTATATATTATGTCTATCCTAAAATAGAATAAAAAATACTTCTATTAATCACATGAAAGTGTAGCCAAGGCAACCTCCATATATGACAAGGGTCAGAAGGATGATCAGGGAAATTACAGGCCTGCTAGTTTGACTTCAGTACCTGGGAAGCTGATAGACTAGATCATCCTGAGTACCATGATGCAGTACATGCAGAACAACCAGATGCAGATCAGGCCCAGTCAGCAAGGACTCATGAAGGGCAGGTCTGGTTTGACTAACCTAATCTTCTTCTATGACAGAGGATGAGGGGCAGAAGGACTTCTATGCTTACTGGACAAGGGAAGGCCTGTGGATGTTTTCTACCTTGACTTTAGCAAGTTTTTTCACAAGGTTTCCCACAACATTCTCCTAGAGAAGCTGGCTGCTCACGGCTTGGATGCACACGCGCTTTGGTGGATAACAAGACTGGTTGGATGGCTGGATCCAAAGAGTTGTGTTCAATGGAGTTAAATCCAATTGGCAGCCAGTCATGAGTGGTGTTCCCAGCTCAGTGCTGGGGTCGCTCCTGTTTAACATCTTTATTGATGACTTGGATGAGGTAACAGAGTGCACCCTCAGTAAGTTTGCAGATGATACTAAGTTGGATGGGCGTGTCAATCTGCTTAAGGGTGGGGAGCTTATGCAGAGAGATGTAGACAGGCTTGATCAATGGGCCAATACTAATTGCATAAGTTTAAATGAGGCCAAATGTCACGTCCTGAACTTCAGCCACAGCAACCCCAAGCAGCACTACAGGCTTGGGGAGCAGTGGCTGGAGAACTGCCCAGCAGAGAAGGACCTGGGCGTGTTGATTGACAGCCAGCTGAACATGAGCCAGCAATGTGTCCAGGTGGCCAAGAAGGCCAACACCATCCTTGCCTATGTAATGAATACTGTGGCCAGCAGGACCAAGGAAGTGATCCTGCCCTTCTACTCGTCCTTGGTGAGACTGCACTTGCAGCACTGTGTGTGGTTTTGGGCACTGCAGTATAGGAAAGACATGGAGGTGCTGGAGAGGGTGCAGAGAAGGACAACTAAGTTGATTAGGGGTCTGGAGAACAAGTATTATAAAGACAGGCTGGGGGAGGTGGGGCTCTTCAGCGTGGAGAAGAGGACGCTGAGGGGAGACCTCATTGCTTTCTACAACTACCTGAAAAGAGGTTGTAGTGAGGTGGGTGTTGGCCTCTTCTCCATAATGGCTAGTGATAGAACAAGAGAAAATGGGGTCAAATTGCACCATGGGAAGTTCAGATTGGTTGTAAGGAACAATTTCTTCACAGAAAAAGTGGTGAGGCATTGGAACTGGCTGCCCAAGGAGGTGATGGAGGCACTGTCCCTGGAGGTGTTAAAAAAAAAAAGGGTAGATATGGTACTTCGGGAGACGGTTTAGTGGCCATGGGGGTGTAGAGCTGATGGTTGGACTTGATGATCCTGAAGATCTTTTCCAAACATAATGATTCTATGATTAAAAGCACAAGGGATTGTTGCTTGAATATTGAAGTGGGATGTGTTTGCAGATTATGTGTTTTCATAGAAATTATGTATGCCAGAGAAATTACTTCCTGAAGATTTTGCAATAGATTGTGCCAGAGAAAGACAAAATAGTTTCAATGGGCTCATCTCATCCAAAAATGATAGACATATAAAATTTGGAGCTGTGAGTGGCAAAAAACATTGGGCAAAAGATCAAAGGTAATTAAGCACATAATTCCCTTTATAATGTACAGGCATCCAGATGATTTAACTCACCATTACTATTAGTCCTAATTACCTCAATTGTTGACAGCTTTGGTAAAGAAACTAGAGAACGAATTGCATGCTAAGCATACCACAGGTCACTGTAGACACAAACTAGCAAAATTATACTTTAAGGCATTCTCTGTGCTGAAGTATTCCTGTACTTGTCCTATTGAGTGAACTTCTATTTCTATTGCACTTCAACCAATCAATTAAAATTCAATTTAAAATATAAATAGAACTGCAAATCTGATATCTGGGAGGTTTGTTGGGTATTTTTCCCCTTCTTATTTCAAAACCTTAGATAAATTCTATTGGTAAAATTCCCTGGGATGAGGAATAAGAAAGTTATTTTGTACTCTCAAATTAGACTTCACAGACTATACTTGATGTGACAGGTGGGTGAAAAAAAGGTATAATTTTTTAGTAATATGTTTGATACTCTAACCATAAGCATTCTTCTTTAAAAATCTAGAAATGTAAGGCATGGAGTTAGGCATCAGAAAACATGTAAAAAAATTAGGTACTTTATTAGGCATTTTCTGGATTTGTGACTCACAGAGATTGTAAGGATGGTATGGATCTTTTCTACTCTGTGGAGATTTTATTTGCTTTTGTCCCTCTTAACATGAGGGGAAAATAAACATGGGAAATATCTGCTATTGAATACAAAGAAACGTTTAACTTCTTGACTTTAAATTTCAAATCCTAGACTTCATACTCTTCACTTTTATGCTCTTTGGTATAAAAATATGTTTCAGTAAAAGAAATATCCTGATCTAGTTATTCATAGTCTAATACTCACTCTGGGCATCCTGGCCTAAATTTTGTAACATAGAAGACTTATCCCTCAAATGGAATTCTATACAATGCTGTCTGTAGTTGTGTGAACATAATCCAAAATAGAGGAAATTGCTGGGTTTTTTTCTTACTATTCAGCTTGATTAAGGACCTTGCATCTCTGACAAACCAAATAGCAATGATTGCAGATGCTGCTGCTCTTGACAGGATGCAGCATGTGAAAACACATTGTTAATTTAGTGTAGTAATTTAATTGTTGACCTAAGCACCATAGCCTTGCTGATGCAAATAACAGCTCTCAAATCACAATAGAAACACAGAAAATATTTATCCTTTTCTATTTATGTCCTTTATTTAGAATGTAACACTATAAATCAGGTTCCCTATGTGGAGAATTGTTCATATACAACCTTTTAGCAATGATGCTGATGAAGATGACTCAGCTGGTGACACAACACCTTAACATTAGGGAATACACACTCCAACACATGCTGTACTGGTAGAAGGCAAAATTTACAAATTAACCGCATTACATTTCCCAATGGTGTGTTCATGAAGCACCAATGAGAACACCAATGTGCCCAGCAGGTACACCCAAAGCTGAAAACACTAGAGAAAAATATTTGAGGAATATATCTAACAGCAGTCTCTAGTTATCTGAGAAGAGACCTGAGTCAGGGCCACACCAGAAGCTCAAGATGCAGCTGGGAAAAAGGACTGGGAACCAGGCTGCAGACAAAGCTGCCTACAGAATAGTCCCAAGTCTTCCCAACAAATCCAGTCCACTAGCCAGGACAGCAGGGAAGAGGATCAGGAGCACAACTATGACCAGGACCCTGGGGAAGACCCCAGGAAAGGCCAGGCAAGGACAGCAAGGTTTGGTATTGCTTTCGTGGGTCAGACATTGTTTCAGTGCAAGAGATTCAGACCTTGCAGACATAGAAGACTGTTAAGATAAACTTAGTAATTTACAAGATAATGTATTTCATTTTATTAAGAATAACAGTTGCTAGCCAGGATAGTCTACAATTTTTCTGCTGTTCATGAAATATTTATTACCCAGTAAACAACCATTCTCAAAAAAATCTTTAAAATGTCATATTAATAATGAATTCCCTCATTTTTCATTTTAATATAATGGCATGTGTATTAGTCAAACGAACAAGCCATGAAGAAAACAGAATTAGAAAAAAGTAAGAAAATAGTTTTGCCTTTTAAAGGATTTGAAGTCAGGGTGTCTCAGAGGATGGAATTGAAGCCCAGAAAACAAGACAATCAACTATTGGTGCAGTTCATGACAAGAGGCCATAGAATGACATATGGCAGCTGCAAGGTGGCACACCTTCCCAGGCAGAACTGTTTTTTAATCAAAAAACTGCCACACTAGCCTTAACTGAACTTTGGTTTTGGTGGATTTGTTTTCACCTTACAACCTTTTTCATCAAGAGTAAAACATTTAGGAAGTCACTATTACTGACTTTGCCCTTTTTTTCAACATTTAGGAAGTCACTATTACTGACTTTGCTCTGCAGCATCTGTTCTGAAGCAGAAAGCCAGAATTTCACAGCTGTGACTATGGCACCTTCCTCCAGAACTAAATTCACATAACCAAAGTAAATAAAAATGAAATACAGAGTCCGTAAAAAATATAAAAATGCTCCCCAGCAGTGAAGTAGTAGTGAACATGCACAAGGAAGAGATTATTCTGGCTGGACTGTGTACTTCAAGACCTTACTTTGTATTTTGATTTACACTGAAAATTTTCCTTCATGATGAAGTAGACATGTTAGTAGTTAATTCAGTGGAGTTGTTCTTATTGCTGCACTGTTACTTCAGCTCCACATATAGAAAGTTTATAGCATACCCCTAGTTTTACTGGGGATAATAAACTTTGGTGGTTCTGCTGTGCCACATGCATAATAGGTAAAGGTGACTGAAACAGAAGATGTACAACAAAACATTTGATTTTATCTTTTTCTGGGCTACAGACTAGTTGTCCCAAGTTTTCAAAACATTAGTGTGATGATTATGCCTAAAGCATTAGTGTGATGATTATGCCTATCAATGATGTAATAGAAGACCTGACTCTCTCTTCCTCCAAAAGAGACCTTTCTAAACTAAAGACAGAAAAATCACTGTTTTATAAAGCAAAAGATAAGACAAGAACAAACTGTATTTTCTCCTGCCATCCTTGTTGTCCTGAATTAAAACACTGATGGGATGGTACTCAGAATTAGGATATGTGTCATAGTGACCTCATTAGTTTTATGTCTGAAAAAGGTAGGCAATTAAAATTACCTCACCACACAGGAATGTTAATGCAATCCAAGAACCACAGTACTGAAATAGACTCAAAAAAGTAACACGTAAGATCTTGATAATTTTTAAGGTCTTTTATATGGTCGCAAGTGTTTTTAGTGTTTCCAATTGATTTCAATGACACTTATCAAGGAGTAAGCATCTATAAAACACAGTTATCACTATCAAGATTTAGATACTATAGATGAAAGCCTGACAGTGAGTAGAGCTGTATAAAGGCTCATAGATGAGCGACTGAGTGTGGTCAGTTTGTCTTCTTCTCTCACTTTTTCCACCTGGGGACCCAGTGCAGGGCCATGCCATAGTAACTGTCTTTATTTCTTGGTTTAGCAATCAAAAGTGTTGATTATAAGATAAGGATCAATCTCTTTCAGTCAGTCAGAGGGGACAATCTATGTGTGTGAAGTAGAAAAGTAAAACACTCTCCAACAAGGTGATTTTTGAAATATATGTTTTTAAAGTGGTATTTTCTTATTCAGAAAACTGGAAAAGTGTCTTTGAAAAGTATAAAGACATGCATTACATCAAGTAAGGTCAGCCTTGATCTTGGTTTCTTATGCAACAATAAATACAATCACTCCCATCCAGTTCTCTCGCCTCAGTCAAGAAAATGTAAATTCTGACTACAGGCTTATGAGGTGCTTTCTATGTAGCGAAAGGATCCATCAGTTCACCTTTCAAGATGGACTTTCAACAAGGTGAAGGCCACATAAAATAGTTTCCTATTAGAAGTTCACCAAAAGGAAGCCGCTAAGCTCGGACCCTGCAACCCTCCCCAATAAATAACTGATCAACTTTAAAACCTAGGTATTGTTTAGTTCAACTTCTGGTGGAAGCAAGGCCAAGGTATTCAAGACAGCCTCACACTCCTGGAACCACTAGGATATGTGACATTTAACACATTGTGAACATTTGGCACAGTGAGTACGAAGTGGAACATTTTCAGAAGTTGACTGTAAAGATCAAAAATCTCTTCTTGTCCCCGAGGAGACCTGGGACAAGTTTGCCTAGACCACCGTTTAGCTGCCCCTAAAAAAACTTTTAACTAAAACCCTGCCAAGAAATCAGCAGCAGATAGTAAGAAAATGTAATCCACCTCTAAAAAAGGAAGAAAACCGACACTAAGTCAAACTGGAGACAGTGCACTGTTTTTTGCAATCCATATGCACAAAAACTGTAGCTCTTCAGAAAAAAATAAATTCAAAATTCTGATAGAATTATTACTTGAGATAGCACATGGCATGCCTGGGCTGTTGTTTATTTATTTAAGGTTATAGGTGGACATTATTTTACACAAAATGAAAATAAAATAATTTGGAATGCTTATAAAAACATGTTGTGAGAAGATAACCTCCTGGCGTCAAGATGTCTCACCGTTGTTGAAATGCAAGCCTGTGGCTTTGGAAATGGAAATGAACTTTGGCACCAAACAATGGCTTATCTTTTCAACATGGAAATTAGCCAGAAGTTGCTGAAATCGCAAAGGAAGGAGACAGCTCGTTACCCACCCCTCACCTTTCTAAGCCAAATTCCTGCAGCCCCAGGTTTGAGGAGGACTTGTGGAGAAGTCCCCGTGAGACACTCCCCACCACCCCCCGAAGACCACCTCAGTGACACATCATGCGTGTGCACAGAGGAGGAGCTAAGGTCAAGACTGTGGTGGTAACTGTACTATCACTTGCTTTCTCCTCACTTTCTTGTCTTCTTTCTGTTCTATCCACTCTAGGGATTTTGAATTTTTGTTGTGCAGCTCCGATAAAGTTTGGTGTGTACATGACATCTGACCTCGTTTACGTCTTAATTTCACCATTTGGGATCAACTTTAGATCTTCTCAACAGGGTCCCTCAGGACAAAGGGGTGTACCTGCTGTACCACTTATGCTGGGGGAGGGAAAGCTGAATCCAGTTACACGTGGGCTCCACACAAGAGTGAGGGAGCTTAGAAAGCAGAGGGGTTCTGCCCAATCTTCCATAAACTGTACATCAGCTCTGGTGATTGTCTTTTAGCACCCGTTATTGTACTTGGTCTCTGCGAGATCCTATGAGAATCTCCACATTTCTGGCTTTTGGAACATGACACATGTAAGTTAATAATTCATTTCAGTCCATTAGGCTTAGCAGTATTTGTTTATGTGAAAAAGAATAGAGGTAAGGAAATGTCAAAACTTCATGAAGTTATGCAGCTTCTTCTATAATTCGGTCTACTTTTTCTTCAGTGTCAAAAGAAAAACAAACTGGATTCTTGAAAAGAAATGATGAAGCAAGTGATTTTTCTGAGATTTTTGTGGAGCTTTGCCATATAGATCACGATCTCCAATTTCAATAACAAGCTGCTACTTTGAGTGAAATCACAATACCTGTATTACCTCATCCAGCACAAGGCTAAATGATAATAGCTGTCTAGGCAGAAACCACTGAAGTATTTTGCTGGAAATGCAGCCAAGCTGAACATAATTTTACTGTTAAAAAATATGGTTAAAGGTCTTGATGTCATGATGTATTATTTCATGTGCTTAGTATTACTGCTCTCTTGTCTGCCATGGTGTAAATTGAACTTTTCCTCAAAGTGGGAACTTTTTCACCCTCTCTATTTTTCCCCAGCAATTCAAGCGTATCTGCAGCAGTAACCTAGGCAACTGTGAGGATTTTTCCTCCCACTTTTCTAAATTGTCTGCCTTATCATTAAGAATAAACCTCAAATAAATTGGGTCCCAACTAGAAAAGGAACTGCATTTTCATATTTGAATAAACTGGTCAAACATAAGTGAAGATGCAATGCAAAGGCAACATTAATGCATACTATGTGTTCTATTAAAGGGAGTTTTCTCTGACCTACGAAACTACCCCACCATGGCGTTCAATGGTAAAGCTTTGAACTGCTCTGATACACTGATTTCCAAGTGTTCTGTAAATACTAATTATAACCTGACTCCCAGAGAGACAGTGACCATCTGACAGTCTCCCACCAATTTCAGAGGGATCTTTGCCCAAATAGAAAGAGTATATTCAAACCTATTTACTTCATCTGTGTACCAAAGTTAGAAAACTTCGAGAACTTGCAATGTGGTCACTCTCCTTGAAAGCCAGGACAACAAATTGTGTTGCCAAATTAATTAATGTAATCTAGGACCCCTGGAGATGCATATATTAGCAGAAGTAAATAGAATTTTCATGGTGTAAGATCCATACAGTGCTTCCACACACTATTAGATACCTTAAGCTTTTTTGTTTATTTGATTGCTGGGTTTTTTTTTTTAAGCTTGAACTTCGAATTTTGAAAGCCTTGTCCTAAACATACAGCCATATTCCACTTGACCACGTTCTGGAATTTAACTGATTGCAGCAAGATTATACTAACAGTCAATGGGAGAATGCAATCTAGCACCTATGCATTGCAAACAGCTTGAAAGTGCCCATGCAGTTCTGAGGATTTGGGGAAGCTGAGCAGTAAATGGCCAGTTTATTTCAAGAGGTTGTCTTTTTAAAAATGAGGGAAAGGAGACACACTTTCATTAATTGCTCCCAGTGCATAAGGTAAAGACATTTGTGTCTCTATATTTAGCAAGTAAGATGTAAGCCTTCCTTTCTCAATCAATGTTTGCAAATCTTAATCAAGCTGATAGCAGATTTATGGATATCATGTCATATACTCTTAAAAGCTTGCACACCAAGCAGCAGGCAAACATCTATATATTCAGCACATTAAGCTTACACAACTGTGGCTAGAAATTTGGAAGAAGAATAAAAATTATATTCTATAAATCACAGAAGGATGAAGAAGCTCATTCAAGCTACTGCAGACAAATAAAGCTCTTTTGACAAGATTTTGTGTGTTGAGTACAACTCTTGACTGCAAATCACACAGATATTGAGCAAAGTACTGAAATATATATAGATAAAGACAGAGATAGAAATAGAGATAGAGATATAGGACATGAAATCTAATATGGTGCTAAAAATAAAGTCAGTAAAGAACTAGAAACCATGTTTTTTGATAAATGAACTTTAAAAAAACATTTCCTTAATATGATTTGCATAAAATCAATACTATCCAGGGCAAGTACTGGTAAGGATTCTTACAGTGAGTGCCTTGCATCAGAACCTTTTGCTTTAAGCACTGTATTTGCCCTGCAGCACAGCAGTTTATCTTTTCACATAGTTCATCTATACTAGTAATCCTTCTCATGCACTCATCATATACTTTGGAGTTACAAATATGACCCACCCCAAGAAGCTACTCAGATGTAGCAAGCTGCATAGGTACTTCAGTCTTCCTGTGGTTGTATCTGCATGCCATTGTTAAGTCTTAATTGACTCATGCAACAATGGGACCAGATTTTCAAAATAGATCAACTCTTTTAAACAAGGTCAGAGTTTCAAAAAGGTGTCAAGAATTCCGACTGTGAAATTTTGAGCCAGATTATGAAAAATCTTGCAGTACAGCAGGACCGTTGTAAAGCTCTAACTACTCACTTCAGAGCCTTTCAATTCTTATTGAAAACCTCACAAAAAAAGTAAATACTGATCAATGTGACCTAATGGTAGTGTATTTGCAAAATATTATCTGGGAAAGGGCATCCTGACCATGTAAACTGATATAAAAATTGTTTGGTATGTGCAATGCAAAAACTGCATAGATCCACTATGAATCTGGGTCAAATACCTTTAGAGACTTGCACTAACGTTTTGGGGAGTATTCTGCAAAATTATGTAAATGTCTCAAATCAGTAAGCATGTTACTGCTCCTACAAACTGATTTTGAGCAAATGTTTATAGATTTAGTCTTTTTTTTGCGTTTGTTTCTTTGGTGTGTTTTCTTAATTTGAAATAGTTTCCATTCCAGAATATAATTTGAGTCAGATACTGAAATTCCATAGTGAGTTTCAATTTTGTATTATCATTTCATATTTAGTTGGTTTTGGGTAGCACTTTGGAGATTTTTGAGAAAAGCACTTGACAATGTTTTAATTTGTGGAATATTTGAATGCTTCCAAAGTTACAAGGAAAACTAAAACAAAACAAACAAACAAACAAACAAACAACCCAAAACTTTTTCTTTCTAAAATTCTTCATCCCTAATCAACTCCTCTGCCTTCCGAGATGCTATTTAGGAGTTTTCAGGGTGCAGAATCAGAATCACAGAATTGTCACAGAATTACTCAAAGCTGTTTTTTCTTTGGTGGAGATTCTTTTGGAACTCCAAAGTACTCTGTATTTTGATTCTGCATCCAGGCTCTTCACTTATATTTGTTTTCACTTCTCTTTTGCAGAAATACAGTCCATGTAGTTCTCTGTATCTTAGTAATATCCAAGAAAGATGCTAACAATAAGGTACTGGTTCCTGCTTCCTCAAAAGCTGAGCATCAGTGATGATCATGTAAGTAGCATTCACCAACCTGTTGTTTCTCTTGACCATTGTGTAGAAAAATACCTTACAATGATTGAGTTTCATACCAAACACGTTACTCAAACATGTTTGAAGGTCTCAAAACAGGACCTTCAAGATACCTTTTTCTCTGGCTTGCTAGATAACCTGACTACAGAAAATATTCTGGATACACTTTTATTAGAGGTAGCCTGCTCAGATGACTGTTGGGCTCTTCAGTGTACAAATCTCCTGCGTAAGAACTCAACGTATTAATAAAGAATGATATATTCTTCTTTGCAGCCAGGCAGAACGGAGAAATACTTAATGGTTTTCTAATCAACACAATTTTATGAGTTAGGTATCTCTCAGTCTTTCCTCTGAGAGAGGCACTTTTGTACAGCATTGGTCTACTGAAGTATGGACAATGACTTTCAGTTTTCCTCTTCTTGTTTTTCCTCTCCACTCTTTGTAATAGGGAACTTGAGCAGACACAGCTGCAAAACAGAACTCCTCTGTTGGTAAACTCCTTACAATTATACTTTGAGACTCACAATCTCTCCTCTGATGTTTGTCCATCTGGCTACAATTCCACCTGAAATACTGAATAAGACTTGCAATTTTCCTTGAGTTTTGCAACTGGCTTAATCAGCTTCTAGTTTGTTCCCCACAGAACTTTTTACAAGTCTCAAGCCTCAGTTCACTGAAGGGCAAAGAGGATCAGATGGGCTATGGAAGAACTCTAGTCCTTGTGGAGCAATATCTGGGTATTCTCACTAACCTGAGCCTGCATGACCAATTTCTCTGAAGTGGCACCAGACATGTACTTGAAAAACAAAATTACTTTGCCATGTGACAATAATGGAAACAGGAAAAAAAAAAAAAAAAAAAAAAAAAAAAAAAAAAAAAAGGAAATTGTGTGCTCTGAGACATGAAAATACTGAAACAAGAACACCAACAAGAGTGTTTGCATCCAGTTGACTTTCACAGGAACCAGGTGGCCCTGTGTGTGGTAAAAGTTATTTTATTTTCTGATTATTTTTTTTTCTCCAAATGAAAAATGTTTAACATTCCCCATTTGAAAAGGATTGGGGGACCATTACAAGTTTAAAAGGTCTTAAATTTCACAAGACAAAAAACTTGTAATCTGAACCTCCTTACTCCACTGGATTCCTCATCTCTGAAGTAATTTGAAAAGAAATGGCTCCAGAAGTCCAAATGTTTAGGAAAGAAAAAATAATAATTTCATTCTGAGTAGAAATCCATGTTGCATGGATGAAAATAATTAGACCAGAAGTGTTAGGACCTCAAATTTGAAGACAAGAGAAAAAACTTTTCACTTCAAGAGGAACAAAAGGATATTTTCTTAGGCAGAGAAGAAATTCAGACTATATTACTACGGATTTTCCACAGCTAGAGTAAACGAAACACTAAAAATTATGCAAAAAAAGACCCCAAACAGAAGTAAAGCTGCAAAAAAAGCTGAAAATCTTAGATATATATATACTGTGAATATGCTAAGTATAATAATCAACTGGAGTAATGTGGCTTTCAGCCATTTTATTTCCACATTAAAATTACCTAAGAAAAGGTTTATTTTAAATGACCATATCACTGAATAGTAGCTTAATTTTTTTTTTATTTCTTTATAATATTGTAATTTAGGTCCAAAAGAAAGCAATATGACTTTTTAAGCAGTGACAGCTAAAAAGTAAGAGGTTTAGGAAATATATACTTTTATATCAGCCTTTAGTATAGGATTGTTTGTGGTGATACAACTGCCAATGGTAGGAAATAGGTCCATAGAAATTTGATTATGAGGTTCTGATTTTGTAGTAAAAGTTGTGTGAATGTAAGTGGCAGTTATATAAGATTTCCTAAAGGAGTGGTCCACCACAGGCCTAAAAATTCAAGCTTTAGTTTGTTCTCCTTAGCACAAAACCATATTTGAACCAAACATTTTATGTGGATGTGTAAATACAATGCTGTAAGAAAGAAAAAAACATTTATGCCTGGTTTAGTAAACAGGTTGGGAAAAATAGTTCACTTAAGAGAATTGAATTAAAATTATTAGACCACATGCACCATTGATGAATGGATGTTAACTGCAATATCTTGGCAGGATTGCCAGTGTCCAGTACAATCTGTATTATGGCCATTTGCCATTTATGTTGACATTACTTAAGGTATATAGGAGAAGATTATTTTATTAAGTAGCAGACATTCTCCTATAGAATTGCTTGGCTTTGCAGGTAAGCTATCAGTCCTTGCAAGAGAGACTATGAGTTTCAGAAGTTAAATAAGAAAATCAACAGGGAATAAGCCAGCTGAAAGAGATATTAAGTTTCAGTTCAGAAAAATATTCAGAGCTTAAATACTAGTAACTTAAAACCAACAGAAGCTCCTTTATTTCTAGCATCCAAAACAGGTCTTGGCTCCTTTCCTATGTGCTTTTGACAGTCCACTCTTTTTTCTCATGTGGGGAAAGCCCAGAGTAATCAGAAATTCCGAAGTAACAGAGGGTTTGTTTAACCCAAGCTGTCCCAAGTGATACTATAATTCTCGGGGGAGGGGAGAAGGAAAAATTAAAACTTAGAATAAGGTAGAAAAAAATGATGAGAAGAAAATAAATGTAAGAATTTAATCAAACAGATGAAAATCAGAAGGAGGAAAAACAAACAAGGGTGTTAATGTTGGATCTGTTGCTTTGTTCTGATCATACCTCACATTCAGATCTAACTCTACGTTCAAGCTTTAGCTTTCCTGTGTGATTGGTGAGACATTGGAAAAGGTTGCCTGTAGAAGCTGTGGATGCCTCTTCCCTGGAAGTGTTCAAGGACAGATTGGATGGAGCTTGGAGCAACGTGGTCTTGTGGAAGGAGTCCCTGCCCATGGAAAGGAAGTTCAAACTAGATGATCTTTATGGTGCCATCCTACCCAAACCATTCTGATTTTATGATTCACCATTCAGATGCTTTCTAAATAAATGTTTTGTTCTCTGAAATGTATTATGTATGTTCTCATATGTACAAAATAGCAAGAAATACGAATGAAACTTGGGAATAAAATTCAGGCCTACTGCCTTTTCTTGCCATTTTAGGTGGCTTACCCAATATTTAACATCAATTTCTTGAAATATATCACATCTAGGTGTACTGTAGTTAATTTATTCCAAATATGTAATAGTAAAATTTATATTTTTCAGTTGGCTTGAATTTCATCCATGTTCCTGTTTCTAGTGAGAGAAGAGAAAAAATACACACCTAAAAACTGGTTCAAAGGGTTTAAATACAGCAGTTAGGAAGATACTTAGAGCCTGCCAAGAGAGAAGGTAAAGATTGTGATTTTAGGCAGAATTTTGAAACTCGGTAAATTGCCTAAGACCCTGCAGAAAATGCAACTTTTATAAATGTCTGATAGTATTAAATATAAATTAGTAAGACATAACAAATACATCTACAAAATTACTAATTTATTTTTTATCTAAAGGAAAATATATCCTGTCCTCTAATCTTAAACTTTTCTCTAAAGCTGCAAAAAGCTTCTTAGTGCCACAGCCGAAAACCACATCCTGTATGTTTCAGAACATGTGATAGATGAGTGTTAATAAACTGGAAAAAAACTAAAATACTGATTAAACTGTAGTTAAAATAGAGTTTTAACAATAACAATTAGATGGTTAAATGGAGGAAGCAGGTAATATACTTGGAAATATCAACAAGAGTGATGTGAAAAATCTACCTATTTTTTTTTTCTAATTTTGTGCTAGATGCTGCATGTATCTGTTGCAGGTGTTGAAAAAACACAGTGAAATACTAACTTTACAGAGAAAACATGCATATTGATCTTTTTATATAACTAGAACTTTAAGAAGTCTATAATGTGGAAGAACTTGATGTCTGAACCCAAACAACATCCTGAGTTTATGATGCAGAAGAAATTAATCATTAGGCTTTCTCTTGTCTTGTTATCTGTGATACTAAGTTCTGCTTAAGGTAAGTCCTTCTTAAATCAGGGTGCTTGAAAGACAAAACTCTCAAAGACAAAGAATTTTTCTGGAGTATAATACCACGGTATACATGGAAAACATACATCAAAACAAAAGGATTTTCATGCATAAATTAAGGTATAGGTATTAAATATGTCTCTTAAGGTACATCTTCAGGAACTTAGAGACCTGCATGCTTGCCAGCCTGCTCAACACCTGGATGAGAGTCAATATTGCTCATGGCTTTTAGTGTGGAGATAAACTAGTTTTCAGCAAGGGCTGTCATGATTTTCAAACTACAATTAGCAGGACATGCAAAGCTTGTTCATTTCTATCTCTATGTGCTAGAATAGGCACTCTATTCAAAGGCATTTCAACCTTTTTTTTTTTTTTTTAAATATGTAAGACTAAAGCATCCTTGAGTACCTGATAGATTTCAGCATCCAATCAGAAGCCTCAACATCCCAAAAGCAATGTATGAACATAAAACAGGCAAATAGCCATAGGAACCAAGTTTTAAAGAGATGTTTCCTTTCTATCCAAAGCAGCATTGGACAATCCACAGTTTTTGGCAATCAGTCTCTAGCCTCGGCAAGGAGGCTTCATCGTGACAGATTCAACTTACATGGACTTCATGTACCTTCCAAAAGCTTTTAGGCAAAGACCTAGATTTGCATTACTTTAAATGTAATATGTAACTCCAGGATTTTACATATATTTTCTCAGTTTATGTGAATCTGAAAAAGGGAAGAAGAAGAGAGAATAATTTAAAGCCAAATAAAAAAAGGAACACGATGAGACTCCAGTATTCCTGAGGCCAGACTGAGATCCCAGAAGATTTCTACTTCTCTTTTTTCTCATATATAGGTTTGTGAGATCCCCTAAAAATCTTCCCCATACAGGTTTTTCCAACCCAGATCAGAAAACTGGATATCACTTCCAGAAAAATTGTATCTGCTTCATTTCTCTTCCAGCAGAAGACACATCAAATGCATTTTCCCTCCCATCAAAGGAGAAGAAGTGAGAGGAGAGTCTAAATGCTGTGACACTTCAGGTAGCAAGTGTGCAAAGCTAAAAATCCAATATATATAAAAAAAAAAAAAAAGGTAATTTTATTTCACATTACCTCATTAGCTGTGAGGTATCCTGTTGCAAACAGTAAGACCTAGTGTACCATTCTGAACTTCGGGTGGATGGAGTGACAGTTGCTATATGCACTGCATAAAATAGGAAGCTGTGAATGAACTCCTTGTCATGATAAAAGGTGGATAACAATGACCAGGATACCACCTTGAATATGATTATGCCAATGACTATGTGTGGTCCTGCACAGGCAGAAGCACGGAACTGGGGTCAAGTCTTTCTTGTACAGCAAACATGGTGCCAAAACACAGGCTAAGTGCAAAGACTAAAGAAACACGGGTACAGCCATACGACCAAGACCTGAATGGCTGTCTATACAGCCCTCCATCACACCCTTGGTAGGTGCCTGCATGGAGATGATGAAAGTACCTGTCTTAATTAGTTTGAATTACAGCTTAAATACATGGTTTGCAATGAGCATTCTTACATATTTCCTCCAGGTGATGCATCCCTAGTATTCTTCCCCTTGAATGGAGGGGGAATCCTACTTGTAGGATTTATGTGTTGAGACTCATGTTTTAAAACACTTGATTAAGAGGCAGAGGAGGAGAATAGTTCTGGGTTTATTTTTGTTTTGTTTTCTTGTTTGTTTTAAATTTGAATAAATCTTCTCTCAGTTTTGCAGTAGAAAACAAGGTTTTTCTTCTTGCTGAAAGATATAACATGCTGCTATTATACATCCTTATAGCATCACTGTTACGCTATTATTTTTTTACACTTCAGCCAATTTGCCCTTTGCCACATACTGTGGCAGAATGAAAATGAAATCACCATTCAGTTATTAGTCTCTAAAATGAAAGAGATTTCTAAAGTTCATAGTTCACAGATTTCAAAGCTCATCATAATAAAAGCTAATTCCTGTGGCTGCAGAAATACAATGTACTTTTCACATTTTAAAAGAAGTCTCCAGTTCTATGAGGAACTGCCCAAAAGCTGCAAGTTCCTTAAAAAGAGTAAACTTGTATGCCTAAAAATCTTGCACAAAAGCAGAAATAAAATCAGCTGATGCTTATCTATCCCAGAAGCAGCTCTCATCACATGCTCATTTCTACTTGTTTTAAAGGAAGAGCAGTGCAAATTAGTTCTTAAAGGCATGATTATCACTTCATCACAAGGTAACATTCCCTCCCACTATAGTGTACCTCTTTTCCATTTCCCTAGCTACTTTAATAGGAGCCAGATTTGATTTCTTTTTTAAGTTGGAAGAGTAATTGTCACTAATTATTTTGGTTTGTGGTATAGGTCAATTTCTGAACATGCAAATGTGAGGCACAGGCACATTTTTGTCGGTTCCTCCAGTCTGGAAATATTTCTTCACAATTTGCATCCGTATCTATTATTCAGGCTAAGATTTACACCAGCCTCTACCTCTAGCCAATCACTGTTTCATAACAAAACAAAGTTCACTGAAAGCGAACTGAAAGTTCATCTTTAATGGAAGAGTTCATTTAATGTTCTTAACTGCCTAGACATTAGAGGCCTTGTTTAAGTTCCCCATTAAAACTTCTAAGGTCTCTCTCATCACTGGAAGATGGAGGACAATTCATATTGTCTTAAAACAGGTAGACAGAGTCTTCTTTTGGAAGTGCCTTTTTTCCTTGACTAGGGGAGTTATCACAGTCAAACAGCCGAGACTGAATTACATGCAGAATTTTAAAACTGTATGTTAAAAAGTAGCTCCCACTGAAACCATGGCTTTCAGTCTGTTACTTTAGGAGATTCTTCTGAATGACCCAGTCACTCTTGCTTGTATTTAGCACAAAATTAAGTAATACAATTTACCTGTTGTTTTAGTGAACTGCTCTGGCGTATGTCTGAGCAAACCCTTCAGGATGAAGGAGCTATGCCCACCTGAATACATCAAATGCAAATAACACTCTTCAAAATGAAACTGAACACTTATCAATTTAACTCATTCCAGATGAAACCACAGAGATGATGGGAAGGAAAGAGCTTTAACATTTAGTGCAACAAAAAGAACCACAGGAATCCACTAAAGCTACTTAAAATTCTTTAAAAATGAAAAAAAAAAACCCAAAACCAAACCAAAAAAACCACACAAAACCAACCAACCAACCAACAAAAAAAAAAACCCCAACAAAACAGTTTCAAGAAAATATCTCCTGAAGTATTTCTAAAGTTCTTCAGATATTTGTTTTTATACTCCATACAATTTTACCTAAGTTCAAGAAACCTCTGTTAGGAGTCTACAGCAATAAGCCAGGGTATCTTGGATGAATCCAGGTAGGGAATCCTTTCTTTTCAACAGGGTACAGTGAGCACAGGCTGCCTGGAAAAGAGGAAGATTTCACTTTGACCCTCTTTAGGAAACAGCTGCAAATTATATGAGACGGTCACACAGAAAGGGAAATGCGAGAGTAATTGCTAGAGACATGTATACATTGTTAAAGAATGTCTAAACTAATGCTGCTTCTTTGATTTTATTGATAACACTGTTGTTGCAGGGCATGGTTCTACTCTGGCAAGCAACAGTGAAGGACTCATGATGCTTTGCTCCAAGATTATTGTCTTCTTTTGAGCTTTTTTTTGCTTTTAACTTTTCTGCAAAATCAAAAAGGTATGTTTCACAAATATAAATGTAGGTTATTAACATGAGGGACATGAAGGTTTCTAGTAGGAGAATATATATTAGGCTCTAAGCCCCTTTTAAATGCCCTGGTGTACTGCAGCACTTAACAACACAACTAGCATGACATGAAGATATCATTTTAATCTGAGATTCTTTTAATTTTACTTGCTGAAGCCACTGCTAACGTTTCAAAATTCTTCAAACCAACAACATTAATGAAAAGAGCAGGCTTAATTCTAAATGTGAAAAAAACAACTGTTTGGTCAGAACAGGGGCAGAGATGACAGGACATGACAAAGTTGTGCATATAACTATTCTGATTTTAACAAAAGGTATATCTATAGATGTATGAGTTTCAGTGTAACAGCTAAGTAAAGTAAAATTTTGGTTTGGACACAAAAAGGTGATTTGTTCTTTTATTCAGAAAGTAGAGAAATTACTACTTATTGCTAAAAGAGAATGATACATCATGCTTTGAAATTTTGTACATAAGTTGTGTAGTTTTGTATCATGTATGAGTTTCAGTGAAGCTGCCATTGTCCACTGGGCTCCTGCTTTACATCTCAAGTGCTTTATTTCACTAGTAGCATCGCATTAATTACCTAATTTCTGAAAAAAGAAAGGGATCTTTTAGGAGAAACAAAACTATATTCAGAAACCTTCAATGTTACATGCCACTACAAGATGTATTTTGGCTAGACTTCACATGGTGCTTCTGAGCAAGGAAATTAATTATAAAAACTTCAGACACAGCCTAAAATATTTATTAACAGAGAACAGCTTAGACAAGACACTTGGCTGATCAGTTTAAAATTAAACTATACTTTAAAAGAGAGGTGTTGTACTTATTACCCTGATTATGGTAAGAACCTGTTGGAATTCTTGAAGAATCTCATGAATACTGTCTCTATTACAAAGGAAAAATTTTCCTTTTTCCTTTAGCAATTTAACAAACCATGTCTCTCAGCTAGGGCCAGCATCATTACATATCCTCCTGAAAGTAAATTATCTCCTTGTAAAGCATTTAAATTTGGGACAAAAAGCATACAGACCTTATGGTTCCAGTCCCTGTTTGGTCACTGTATGTTATTCAGTAACTTCTTCACACATAGAAGTTATCCTCCCATCAAAGAGCATAAACCAGAACTGGATTAGTGGTTGCTCATTTAATTAGTGAACTGGCCATTGTAAATTCTGCTTAGTTCATCTAAGTTTTGTCAGTCACTAGCAAGTGAACACATGCTTTAGAAGACAGATGTGGCAATAATAAGAACCACTACAACTAACTTATAAATGATACTCAAATTACTCACATAAACTAACTATATACTAAATTATCATTTAATAATTTTGGCCAGAATGAAAAAAAACAAGACAAAACAAAAAGTAGATTCATCAAGGTCACAGTGCAATATTAAAAGAGCAGAAATAGTCTAGTATTTTGATGATTCCATTGTCTTTTCTCCCAGCTGTGGTGCTTATTTTAACTGTCACAAAGCACAGCAAAAAGAGACAAAACTCCAAGTACCTGGGAAAGAAAAATTATTCTGAGCTCATAATTTGTTATTTTACAGGAGGTTTGTTCAATACCTCTTGTATGATCCACTAATAACCATTTCTGAGCCAAGATGAAGCAAGAGAAAAGCCTAAAACTGCCTTGGAGAATCTGTACTTTAACCAGCTCTTTCCTATCCAGAATAGAAGAACTTGTTCAGAATGTACCAAAGAAGGGAATACTCTTGTTAAGAGCTCTTTTTATTTTACTTTTTTTTCATGGTATGTCCAAAACAGAACCCACCTTGCTTTTATATTATTCTAACAGGCTCACTGCAAACTTGTAAAATACTCACAGGTACAACTGTAAGCAGACCAAGCTGTCAGGATGTTCTGGACTTGCCATGAATGCCCAGATTGTTTGGTCACATGTATCAAGACAGCTGATTATATCTAAGGGCAAGCACTCAAGGGAATCTAGAGCCAGAACTTGAGTGTGTCTGTACAAACGTGCCACTTTAGTCCCATAGAGATAGCATAAAAATAAAAGGCAATAACATATATTAGGCAATAATTTATTTATAAGCCACAGAATCTCTCACAGAGCAAGAAGTTTTTTTAAAAAAAGCATGAAAAGTGTCACTGACATACTTATTCTCTGTCAGCAAATATGTTAAACAACACGTCCTAGTGTCACTACTTTCTCTGACTACTCCTACTCCTTGTAGCCTTCGGAGTTTGTTGTCTGTTAAAGAAGAAAATTAGTCCTAGATTTTTAATGAGACAATATTTTTAATCTTTTAGAGAGGAGCAGGTGGTTTGCAAGGTACCTACCACTGGCAAAGATTATTTAGATCAATAGTTCCACTCATTTCTGGTTGTGAGGCTTTGAGATTATGAATAGATTGAAAACATTTATTTGGCCCACAGTTTATAGCACCTTTTGGCATTACACCTCTTGACTGTATGAGCAGAAAAAATGTTAAAGGATAGCTGTTTTTTTACAGCCGTGATTACAAGAGAAAATGAGATACTTGCTTAATTTCCATTCATACTAGTGCTTCTTTATCATTTCCAGTGCAGTACCACGTGAACAGATCCAGTCAGAGCTTCCTCTCGACAGCCTGTCAACATTCCTCTTAGGACTGGGCTACTGACATTATAAATTATTCTGACTATTCTCTTTGATCATCTGGTCATGTAATGGTCAAGTACTTTAGAGGCCTTACTTAGATAAGGAACTGGCTGTGGGAGGGACATTCTGCAGGTCAAGAATGTCTCACTTACACTAATGGCACAGCAGGAGAAAAGCAACGTTGAAACTCTTTTCAATAGTCTTTGAGGTTTCTATGCATTTTTACCACCTTGGGAACAGTAGGAGGTCTTCTTGCCTGAAGTGCAGCCCAGTGCATGACTTCAGAGAAGTGAAAGAGAAACTTATTTGTTAAAAAAAAGTCAGTGGTCATGTTGCTGTTGTTCTCTCCGAGTCATTCATTGATGGTGTTGTGGTACAAAGCCATGAAGAATAAACTCCGACAGTCATCTCAAATGGAACAACTGACTACACTCTCTTTCAGAGAAGTCTCCGAACAGGCTTATATATCACAAATAACCATCAGTTTTTATGCTTCACTTCATATTAGTTGTAATAAGAAAATTCTTCAAAACTAAAACATTAGTTTGCTTTTGGAATAAATACACTTGAAATAAAACCCTTCATTTTTCCAATATACAAGTAAATCAAGAGGTACAATCGAGAAAAATTAACTCAAGTTGACAATCATACCAATGTGCTGAGAGCTCTTACAATGGAATTAAACTATGCAAACAATTATTTGCAAATACCTCACACTGACAAAAAAACTCAAAAAATGTTGTTCTTTTTAGTCCAGAGCTTCTGTGTTCCAATCTGCCAAATACACTTCTGTGTTAAATTAACACCTAGTGTTGCTCTACCATTCTCCATCATTTTCGAAAGATCATGGAGAACAGAAGAGGTTCCTGAGGACTGGAGGAAAGCCAATGTTACTCCAATGTTCAAAAAAGGCCAGAAGAATGATCCAGGAAATGACAGACCAGTCAGCCTCACCTCCATTCCTGGAAAACTGTTGGAGCAGCTCATTATAGAAGTCATGTGTAAGTACATGGAGTGAAATTATTCAGGAAAATGCCTATTTTTAACTGGTTTTTTTCCAAGAAAAGAGCCTCAGAATTTAGCCTACTAATGATGGAGCCTACTAATTTATTTCCATTGCATACGAAGGAAGTTTTATAATAATTTCAGCTTC
Organism: Chaetura pelagica; assembly: GCF_000747805.2. NCBI lineage: Eukaryota > Metazoa > Chordata > Aves > Apodiformes > Apodidae > Chaetura > Chaetura pelagica. Next base: position 2,136,146 of record NW_009954552.1, read on the forward strand.
ACTATTGATTCAATATTCTTTGTTCAGACATCTAATCTCTTATGACATATTGCCATCATGTGCCTTGATATGTGACATTACAAAGAATATAAGAACGTGTGAGAATATGTGAGATTCATCAAAAAGTGTACAGTCTCAAAAACATAAAATAAAACCAAATCAAAACAATCAAAACCAAACAAACAAAAACCCCTCAACAAAGTCTTATTTTGGCACATGCAAAATGATGTAAACTAAAATCCAAAACCTTTAACCAATCTCTTTTAATCCCCATCCCATGTCTACTTCACTAGTATAACTATGTATTTGACTTATTGCAGGCATTATATTATCCTCCCCATGAAAACACAAAGTGGATGAATCATAAAAGAGCACTGACTAAAACAGGGAGAAGGTTATATTTGTTTCCCTGTTCTTGGATTATCTCTCCTAAATATCTGAGTATTATAGCAGCACATCTGGAAGAGGAAAAGGGATATTTTATCAGTTTGGTTTTTGTTTCTACACACTTGGAACTTGCCTAGAAATTAATAATGACATTATTGAAATATGTCAGGAAAATTACAAATAGAGTGGTAAGCAGGACCAGGGAGGTGTTTGTCCTTCTGTACTCCACATTGGTGAGGCTACACCTCAAATACTGTGTCCAGGTTTTGGCACCTCAGTACAAGAAAGATATGAAGGTGCTGCATTGTATCCAGAGAAGGGCAATGAAGCTTGTGAAAGACCTTGAGAACAAGTCTTAAGAGCCATAGCTGAGGGAATTAGGTCTATTTAGTCTGAAGAAAAAGAGACTGAAAGAAGACCTCATCACCCTCTACAACTACCTGAAAGGATGTCACAAAGAGGTAGGCACTGATCTCTTCTCACAAGCAACTGGCAATAGAACAAGAGGGAATTGCCTCAAGCTGCACCAAGGGAGGTTTAGACTAGACATTAGGAAGAACTTTTTCACTGAAAGTGTTATCAGACATTGGAACAGTCTGCCCAGGGAGGTGGCTGAGTCATGATCCCTGGATGTGTTTAAAAGTCACCTGGATGTGGCACTTGGGAATATGGCTTAGTGCTGCACTTGGTACTAGAGTAGGGCTAATGGTTGGACTTCATGGTCTTAAAGATGTTTTTCAGCCTAAATGATTCTATGATTCTAAGAAGTAAGATTGAATGGACATCAACAGTCAAAGACAATCTGAAAGCTCTTTGGCATTTGCAGAAATCAGGCAATGTTCTGACTTGACCCAGACAACACCATGAAATTCTTGGAAACTGTTCAGGAAACATGCTCTTTTGCTACTTTCTAGATAAGTACAAACATCTCCTCTCTCAAGTATGGCCTAAATCCTAATCCTGTTTGATGTCATTCTAGCTGAGCTGTTGAGGTTTCAGAAGCCACACACAATTTGCCTACTAAAAAAAAAAATAATTTAAAAAATGATAAAAGTTGATTTGAAAACTGTGATGACTGATGCCTTCATGAGAAATTGTATAATGATAGTTCTGATCTGTTAGTGAGCAGTTCTTACACTTAAGAGAATTTCTTTTAGACTGCAACCTTTCAAATCTAGTAAAGAGATGATAACAACACTTAATCTTTTATAATGTTCGAAAAGAATTCTAAATAAAACATAATAATTAAAGAGATGTTTTATTGCACAGATTGAACAATGAAGTGGATAGAAACCTGTAATGCTAACAGTGTAGGAGTTAATGAAATTCAGTCACATGGAAAGATGAAAGAGCACATAAAAAGAGTCCATTCTTCTATCTATTCCCTTACAGGAAGCATAAGGGAATGAGAAGCTTACTCTGTTGAATGAGAGAAGGTTGTTAGAGGGCAAACAGCTTCCTGGAATTTCACCAGAGACAAGGAATCAGAAAAGGAGCTGCTAGGAAGCTTTCTGCAGCAATGGTGTGCATAAAAAAAAAAAAAGATCTGTAAAGACAAAGATAAGCTTCAACCAAATATTTCACTCCCAACATTCTAACCAAAAGCTTTGTGCCGCCAGCAACAGGGATGTTGAAGAAAATAGGTTTTCACAGGGAAAAAAAAAAGCAAAAAAATCCCCCTTTCATTCTTTAATGCTTTTCATATGAGAGCTTGCTGAATTTTTCTCAAAGATTTGAACCTATGAAAGTAGAACTTCTCTTTCTTCTACAGTAAACCAACAGTTGTAACACATAAAATAGTGATCGGTAATTATATTTCTAACACCTTTAATCACTTTAGTAGGCCAGGAAGGGTCCAAATAAGCATTTTTCAACTGTCTTTTTAGTGATAGATTACAAGTAGAATTCCTTGCTGCCTTATGAATTCCTTTTCATTGTATATTTCAATGCTGTGTTAAATCTCCTGGTACCTGCTTTTATGTTAGTTGAATGATTCTTTTAATCACTGTAGCTGAATTTTCTTTCAAGTCATCCTTCTCCGACATTGTGTTAAGATGAGTGACACATGCTGTATCAAATGTCTCAAAAATTATTCTAACATCAGCTACTCAGAACTTCTCAAGCACTTAAAATGCACTCACCAAGTCCTCCAATTGCCTATGGAAACTCTCTCCTTCCTTCCTTTCCCCTATAAGCAATGTGGACCACTTCCAGATGTATTACCCAAACATTTCTCACTGGCCAGAGATAGATTGTATATTTTTTTTTTTCAGTACAGTGACTGGAACATTAACACACCAGACTTTATTCTATCACCTGCTCCATGAAATGAGACAAGAATATCCATCCACAAGGAGTACATTGCTAGGAAGACTTACATACCCTTTTACTTTCACACACTGTAGGATATCCCGTTGACTTTTCTAGTGCTCTCATGCATCAAATCAAGCACACGTTTCAAAACTTACATGGTCAGGGTTTAAAAGATGAGTTTAGGATGCTTTAGAATAGCATAACCTCCAGCTGTAACGAGGGTGGCAGAACAGATGTACATCCACTCTTCAGCTACATCCATTCTTCATTCAGTGTTATAAAGCACAAATCTTTTAACTGTAAGTCCAAGCAAAAGGAAAAAAAAAATAGGGAGAATTATCCTAGCTTCATTGAATAGTCTTGACATAGAAGTCGCTTTGCATAGAAAAATTAGAAATTTTTATGGCTGTGTGGAAGAGCCAATCACATATATATATTAATATATAAGTAACAATATTAAGATCTTTCTTCCTGCAGAAAGGTAATATAGATAAACAACTGGTCAAAAGCAATTTAAAAAGGTCTGCATATTTCCAGCTTCTAAGAAATCCTCATTTCCCTGTGTCATTGCAAAACTGCTGTGAATAAATTGCTGCTCTTTTTCAGTTAGGTCATTTTAATTTCAAACACTTTTAACATCCCTCCCATTGTGGGAATTCAGGACTTCTGGAAAAAGTAGAACAGAATAGTGTCTGAAGCTTTTGGATTTAAGTTTTGATTTTGAGTGTTTTGCTATATGCACACACACAAATTCAGCTGTTTGGACAGTTGCATATTTGTATATTGCAATATACAAAAGTTCTCACTTAACTGTCACATAAATCCAATGTTTGAAACATAAATGTCATGATAAATCACATTGTCGTTTCAGAACTATTCACACATTTTTTTGATCAAAAATGCAGATGAAATTGATTCTGTCGGAGATCTGCTATTTCCAAAGTTCAGAGAGACTATGACTACAGGAAAAAGAAAAAAAGTTGAGTAAAACATTAAATAGGGTTCTGAAACTGAGGGTTAGCAGAATAAGAGGACAAACTAAACTCTTTGGCTGAATTTATGACAAGATAATTATTGCTGTGCCTTTTTCTTGGGAATCTAGCACAGTTCACTATTTTCCTTTAGAAATAAAGGCATGTACTAGCTATCAAATAAAAAATATATCAAGAAGGTGCTTAAAAAGTAGCTGCAATAGAGGAAGATAGATTACAATTAGGAAGAGATATACACTACTCAGCTTTCTCCAGCCTAATTTTGCAGAAGCCTCCTAAAAAAACCAAAACCAAAACGACCCCAAAACAAGCAAAAACCCCACAAGAAAAAACAAAACAACAAACAAAAAACCAAACAACAAAACAACAAACAAAAACAAAACCCAAAACTAAAACAAACACCAAACCATGAGCTTCAAAAGCTTTGACTGGAATTCCTTATCTGTCAGGGTTTGATTCTCAGATTAGACAAATCTCTGTGCCAGATGCCCAGCTGCTACAATTCCAGGGAATTACCCTGATATAAGCCACCCAATGAGATGGCTCTTTTGAATGCACAGCTCAATTCCTTCTACCCAGAGCTTTTTGTCCTTCCTTTCTTTTTTTCTTGAGAAAGGCTTTTTGAAAAAACAAACTATGTGTAAATATTAGGGTAAAATACAATTTAAAAGCACAAACTTGTGTTATAAGGCCCCCAGCCAGATGCAAAGTCTCAGCTCTGCTGGGCAGTTCATAAATGTATAGGCAGTGTAATAGCGTTGTATTACTTTCATACATGGAGATATTTATGTTTCCACAACTCAGAGTGCAGAGACCAAGCTTGGTAGCATATCCCAAACGGTAGCAAGAGTCATGCATTTGGGATCTGCCATGTGATTCCACAAAGAGAGAATTTCGAGGGGATTATTATCTTTACAAAAACTTTGTGTGTTTGTCACTATGGTTGACAAAGTGAAAATATAGGCTCAGAAATACATTCACATATACATATCTCTTGCACACATAACTTGAAGTGCAGTCATTGGCAGCATTAAGTTTAATGTCCCACCTGGAATGCAGATAAGACTCTAGCACAATTACAACAAAGGCAATGTGAAACAGCTGTTAATATTCCCTCAGCCTCTGACATATTCACAGCAAGTGCTAGTACATAGATTCTCTCTATTGCTCTCTCTGCCATGAAATTAAAGATAAAAGATAAAATTCATTATGATACCCAGAAAAAACTCCACTCTAAAACAATTAAGCAACAGTGGGGATCTATAAACTTGAAATTAACATGCCCAAAATCTGTTTGAATAAAATTTGCAGGAATTAAAATTCAAGGGCATTTTTAATTGGTGTCAGGGAGCCAATTCTTCCAGACAATCTTCAGAAATGGAATTTCATATAGCAAAGACCACAGACATCTTTTTCAGAGCAATAGATAAACAAAGTGAGAAGGTGCCTGCTTGACTACTGTTTCATTATTGAATTTGGATTTACAGGTCCCTTAGCTGAGCTATCAAGAGGGCAGCATCCGCATTTAATGAATTACAGCCAGTTGACTTGAACAGTGTGGAGTATAGCACTGCTGTTTGTGGAACAAAGGACTGAAGATATTTTGAAGGATATTTTGCAATTTCCTTTCACATTATATTTCTATCACTTTACATTCAATGTTTCAGATTAAAACAGACAAAGACAATAAGGATAAAGCATAATGTGACTTTCTATTACCATACAAAAAGTCTCAGTTTTACCTTATCTTTAGCCTTTTTTATTACCTTAATTTTTGTATCTTTTTTACTTGTTGTTTTTTTTTTTTGCCTTTCTAGTTGTGGAAAGGGAACACAAATGTTGAGATACTCATTGAATACCCAACTGTGAATTTACAGCACAGTTTTGCAAACTAAAAGAATCAAATTAAAATCAGATGTTGACAGCAGGAACTTCAGGGAAGTGGATGGTGATGCAGTTTCCTACACCTGGTTTGAATTTTGTTGCACTCTGCTAATTCAAATACACTACCAAAAGTATTTCTCCCTGAGCTCTTGAAAAAGACTAAAATTTGCCTAAGAGAGTCTGTGGTTTTTTTAACACTTTGTATTATTACAAAGCTAACAAGAAGCAGAACCTGATGTAGCATACTAAACTTCATTTTATGACAAAAAAAAGGAGGAGACGACTGAGCCCCTATTCATTGTGATTTTATTATTTGTTTCAGTAGCATATGTAAGCTCTACTCCCAGACCAGCTCTGACAGTTGTAACATAAGCAGAATGAAAAAAAAAATAAATAAAAAATTCAGGTCCTAGAAATTACTGGGCTCCTATTAAGAAAATCCTTCTAAACTTCTGTGAAAAGAAAAGAAAGAAAAACAAAAAGGAAGTAATCTGTGTGACCTAGTTCAATAACCTACTACCTACTCCTGTTTATTTTCCTGCTTCATGACTTTGTAATAGTTTGTATGAATTTTCCAAATTGTACCTTATTATACCTGTTGTTAATAGTAATTTTCTGTAATTACATTTGTTATTTGCTAAGCTTTTTTAATACTACAAAATTTTGTGCCTATGAAAACAGAATTGAACAAAACTTGGTAAAAAATGATCGAAAGTGCTGATCAATTAGAATACCTGCTGATCAGCAGAAAACATGTTTATTTGTTATGTCATTATTGATCCTGACTCTACACTCAAATCTGATTAGTGTTAATCATTTTAAATTAAAGGTAGGTATGCATTTTAGAAGAAAATATTTCCCTTTGGGTATAAAAAAATCCCAGAACAAACGTTGCATTTTGCCAAAATATATTATTCAATGTTGGAGTGTGAAGTGACAGACACAGTGACATTTGTTTTGAACGGCAACCTACAAATCCAGTTCTATTCTCTTTTTAAGAAAGCAAACTGCCCACTTCACAGTAGAGATCATTCCAGTATAAGTGCTCTGTGTGCTTTTATTCTGCTTCAGATTTGTGAATTTAAGCAGGCAACCAAAAACACCAACATACCTACAGCTGGATAAAACTGTTGTGTGGATACTGCAAAGTGGTGATGTTTAGTTGGTAGGGTTGTAATTATTGTCTACCAGGGTCTGCCCTGTGAATGGGAATTACTTTTTTAAAAGGCTTTTAATCCATGCTTCAAAGTTATCATGGCGTCAGGTAGAAGATAAACATAGCTCAGTTTAAGGGAATAGTTAGGAAGTAACATGTCATTTATTACTAGAAGCAGGTGTGGTATCTCTTGAAAGATCAGGGTTTTTTTCTGGGTTCTAAGCGTCAGTATGCTGACATGTCTAGTTTATAGCATGAAAGTGCTTCTTCGTCTCAGTTCACCAACTTTCAGGCTGTTATGGAATCCTGCCAAAGTTTAGTGCACACTGACAGATTCAATCTATCTCATAACTAACCTCATTTTAGCCTTGTTGTTGTCTGCACCAGTAGATTGATGAAATGAAAAAGAGGAAGTCTTCTTTAGTCTTGCAAACAGAGGAAGATGTAATTTATCATCTCTATTGCTGATTTTTCTACCCTACTATTACACAACTGTTAAAAATTTTCAAAAATACATATCACTGCAGCCAAATGTTTACACCATTTACCTGAACTTATACTGGACACAATCATTGAAAAAATACATCACTATTATTTTCACAGCATTTATAGGCATTTAAAAGAGAGAGAAAAAAATCAAATTTACCAGGGAAAACTTAGGAGAAAAATGTAACTGGAGAGTCCTTCCCTGCCTCTGATTTAAGGGTCACAAACTGCTGATAGTACATCCCTGCTGCAAATTGCAGCCGTTCCCAACATCTGTGCCACAGGATGTCTAGGATGATGTTCAGTAGACAGAAACGTTTCTGTGACAACCACTCTTAACATATTACTGCCTACCTGTTTTGCACTACAGAATATATTTTACCTTCCAGTGATAACATAAAGAGACCAAAAAAAAGGACATCTTCTACAATGAAATTGTGTAGCCATAATGTATATTTGATCTTGCTTTGAGATTGTCAAATATTTTGGGGAAAAATTGAAGGTTGGTAAAAAAAGCACAGTCCACTCATCTACCACAACATATATAAAGTCTTTAAACAATGCCAAAGAAACAATTTCTATTTATATAAAAATATGTACATCCACTGAAGAAAAAAATTAAACTCCAAATTTGACACTCACTTATTGACAGATAACATCCCTCACCTTTTAATAATTAATTAAAATTTCATTGGTGTTTTTTTTTTTAATTTCTGCTCTTATGAGAAAAGTATCTTAGGAATGGATGTCCACAGGTAAAGACAAATAAGTAAAAGACAATCCTCAGTGACAAAAATAATATTCTTACACTGTCTAATATGTCTCCTGTACAACCCTGAAGAAAAGCAGCAAGTAGAAGCAGGGAGGAGAAGTTAATACCCACTTTGCTGAAGAACATAGCCAGAGAACACAGCCAGACTGGGCATCTGAATCCTCTTGATACTGCCTTGTTCGCAAAGGAATCACAACAGATTTTGGTGGCAAATGAGTGTGTAAAATGTCATTAAGCACAGATACATGGTGAACAGCCTGATCCATAGCAGCCAGATTAGTCTTTAGCTTTGAATCTTTTAACACGGTGTGATGAAAATTATTGCAGCATCACACTCAAGCAGGGTGCTTCAGAAGACAAAATTTAGGAGGCTAAATTAGTAAGGTCTAAATAATTATATCTTTGGATTCACTGAAATCAATGAGACTGATAAAGACACATTTTTAAGTGTAAGAATACTTTAAAATAATCCTTAAATATTTATTTTCTTTTTTTAATCTTATATTACAAAGGTGAGCATACATGCGTTGAGTTTACTTAAATGCAAGAATCACAAAATCATGAGGAAAAGCTAGTAGATTAACCAATGCAAGCAATCTGCAAGACAAATATTATTTTCATACAGTTTATTAGACCAACATTTTATCAGAACCACTATGCTCCAACCTTGCAATGACTCAGACATAAAGTGTAAAGAAAAAAATATGCTCCAGACTTTAAGGAAAATGAAATAATTGCAAATCATTTGTTAGTGAAAACACCAGAATATTTTCCAAACTGATATTTTTACTTAGCTCTGAAATGTTTTGGCAATAATCATTCACTGAGCTATTTTCCCTGTAACTGTGAGCTTCAGGTAGACCTACAACAACCAACATGGCAGGAGCAGAACAACAAATGAAGTCTTTGAGAAGTGGGTATATACAAACCTATATAAAAATTTATGAGAAGGCGGTAGAAAACCCATAAAGCCAACTATATAGAAAAATTCTGGTTTGTGTTCAGATGTCTGGATGCACAACTCATCAGATGGTACAACTGGGTGGACAAAACAGCCAAGATTTTGCCATTTAGCTGAAGGTACATTAAGACTTGATAGGCACATCTGAACTTGTTACGTACTATGGGTTGAACAGATGGGTGTGTGGAGGACTTTCTTTTCTGTGCTGAGATTAACAAGTACAAAGATGCATAGACCTATATTTCAGCAAGGGAGAAAAGGAGAAGGAAGGAGTGAGGATAGGTCATTCTCCTTCTTGACTGAGTTGTACTCCAGAAAGCAGTAAGATGGCAAGCAGAGATCCCTTCATTGCCTGTTTGCCAAGCACTCCAGTGCCCCTGTCTTGCAAAGTCACACATAAACTGGACCATGAAGAAAAAGGGTAATGAATCAAGCCTCCATTGTCATCCATTAATATATTTTGGATCAGCACTTAAATTCTTCGATCACTACCAGGCACTATACACCAATTGCTTCATTTTTTTAGGGTAGAATTAAATGGTGCTGAGGATTAACAATTTTTTACAGTGTATTCTATTTTTAAATTCAAAGTCTAATTCATAACAGAGTAAAGACTGAGCACCCAGGCCCAGGAAACACTGAGACATATTTGGAAGTAGTTTTAACTTAAAATGTGGGTTTTGTGAGTTATGGTCAAAGTTATGAATTTTAGAATTTTGTATGACCTGGAATTTTTGCCAGAACATTAGGCACCATGAACTAAAATATTATACATCCACAACAGTGGGAAATGGGATAAATCATGTAGTGTCAAAGTCTGTGTATTTATCTGTTATAAGCATATTTGGCCTTTCCTCTGCCAAAACAAAGCACACAAAACATTCTTAGAGCCTTGCAGAAAGGGACAGACATCATGGTCTTCAGTACAGCAGACATTTTAATGCACATGATAGAGGGAGACTAGGAATATCAAATACATAAAAACCCCCAAAAATCAGGAGTTTAAATAAATAACAGAATTTGGTTTCTATTTCATTGAGAGTTAGGCCCTTACTTTGGAGCTTTGTGTTTAAATATCTACAAGGATGTAGGCCTGACTAATTACCAAAAGAAAGAGGAAGAGAGGCAGAGCAGAATTAGAACAGTGAACAGTTTTTTCCCCTGAACAGCGTTGAGTTCCAGAAAAATTATTATTAGTACAAAACTGGCCCCAGCCCAAGCTAAAAATCCCTGAGACTTGCAAAAAATTATTAAAAAAAAAAATTAAAAATGGAAAAAAAATAGCAGGAGCTTGAGCTACTAAGAAGCAGGGTGAAAGCACTCAGACAGATAAAGTCAGGTCAAAGGGATCTAGTGCAAATAAAATTCTCTTACCAGTCCAAGCTTCAGGTAACAAATCTACAGCCCAAAATTTTTTTTTCTGTGTTTTCTGCACAATTTTATAATTTCCCCAACCATACAGATTTCAGAGGAGTCTTTGCAGCCTCAGGTTCACAGTTCCAGGTTCAGGTCACTCATGTAACCCAACATTTCTCCCAAAAGAAGGGGGTTAAGCCTGAATGATATATCAAGTTAGAGAAGGAAATGTGTATCTTTTTGCACAAGTTGCTAGGCAAAATCCATAGGAAAAAGCTAGAATTTAGAAACATGTTGCCTGGGATTTCATAGGAGTTCACTTGAGTTCTTTTTTATTTTGCTTGCATTCAGTGCATTTATGTGCTGTGCCAACATAAAACCACCTCTGAATTTTATAACTGTAGCACTCTCACAAAATACAACATCGTTTGTTTCCTACTGTTGTTAGGAGTGACTGGCCGTGGCTATAAGAAGAAACACAATACAGACACACAACAGGTAAACAAAGAAATTGCCAGTGTCAGTCCCAGAGTTACACAACCAGTCTTCGGGATATGTCTCATTTGTTGCATATAGTATATAGTAATTATTAATTATAATTAATGACTAGTAAGGACTATTTCAGGTTTCGTTTGTGCCAGTTTTACCTTTGTTATTGGAATTTCAGTAGGAATTTTCTGCTAAATATTTCCTGTGGGCTTAGTCTTCTAAACTTTGTTGTTTCCTTCTGCTCCCATGGACTCTTTTCCTGGCAGCATGGTAAAGACAGAACACTCTCTGAAGGCTGAGATATTACTTAATTAACTATTTGTTTCAGGGGAAGGAACAGTTTTGGCTAGCCTTACATTGCAGATAAGTAGAGAAAATAAGCAGAGATGCACCAGCATCTCGGATGAGAACAGTGATAATAATAATGATTCAGAATTAGTTGCAGCAAAACATCTCTAGTGGCACCCATGAATCTTCTGTTCCTTCTGCATCAGTTGATCTTACTTAAGGTGTTCAGAGTTCCTGTTTTTATGTACCCTGCCTGCCCCATTTCCTCAACTGTCCTAGTCTTATCCTGAGCCAGAGTAGAGTAAACACGTTTTTTTACTGTGCTCTTCTATCCACTCCCCATAGCAGATGTATAGATGTTACATGCACACCAATGTGCACCTTTTTGGATCCAGATCATGCTGTCCACTTGCAGAAAAAAAAAAGCCATCAGGAATACTTACATGAAAAAGTTAATGGTGAGGCTAGAAAAAAGAATAATACAGAGAGGACAGCGTCCAGTGACTGGACCCCTTATTGGCCACACCATTAGACTGTACATGTGGCCCTAGAAAGTGCTAATAAAAGTACAAAGAAGAGAGAAGAGAGCAGGAGGCCTGCACAACTCTTCTCATTTGATTATACAGGACAGTGTTACCTCAGTATCCTCAGTGACCTGAAGAAGAGTGAAGTCATATTCCCAGTATGCTTGGCCTCTCTTCTCTCAGATCCCTCAAGGAAGTCCTGTGTATGATTTGGGGAGTAAAGGAATGTGCCATGACCCCTTTTGAGAAGAAGAAAATATGTAACAGTGGAATTGTCTCTGGAAAACCTGGAATGGATCTATGGAACAGATAAAAAAGGCTGGAAAGGGCTTGAGATAAGGACTAGATGATAGCTCAATTTAAATCTCAATGAAATTTTTGGCCAAGTATCAAGGCCTCTCTGGGTAACGCCATGACTCTCAAAGCATTGTCTGTAAGTGTGTAGCTATAGTCATAGATGTGGCTTCAAACACAGCAGAAGCATAGGAATCACTATAGAAGATCAGAGAGAGCACATAGTCCAGGGACTTGCCACTGTTCAGATCCTTGAGAGGACAGAAAAAGGATCTTGCAAAAGTTTGTATGTTGGTGTGCAAAAAAACCCAGTCTCTTACCAGGTATCTACCTCTTATTATGGGGAGGCTCCTAATCTTTGCTAGAGAGCTAGAGACAGAATCATGAGTTTAAATATCCTTCCAAATGTTATCATCACGAATCTGGATATTCTTCTCTCTTGTACACACTCAGTTTCCCTATATCACTAAAGATCAGACATTATATTTATTATAGCTTTTCAGTGTGGTTTCCTAATTCTTCTGCACACAGTGTTGTGCTTTCTTGGAATTTAATAACATCTGTAAATTTAATATATATTCTCCTTATCCTGTCATCTGGGAAACTGTTAAAATAAAAATGTAAGATTTATTACTGTCTCCTGCATTTTAAGCTCTTGAAAGCAATAGTTCTATAATTTCATAATGGTTTTGACCAATATGAACCAGCACCTACAAACATGTTTATCCTAGGACTGTGACTTCAGTGATGGTATTTTCTGCAAGGACAACATTGAAGATTTTATGGATTATTTGCAGAGTTTCAAAATAATAAAATTACATAACATGCCCTGAACTGCTTACCAGATATAGTAAGAGACAGAAATGTTAGCCAAAGAAGAGAAAACAGATCAGAAAACTGTCTAACCAATGTGTTAAGAACTATATTGAAAAATAATGCAACCCTATATAATATAAAGACTAACAGAAAAGCATGGTGTTCTAAATGCAATTTTCCTTCTGCGCCCCTTGGGAAGGTTGAAAAGATTCTCTTTTCTTAGTTTCACTATTACTACCTCCGTTTAAGTTTCTAATTTATGAAAATAGCACCTCCTAGCCAAGTCATCTGAAGACCCTACATCCAGTGTTAAGATGCCTTTTAAGCATAGCTAGCTTCCACAGACCTCCAGTTATACACACACTCCAGAGTTACAGGGATACTTAATAGCAAATTGGTAAGCAGACTTTGTTTTGCATTAGGCAAAGTGCCTCTTAATATTTTCCTGCATAACAGTTTTAGTCCTGGTGAAGAAATTTCTTAGAACCTCAGGCTTCTCATTGCTGTCAAAGTAGTTCTTTCCCATTCAATTACCTCTCTGGAGAACTCAAACTTGAAAAAATGCTTTATTAAAAAAAAAAAAAAAAGGAAGGGAAGGCAAGGGAATTCAATTCAATGGAGCTTCCTGGCAAATGAATTATTATCAAGAGTTAAATCCACTTTGCTGCTAGTACTGTGTTACTTTCTCTGAGAATTGCATCCTAAGGTTAGGCAACAGATAGATAAACTCTTGCAGGTATACATAACAGAGAAATTACAATACCCAACACATTTCATATTATGCATGTACATATATGTATTGTCACAATAGTCTGCATTAATAGATGCTGTGTGTAAAACACTGTACAGGTCTAACAAGTATCATCTAGGAAAAGGTTTCACTGGAGTTTCATTTGAAAAATGGTGTTATCCACCAGAAGGGGTTATCAATATGAAAATACAAAGGTTACAAGTAAAATAAATAAACACGTGTATGGTTTCCATTCACAGTGAGACTCCTTTATATTAAACTGGCCATGTGTAAGAGCTTTCATGTGCATATTTTACCCAATGGGTTCCTCAGTACTGCATAAGAATATCATACACTATAGTATAAATTAAATTTGGACACTGTATTTTATTTGCTAGAGGCCAGGATCCCACGAAAAGCTAATTGCTAGAAGCACTAAACCTTCCCAAAACTGGAGACAGACCCTGCTTAACTTAGATCAATAGTTTACATTGACTTGAATAGGAGCAGACCAAAAACATTTTGTGCAGCAGATTATCTTCTTGATCAGCCCTAACACATGCTTCTGCATGGTCTTGGGTTTCATCAAATTAATGGCAAGAACTCAGCTGGGAGGAAATACAAGGCCTCAGGCTAATGGCCAGGTCAGTGGGAACTAAAGAAAACAACATTTTTCCTATTTGAAAGCACTAGGCTATTGGTTTGTAAATCTGTCTCTCACCAGGTGACATTCTCTCCTCTTGGATATTGCCGGCTGTGTCTTTTGCCCTTTATATTAAAGTTCCCAAGCACATATCCTCACAGCCTTCCTTTCAATATATTTTAAAAAGTAAATTAATTTTTTTTTCCATTGTGCCTTATTTAATCAAACTATCAGAATCCCCATCCCCCTTCTCTCTTCAAAAAGCAAACAAACAAACAAAAAGAACACACACACACAAAAAAAACACAAACAAAAAAACCCAACTAAACAAAAAAACACCACAAAAAGCTTAATAGTTAATCATGACTGTATTATTGCCACAGGTCAACCTGTTGCCTTGGTGACAGAGAATCTGGGTTTTTTGCTGTAAACATTGCTCAATTCTCCAGGGAAAGGAGGTCAATGTGTGATGTAAACAACCTTCTAATTCCATATTCACCTAAGCTTAAATCTTTAAAACAGAAGACATCAGAAATGTAATTCAAAGTATTCTGAAAATATATGCTTATCTTAATCTGACAACATACAGAACATGCTATTAGGATGTGAAGAAAACCAGTATTAATTCAAAATAATTCTGTCAATTAATATCTTCTTCTTTATATGAGATTTCAAAGCTCCAGTAAAAGAGATTTAGGTTTGAATCCAAGTCGTTCTTCATCTTCTTCCTCTTACCCCAAATATAGCTAATCCACCAAGCTAGAAGTCACAGGCAGGGTTATTTTTAGCACAGTCACATGACTGGAATTTGGAGGAAAAAATAGCACAGTTATTGAACATCCTTACTGTGAATGCATCATGGGAGAGAACCACATAACAATTATCTTTCTGTGGCATAGCTGAGAAGATGCAGGAACCAAATTAAATACATGACATAACCAAGCTTGAGAGAGACTTGCTGTAAAACTAATGAAATTCAATGACAATTCCTTTTTAAAAAAAGCAATGACAGTAACATATATGAAACCATGCTGTAGGGAGAAAATACATCTACTTTCAAATACAACTATCAAATTTGCAGTTGGCACTTGATTATTTTAACACAATCTTTTAAATCACAGAAGAGTGAAAACTGAGAAGCACTGGACTGTCTGTATCTCAGGAAACATAAAAATTACAGTAGACTGATCACTGTAATGCAGGTGATAAGAGGAGACAATGCCATGCTCCTTTGCTTTGTAGACAGAGTGAGGTCAACACATATCAGACTCTATAAATCATAATTACAGGGGCTTGCCCCATGCTATTTTACAATATATTTTTTCTGCATCACACAAAATATTAAAAGCAAAACTGTTAGTTTTATAAATTCAAGCATAGGTTAGAATTCTTAAAATAAAGATGTGGAAAGGTTTTTCCAAATCACAAACTCTTCAACCTTGCAAAAATCAATTGTGCATAACAGCGAAACAAAATATCTTCTGGAAAGTAACTTGCATTTTTCTCCTAGATAGAGAGCCTACAGATTTATACAGCAATTATTACAAGCCAATTGGTTACATGAGAAGAAGGGAGAAACCAATACAAACAAATGTAGGAAAGAATCAATTGTTCTCTCCATTCTGGTTTTGTGCTTATCAAGCTTTCAGATACAAAAATTCTTACTGCTTCTTAAAGAATCAGAATCTCTAAAAATTCTCTTTTTTATTTTCTCTGCTCCTTGGTTGTTCTAAGCAGAGAAAAGATGGAAGTAATTCAAACTGGCAGCTGCAGGCAAATTTGGTGGTAAAAATAGGAACTAAGAGCTTGGAGCTGTTTCACAAGATCATTTCTCTAGCAGTGAGGTTTCTGTTTAGACAGAGAAAACTAGAGGTTTTAATTCTCTAGATGAGTTCTGGAAGTAATAATTCTAACAAGTGAGGTTGTTCATAATGGCTATATGATGTCCAGCACTATTACAAAATCACTTTGTCTTGCAACACCCAATACTTGGAAAACTTATAAATTAAACCATTGGCTCCCAGTCCAAAGGCTGGCCTTTTAGTTTTATCCTGCCCAGGAGGAAAAATTACAACAGAGGAGAACTCAGTAGTGGAGCCAGCTCAAACATTCCAAAAATTCAACACCTAAGTGAAAAAAGTTACATTTTGTGAACATTTTTTAATCATCTCTGCTGAGAAGAAGGGGCAGGACACTGGGGATAGTTCCATGGCAGTCATCTAACTTTGCAAAAACCAAGAACCAAAAGACATTCCCTGAAGTTGCTCTTTTGTACATGACACACTAAGCAACAGACTCAGGCAGTAGAAGTATGAATGCATTCCTGGGTGTGCACCAAAGAGCCCCAATGACAGGATAACCACAAAGCACAAGCAGAAGGCCACATCCAGGCACAGACATATATATGCTGGCATCACACATACAGTGGTTTGTAGACAGGGGGAGAATTGTTTTGTTCAGTGTGATGCAGACACAGCTGCACATTCACCACTGTCCCCTCCTTATTTACAGACAAGGCTGAGAGATGGGGTTCTGTGCCAGCACCCTGATTACTGCCCTTGAGGCAGTCATAAGCAAAATAGAATCATAGAATCATCATAGAATCATAGAACTATTCAGGTTGGAAAAGACCCTTGGGATCACCAAGTCCAGCCATCATCCCTATTCTACAAAGTTCTCCCCTAAACCCTAAACCATATCTACCAACATCACATCCAAACAACTCTTAAACATATCCAGGGATGGTGACTCAGCTGCCTCTCTGGGCAGCCTATTCCAGTGTCTAACCACTCTTTCTATTATTTTTTTTTTCCTAATATCCAGCCTAAACCTCCCCTGTTGCAGTTTAAAACCATTGTCTCTTGTTCTGTTGCTAATTACCTGTGAGAAGAGACCAGCACCAACCTCTCTACAATGACCTTTCAGGTAGTTATAGAGACTGATGAGGTCTCCCCTCAGCCTCCTTTTCCCCAAATTAACATCCCCAGCTCCTTCAAGCTCCTTCATAAGATTTATTCTCTAGGCCCTTCACCAGCTTTGTTGCCCTCCTCTGTACTCGCTCCAGCACCTCGATATCTCTCTTGAATTGAGGTGCCCAAAACTGGACACAACACTCCAGATGTGGCCTCTCCAGTGCTGAGTACAGGGGGACAATCACCTCTCTACTTCTGCTGGTCACACTATTTCTAATACAGGCCAGGATGCCATTGGCTTTCTTGGCCACCTGGGCACACTGCTGGCTCATGTTCACCCCCTTGTCAATTAGAAACCCCAAGTCTTTTTCTGCCAGGCAGCTTTCCAGCCACGCTTCCCCAGGCCTGGAGCGTTGCCTGGGGTTATTGTGGCCCAAGTGCAGGACCTGACACTTGGCCTTGTTGAAGCCCAGACCATTGCCATTAGCCCAACGATCTAATCTATCCAAGTCTCTCTGTAGAGCCTCCCTACCCTCACACAGATCAACACTCCTGCCTAGCTTCATGTTATCTGCAAACTTACTGATAATACACTCTATGTCCTTATCAAGATCATCAGTAAAGATGTTAAACAGAAACAGTCCCAACACTGAGCCCAGAGGAACACCACTTGTGACTGGTCACCAGCTGGGTTTGACTCTATTGACCACCACACTTTGGGCCCAACAAGTAGCTCTATTTAGAGAGCAAGTAGAGGGATGAGTTGACACCATGTTGGATGAGTTGCCTGCTATGTGTCAGCCACAGAGCATGGAGGTGGTTGTGTTTCTTGCAGGAGCTACAAGCTGACCTCTTGCCCTGTCATTTAGAGGAGCTCAGCCCTCCCTTACCCCTCCCTTAATTCCAGATTCAGCATAGTTGGACTTGCTGGTGATGCTTAAGGTAGAAAGGGAGTTTTTAGGTAACTCCATTGCTCTGAAATTTTCAGTGAACACAGTGAGAAGCAGAATATAGTGATGCTTAATACTGCAGGGGAGCATATTTATGATGCTGTGCAACAATTCCTTCTTTTAGGACAGGTATTGTTATGCTGGTAGAACTGTTGTTAAGGAAGCACAGTAACTTGTAGTACAAAACTTGTTTTCAGTTCTGAGGAATAAAAATATAAAGCTAATTATTGTATCTGCCACAAAACAGAAAAAGAAAACAAATCTCAGTAGACAGAGCAAGTGAAGACAGAGCAGATCAATCCAGAGATCTGTGGAACTGAGTACTGTCTGTTGATAAAAATTAATTTTATGTCAGTAAACTACAGATGCTTATGCTTGTGCTAAGCTTAGAAGTAAAAGTGTGGCTGTGTCAGCTTCCAGGGTAAAAAACACTAATTTTTTGTTACCTTTACAAAAGTTTATGTAAATATCTCCTGAGGCTGAAGCCAATAGGAAGGTTAAACTGTGATCTGTTCTTACATTCATTATTCAGACTTCTCTGAATTAGAAATGTGTAAGGTTTACACCAAAAAACTCTGACCACCTCCAGGCCTATTAACAAAGTAATTCAGGTTTTCCTCCAGTACTGCCTTGAGATTTCCCTAGTGCAGAAGTATTATATGCTGGTGGAACTTGGGATACTGAGGAATGTATCACAAGAGAAAGGATGACAAGCAAAATGTAAACTGTTCCAAAACTCAGTTATCCTTATCTACCCTAAGGTGTCACACCAGGTTGAATAAAACTTATCAGTGAACACCACTATTAATACAAGCTTTAGCTATTTCAACGTACTACTAGTATCAAGTTTTCTAATGTTATAATCTAATATATTCCCAGACAAATTAATCTTTACATTTTGAAGGACTTTTTTTCCTGTCGTTTCCACAGTACTGTATCTCTACATACCCATATCCAGAAAAAAGCTGTAAACCTAACAATGATCACATTTACAAGGATATGAAAAAACTTATTACAGAGAATCAATGAATGTCAAGAGACAACTCTTCATGGATTTTATATTTCAAAACTATTTCAGTAACAATTTTTTCACTAAATAAGAAATTTTCACTTTTTTAATAAACATTTTTTCATACAACACAATTCACAAATATTTGTTCATTATGTCAGTTGCAAAACACATTGAAATTTGGAGGAATCCTGTCATCTAAGGAGCACATTACTTCCTGAAATTAGGGAAAAAACAATAAATTTGGAATAAGAAATGCAAATACTTGTGAATAAAATGTGATAACAAAGTGTATTTTAAATAAAAAGTTCTTCTATATTCCTGTGACTGGTATCAAATATAATTCACACTAAATTAGAATTTTAAATGGACAGATAAAACAATAAACAAAACCTTTTTTCAATTATTCAAAGCCACATTTTCATTTTAACATGTGTTTCCTGCTCATTTTTTGGTACATATTTCATATACAGACATTTGGTTGAGATGTATAGTAAACAAACTTCAGATAGTGCCTAAAACGGCAACACTGGATCTGTCACCTTAGCTCTCAGAAATTTAACAAAACTGTTATTTTAGTTCCTGATCTAACAGTTTTCACATCAGTCTTAAAAGCAATAGGAGGGAGAAGGAGAGTAGGAAAGAAAGAACACAGGGAGACAGCAAATGTTCTGCAGTTTTGAGGAAAGTGCTTGTGTCACAGAGTCCCCCTCTGGTGTATGTGGAGGTGGTATCCACAGGAATAGATTCTCAAAGCCAAGCCCAGAAATTATGAGTCCTGACAACAGCACTTCTTATGTCTGCTATCTTCTCTGCCCTCCAGCACCTTCCCTATAAGCTAATATATTAGCCCTCTTGTCATGTGTGTTTGTTGATTTTCTGAAGAAAATTAACTAAGTTTGTAACATGGGTCATTTTAAAAACATATCTGGAAACTGAATCTGGCTGCTCTCCAATGTAACAGCTAACTCACAAGTTTGTCTCGCAGAGTTTCAGGTAAGAACAAATAAAACTACAAGGCAAATCTGCAGCCCACCAGTCTCACACGCCTCCTGTCACCTTGACCACAGGCAGGAGTTTATGGGCTAAAAACCACATCCTTCTGAAGGGGTTTAGGCCTTCAGCTGAAATTACAAAAACTTAAACTTTCAAATGTTGAAGTCTGAGAATCACTCCCCACAGGAAACTCAAATAGGTGTAAACTCTCCACAAACTGTATATTCTAATCATTCTTCAAAATAGGATGTACAACCCTGATTTTGAAGGTCAGGAGTTGGAATTAAAAAGGAGAATGCATGACTTCTTATTTATCTGAGAAAGGAGGAGTTTAAGACAGAAGGAGCAGTGAGGGCATACCATATGCTGGATCAAGGACAGGCCATGCATCTAAAGGTGGCAGTTCAGCAATGCTGTTCCCAGCTATCTATGCTACTGCCCAAGGGAAAAAACAACAGCAGAGAGTGATTGTGTCTGTATTTCAGTCACTCTTGAATCTTTGCTTAAACCACCTCTGAAGGTGAGCTGCTCTACAATGGCAATTATAAATTGGACCAGGAAAAGTTTAAATATGGATTGTTTTCTGATGAGTGTGCATTAGGAACAGTAATGCCCAGCACAGGGTGAGCGTACTGGTTCCAAGCAGTAGTGCCTGAAACAGACTCTGTTGATTTTACCTGTGAATATTTGTCAGAACCTCAATTTTCTTAAAGACCGGGGATTAACTCATTTCTTTGCATTTAACTTCGAGGGAAAACTTATTTAACTTAAACTTTAATCAAAGGTTAAACAAGAGGGAACAGACCGGCTATTGTTTCAATAATAATTTCTCCATAATATTTTGCTCTAACTACCAAAAAACCCCCATCATTTAGGAACAGAGATTTAACTTTGATACCTAGAGAAGTTACCTTCTTCAGGATGGTCCTAATGATTTGTTGACTACTTTACCAACACAATAGCAGATGGAAAATAATCCAGTTTGATGGGGATTAAACGTCACTTCTGCCACCCCACAGGGACTTCATTGCTTCAAGACAGGATCTTCTGGGCTTGGCTTTTTGATGTTTTTTTGAAGGGAGAGTGAACTGGAGGTGGGGGGGGGAGTGAGGCGGGGGCAGTGAGAGTGTGTGACAAGGTTTATCATAGCTTGTTTTCTTCGACTTCTTGAGACTGAAATTGCAGACCAGGCAGAGGAACTAGAAGAAGAATTCAGTAGAGTAACTTAGAGGAGGTGGTAAGGGCAGCAGAGGGAAGGATGACAAGGTCAAGAAGAAAGTCCTACTGTACAAAGACTGTGAGAAATAAGGCAAAAGCAGAAAACTGACATAAATTGTCCACATTGAATGATTTCAGTGTTCTAGGCTGAAGACATTAGGTCATGATTTTCAGAGAGTGATAATAATAAATATCTTTTACCAGAAGTGCACAAAGCCTATATCATTGTTGGGAATAATTCTACCAGCCACTTTGCAGTGATTAAAACAGTACTTACAGTTACCTATCACCCCCACCATGCAAAAGAGATTATATAATTCACAGAAATACTCCATCTGAGGACTAGGAAAAACCGACTATAGCTGAAAATATACAATGTATACATTCCAGCTAAAACCAAATTACGCAGCACTGGAAGGCTCTAAAATCTATTTACACAAAAGGAGCAAAACTAACAATACTAAGTAATTGAATTATCATGATGAAGGTGATGTCATAGTGAATAAAAAAATGTTTAGGCATATATTATTTATTATCCCATTTACAAATAATTTATGAATAGCTAAGAGATTCTGAATAGCAGTCACAAGCATGTCACAGACATTGATAATATGTCTATAGTTAGATATTAGCAATGCACTGTTATAAATTATGCATGGATTTATAGGACTGTCTAATGGCACTTTATTAAAATTCTGTTGGGTGCATTACTAACCTATTCCATGTAATTTATAACACCTTAATGTAAAGTTTGATAGATATTTATTTTGACTTTTCAGTTACAGTCCTTATTCTCTATTTGATGGTTAAATCAATGGGTGAAGAAAATTAATTTAAATACTATTGAAGAAAAACAGTTTAACCACACAACATTTTTCTATAAAAGTACCTGTGTTATCTAAAATGTTGAATTTTTATAAACATTGGAAGTAAAAATTAAAATTACTTTTTATTCAGATTTCAAAGTGTCTTATGCTACCAATTTACTTTATCAGCTTATTATATATGCCAAATTCTCTGGTTGGACATCTTCTCTGCTGATACAGTACAGCCAGCAATAGCTATAAAATGTACCATCCCTTTGGGACAGGAAAAATACTTTATCTGAAATGGTAGCATAAGAAAGAAAGTCCCAATGCCTTTAATTATAATTTTCCCTTGCAGGCTTGTATCTATTTCCAAACTGATCGTTTATTATACACCTGTTTCTTACCTTCATAGTTTTATTAAATCTCTGATAATTGTAAACAACGAAAAATCTGATCCTTTGCCTGTACGTTCATTGCAAAGGGAAGATTTAAATCATTCTGAAATTTCATCTGTTTTTCCAACAGTGCATGTGCTTGTCTCCCTTCCATGTATGGAATAATAGAGGTTTTAATTACCCTTTAATAGTGAGTTGGCGACCTACTTTGAAGAAAATAAAAATCACTTTCAAACACTTACCTAAAACCTAACCTGAAATAAATGCTTTCCATTTTCTTTTTGATATTCTAAAAAACTTCAACAAAGAAAATACTGAGAACTTACCCAGTCACTGCTGAGAAATGATCCTTTATTCTTCCTCCCTGTCACTTTTCTCCCCACAGGGTCTCTTGTTGGGTATCTGCATGGCTCTTTTACATTTTCACTCTCCTAGAGTATTTGAGAGGACAAAATGGTTGACCTCATCCTTGTGTTTTTTGTGACCTGCTGAGCTCCACTATGCTGAAAATCAACAGTTAAACACCTTTACTACATTCTAACAATGTTGTTCCAGCCTTATTCAAGGTAAAACAAAAAACAGGGTTGTTTGGTTTTTTTTTTAATTTCTTGACAATTTCTTTCTTTTCTGTAGATTAGAGGGCTACATTCCTCCCATAC
Source organism: Chaetura pelagica (assembly GCF_000747805.2). Taxonomy (NCBI): domain Eukaryota; kingdom Metazoa; phylum Chordata; class Aves; order Apodiformes; family Apodidae; genus Chaetura; species Chaetura pelagica. The sequence goes on from NW_009954552.1 coordinate 2,159,185, forward strand.
ACCAGCACCAAATGTCTGTTTTTCAGGCTACCAATGTATTTCTCTTCTGTGCTAAAAGACATCAGAATAAGTAGAGCTGGTATAGCACTTCTGCAAATGAAAGACTTTTTATGTTTCCCTAATCCAACTATTTCAGATGAAAAAGTAAGTACAGAAGTTAAAATCCCTCCCAGTTGCCCTTAAACTTACCAGCCAAGCCATTGTTAGCTGTGCAAACACCTTTTCAGTCTAAACAAACCACCTCCAAAATGCTAGATCAGGAATTCCTGTCCAAAGGTACAGTCTAACACATGTGCCAGGCAAGTCTGGTGCAGACAGTTATCTGCGATCAACTATTTGGCAACTCAGTGTTTGCACAGTATAGTTTGGTTTCTGTTTGGAGACAATACCTACTGTAGTCAGTCTACATACTCTGTAAATAGAAACAAAATTCTCCAAGGGGACTGTGCCAGTGCCAACATTTTGTTTTTAATTATTTGACTAAATTAACCAGATCCTACTGTCTGGAATTCGATTTGTCTTATCTAATTCCCTGAATAATTCAGTTTTCCGCACACAGGTAGCTCAAAATGACCATGCATAAACTTGTTGAATACAGTGAAATAATGCCTTAAGACTCATAATTGATAAGGTATCGTGTAGATCATTATCAGCTGGCTATCTGCCAGTTCCATTAATAGCACACAGGTTTTTATTATCTTTGCTTCTTGAAATTTCCATCCAAAAACTGATTAGGCCTATGAACATGGCATACCTAAGAGTCTAAGTCTGATAAAATAAAATTCCTTCTTTTTCAGGGTTCTTTTCTTTGTGGGGGAAGACTTAAGCCTGTCCTGGTGAGTAACTCCATAAACATGTTCCTGCCTTTGTACTAAGGTCTACATTTTTTAAGGTAATCCAGCCTCTCCTCTACTGAACATAGCCCATGAGTTTTACATAAAATAATCTTATCCTTCAAAGTGGTTCAAATATACCTCAAGATATTTTGCTACAGACCTAGAAAAAACTGGGCCAAGTGGTAGGACTGTTAACAGCCTGAGTAACTCTGAAAAAGCTCTTGACCATCTAGGTCATTCCAGCCAAGGCAATGACACCAGTGGGAGTTTTCAAATATTCTTCAGAGTCTTTTTCAGTTTATTTCAATGAAGAATGAAGGAGTCTACTTGCATCTTTCTGCAAATCTGGTCACTAAGCCATGCAGCCTAAAATCCTCAATATTTTTTTTGTCCCAGAGCTTTAATTCCTCTCTAAGCCTTGGACTGGTTCTTCTCTATTCCCATGAGTTTCTCACTAAATCATGACATATGGAACATCATATTTAAATTCAGCTCACTTAAAGGAATATGATGTTCTCATTGCTGTATCTCAACCTGCACTAGCAAAACCTTCCTACTGGTAACACCAGAGAAAATTTCTTTCTTTTATCTTGAAATATATAATGAATGAAACATATAGGGCTTAGTTTTATTTACAAGAGATAAATAATAAAACACACTCAACCTCCCATGTTTTTATTTATATGTTTACAAAGAATACAATGAGCTTCCTAATCTCCTGACCAGGAGACACTTTGCAGAAGAGTGAAGAACTTAGTCCAAGGAAAAAGAAAAATTATTTTAATTTTGCTATGTGTTAACGTGTTTTGTTAATGGCATGCACTTAATCATTTAAATACTGAAGAAGTAACAAAAAACACAGCACAGTCAGAAGAGCCAGAATCCATTTCTGGTGTTTATTTCTAGAATATGATGAAAACTCATAGTCTAGCTCAGAAGAAGCATTTAGCTATTTCTGATTGTCTAACATCAGCTTCTCCCTGCCTACTGAATAATAAGGAAGGTTACACCCTGAAGGGATTGGAAAAAGTCCCTTTCCATATTTATGTAGTGTCATTGAAGGGCATAATGGGAAGACCCCTCTCCTTTTTCTTCTAATGTAATCTTGTAACTTAAAATACCTTAAGCCAAAAAATGGTGGCAGATAGCTTTGTAAAGCTCTCTCAGAAATGAGCTTTTCTTGGTCAGTTACTGATGTTATTCTGCTTAGCAGAGTATTCTCACCCTCTCTTTCATTTGACTGAACTAAATTACATTAAACGGTCTTTATTACAACCAGACCATGAGAAACATTTACTTACTCCTAAACTTACTCAATTTTTACTTTTTTTTTTTTTTTTTAATTTATGTACAATTATTAATTAAAATCAGAATTTGGCATAGGCTGCACTAATTCCATAAGTACATGCTGTATATGCACCACATGAAACTGTCTATCCAGAGAAATTCTCTGGACCTGGCATGACATCTTATAGAATTGTTCTTCCCACCTATGAACTCCTCCTCACACTTGCTATTATGACCAGATCATCATCATAAATAAGTCCTCAGACAAAGATCTAGTATTCACCTTTGAAAAAAAGCTAAGTTCTCCAGCAAGGACACAGAGCTCTCACCTAAGATATATTTTAGTAAACTACTCTCTACCCAAACAATTCAGTGAGCATTCCTTTTGACTTCTGCCTCTGATGGCCAACCATGTATCCCTCACAAGTTCATATCCATACAGTTACACAGAAGTAAGTGGAATAACATCTCTAGAAACCAGCAAATAATCAGCCTTTTTTTTTTACTCTATCTCTCTGGTTTGAAAGTATGAAATTTTCTGTGGTGTAAAAGAATAATTGTTTTAACCAGGTCCACCTTTAGAAGACATTGGAGATGGCAGGGAGACATTAAAGTAATTTAAGAGAAGCAACTGAGCACTTTAGATTTATCAGATCAACAACAATGAAAAGGGGTTTAGCTCAAATGGCCTTCAGTGACACAGTGAACTATGTTCACAATGGTAGATTTTAAGGCTATTCAATCTCTGGTTGGGCTCTGAAGACACTTATTCATTATCAGGTGATTAATGTCAGGGACTTTTATGGACACATGAGGATAAAAAGGTATTAAAAACTGGATATTTATATCCTGGATCACAGTTTGATGTAAAGGATAAAGGCTGCAAGATACTCCACAGACATAGTACCAGAGGATCTTACTGTGACTAGCACCACCACATGCAGCAACACTGTTTCTCTATGACACACAATAATGATTAATTTCAGGAGCATAAGCTCAATATGGACCAGTCCACATTACTACATTACACCAGTGGGGATTTTCTTTCTTTATTTACTCCCTGTTGCTTTTTCCTGTTAGTCTTGTTGCTCTGCTCTGTTAGATCTGCATTTCTGTCAAGTTCCTATCTCTTCTTACTTGTCCTTAGTAAGGATAAGACTGGGATATTTTCATGATTTCCAGCTTTTGAAATGCAGCTTGTAGGTGGCGTGAGGAGACAAAATAGTAGAGAGTTACACTAGGAAGTTTTGGGAACAAACAAGCAAATAAGAACAATATATGCTCATGATTCCTTTTGATTTAGAAGCTCAGTGTATTTTTCCAGATGATGGATTGCTCCAGTTCAGAAGATGAACAAACTCAACACAGAGACCTTCAGTAATATGTTAAAGATTCTTGAAACAGTACCGAAACCCCACTCTTCCCCTCTTTATCCATTTGATAGCCATCTAGACAACATCTGAACAGAACAGACAGACAAAGAAAGACGTAACTATTTTATGCACTTTAAACAATTTTAAGAACTAAAAATGCCAAACAGTATGGATTGTCCTAATCCCAAATCTGGGCTACAGCTATTTACACATTCAGAGGAGTTGGACCCAGGACTTTGTGTCTGCCTTACTGTATAGCAAAGGCTTCAACTTTGAAAACTACTTATGAAGAATTCAAAGTAGACTTAATTTATAGGTATGTAACTAAATTATTTTACATTTAATTATAGAATAAAACTTTTTTATGAGGAATTCTCATTGGGAAGTTTTGCATTTTGAGAGCTTGTATCACCTGATTAGCACAGAAGACAAGGACAATTGTGGGCAAGGAAATTAACTAGCCTTTTTAGATAAAAAAACTAAGCAGATAAATAGTAAATAGCTTTGATTTTTATGTTCTATTCATCCAGTTTTATTGTCAACATGTCCATGTCACTAATGTCCCAAACAGGCATAATTCAGTTACCTGGCCATGATTACTTCACAAACCCAGGGAAAAACAAAGTCATCTTTTAAATCAGAATCATTAACATTAAACATGAAGTTAAAAAAATATTTAGTAGATTAAAGTCAAGACTCTGAAGATCAATAATCAAGGAAGAAATGGGCAAGACAAAAAACATGCCAAAGTTAAGGCATATAGTTCATAGAAGGCCACCCAAACTGTTCTCTACCTCTTCTAATGAGGTAGCATGTTGAAACAGTCCTCAAGTCATACCAAAAGTGATAAGACTTTACCTGGGAATCAGAAGGGAAAGTCGTTATATGATCCAAAACCATAGTGCCAGTCAGTATTTTAGCAATGTTTACTTTCTCATAAAGCATAGACTGAAAATTTATTATTTCTTTTCTGCTCACGTGCATACTTTGGCCTACAGACTTCTTGCACTGTGTTTGACAGTGATCTTCAAAGCACTTCAGTTACTCAACAACATGTATGAAGGGATTTGACATCCTGGGACAAGATACAGGAAAATAAACAAAAAAAACCACAACAAAACTGAAGATGAACTTTGAAATTATCAACATTCAAGCATGAGTTTGAAACTAAACACTGCCAGCCCTTAGTAATGTCCACAAAGTACTATAGACTGTTACACTCAGAAAGAAATAAAATTAAGGTAATGGCTTTCTAACTCTGATAAAAGAGTGACCTATCAATTAAGAAAAGTGGAGGACAGGTTGCTCAAAACTACCAAACTTCTTTTTCAAAGGCCACAAAAATAATTTCTGAAACTGTAGACTGATACAGTATTTTAGAGGTATTGAAATTATTGCACTGTGATTTTTGTATTCACTTGATCTCTTGAAATCTCATTAACAATGCTGAACAACAATCAGATAAATGCACATCTCTCCCTTTCATTATCTTGTTCTTTCATTAAAGCACTTCTGTATAGGTTTCTTAACTTGCATGGTAATTTTAAAATGGTTTTTATAATCAATTTTGTATGGGGACTGAGTTTTAAATTTGGACCCCGAAGTACCACACTTGCAATTTAGTCTAATAAAGGCAAGCAACATGTGATTTTATTCAGTCAGTCCAACTTTGACAGCACACTTGCCTTTCAACTTGACTTCCAAATCCTGCTTTTGGACAGCACACAGAAGAAAAAGTCACTGTGTTCCTCAGGAATTGAAGATCTGAGTATCTTTCAAGTTATGACTCAGCTTCTAATCAAGGGATAGTTAATAAACCAAAAAATTACATCAAGAAAAACAAATTATTTTCAGAAAACTTTAAAGGACCAAAATAATCCTAAAGGAATCCAACCCATACAGCAATAGATTCCTGTATGATCATCGTATGTGTCCAGAGGAGGCTGTGCATAATGTGAGGAAAATACAGGAAGTTAAGTTAGATCTACTTTAAAGTAGTGCATAATATGAAACATACTAAAATTCAGCTTCAATGTTACAGGCAACACTTACAGAAGATAAGGACACTATTAAATTCTCTGTGCAGCCTCTCCAATCACAGATTTGATTTACTCCCAATATTTGTTGTCACTATGAAATCTAAAAATTAAGGTGAATCCTGAAAATGTTTGACAACACAGAATTTTCAAGGACATTTCAGCCTAACACAGACAAGGTCAGAACAAGTCAAACCAAACTTCTGCTATCAATGCTTGAGTTCAAAGCATATTGATCCTGAAAATATGAGACACATACAATCTGTTCATGTGAAGTCAGGCAGTAATGGCTGTACACCTTACTGGAAGCCTTCATTTGGACATTCCAGTTGGTGCTTTCCTTCTGCTCATTAGTTGGGGGCAGGAGGAAACATGTTCTGAATTGCAAGTACGTTACACAAAAGATCAGAATAAGAGAATGGAGAAAGACTAATGCTGCTATGTCTGCTAAAGAAAACCAAGATGTGCTAATTGGTTTTGTCAGAAGACAGAAACAGGTGTTCTCTTTGGGCCTATAACAAAGACCTGAAGGCTTTTTGGCTGATTTGTGGTACAATCTCCACTGGTAACAAATAATCAAGCTACACAAGGGGCTGTAAAAGGAGTAATCAGTCCTCATTATTGTTTTAATACATGCAGAAAATAAGTGACCCTATTCTAAATATTAAATTATTAACTTAATTATGAATGTTTTTAATTGTGCTATTCACTACAATATCTGAATGCTTGAGAAAAACAGAATTTATCTTCACATTTCTACTGCCAGGAAAAGGCAGGAGCTCTGAAGTTTGGAAGGCAGCAGGGTTTCACCTAATTTAGATATTGGCAAGCAAAGCCTTACAGGAGTGCTACCCAGAGATGAGTGGTACCTGTTTTATCAGAGTAATTATCATTCTTATGGCTATTTCTATGCAAACTCTCAGTTTTTGATGGATTCAGTAGCTGCTGTGTATATTTAGCACTTTCTTTGGAACTCTGACTTATGGTTAACAGGGGTAAGTTACACTTGTCATGACAGAGAGAATTCTCCCACTCAGGAGCCAACTGCTTTAACCTAGCAATACACTTTGTCTTCCTGTGAGCCCTTCCTTCATTCTCTGCATGTCCTCCACATTAGATGTAAGCAACACCAAATTTCTGCAGCAATAAATGAAGCGTAGCCCATATTCAAAGATAATAAATTATAATTTAAAATTATAAATACCCATCAGAATTTTCATAATGGTGTACAAAAATTAAAGGATAAAGAATCTTTACTTTGCAGCAACTGCCCTTCCATGGAGCGATCTATAAGGTATACTGAATGAGGTTGAGCCTAACAGAAAAAGTATTGTGTCATCACATTATTAAATGTGAGATGATATGAAAAAACTCAAGATAACCAAGTGGTGTTTTACAGAATTTAAAAGCACCAGCTGTATTTCATTATATGGCAACACAATGACATTGAATCATCAGTGGGGGTTTTATCTTAAACAGCATAAATCTCTATCTTTGAGCAAACAGGCAGCCAGAACTGGCAAGTACTTCTGAATTGAGACCAACTTTACAGTTCTAATTGTAACGGAAAAATAGAAAAACATATTTTAGCAATGACCTACTCATACACTTGCTGATAGCATGTCAGGACCTCCTGTGCACTCCCCCCTTCTAGGATTGTAGCTGGCTGTGCAAAGCCAGTTTGCTGATTAGAGCCATTGTGAAGAGAAAGCTTTGTGGGGAGGCCTCAGCAAGGGCTCTCCCCTTCCTTTTGGAGCTGCTTGTATATGTGACTCTTGTCAGTGGGCTCCACATGGGCTTGTCGCAGGCCTGTGGTATTCATGTCTGTGCCTGGCCACGTAGGCCATTGCCTGGGAACTCTGATGCTGGCCCACAGTCTGACCACCCTGAGACATCATCACTTTCGACTTGCCTATCAGTCTGGACAAGATCTGTTTGTTGTTGTGGGATTTTTTCGTCAGACCTGCTCTGTTCTTTGAGAACTGTGGAACTGCACCACACTGGGGACAGCATGGCCCTTCCAGGCAGGCAGGTACCTGTCACCACAATCCCTGACTTTGTGGAGCAACCCATGTTGCCCCTGCCAGAAAAATCTCTCAGGCACTTTGTGTTTTCTTGCAGTCACAGGAAGAGAACAAAATTTTCTTACCAGTCCAGCCGGTCTTTTCACCAAACATCTCTTTTGAAGCATTTACACTTTCTGGCTTTTGTTCCCTTTGTTTCAGGATCAAACTTTGTCTAGCTGGAAGGAGAAAGGCAGAAAGGGAGAGAGACTCATTAGCAACACAGGAGAGATGAGCTCTCAGTTTGGTACCAGCACACTCTTCTGCTCAAACTCTTATGAAGAACCATGTAAGGGAAAGTGTAGCTTTCCCTCTGTAGTCTCTTGGTTTCTCTCTTTAAGTTGTACTTACAAAGTCTATGCTATGCTAGGATCTATCAGGGAATTCAACATTGCAGTAAAAAGCTATTCAACTGGAGAAAGCTGCTTCTGAGTATATTAAGACACAGTTTAGCCAAATTTTGGGAAATGCTGGAAAAATACAAGTAACATCCAAGAAATCCATCAACATTTTGCAAAAAAAATTCTTAGAAGATATAGGAATATGAGGTCCATTAACTTCCATCTTCAATTGTGCTGCCATCCTTGCTATGGAGTTAGGGAAAGCTCATATTTTGTTAATAATAAAGACACATCCAAATTCTCCAAACAGGAAACAGAATAAGAGTAAATCAGTCTCCTTTCTTCATTAATGTGTGACTGTGACTGTTGGACTAGAACTATTTCTAATACCTTAGAGCATAGTTTTGATCCCCTCACTACAAGGACACTGAGATGCTGGAGTATGTCCAAAGAAAGGCAACAAAACTGCTGAAGGGTCTAGAGACCAAGTCTTATGAGGATCATCTAAGAGAACTGGGGATTTCTAGACTAAAGAAAAGGAGGCTGAGAGGAGACCTTATAACTGTCTACAACTACGTGAAAGGAGGGTGTAGCAAGGTGGGTGTTGGTCTCTTTTCCCAAGTAACAAGTGATAGGACAAGAGGAAATTGTCTCAAGTTGTACCAGGGAAGGTTTAGTTGGGATGAAAGGTTTGTCAAGCACTACAACAGGCTGCCCAGAGAAGTGGTCAAGACACCATCTCTAGAGATATTTGAAAGCCATGTAGATGTGGTGCTTAGGGACATAGTTTAGAGGTGTACTTGGCAGTACTGGGTCAAAGGTTGGACTTGATGACCTTAAAGGTCTTTTCCAACCATAATGATTCTATGATTAATTTTTCACAGGAGTCTTTCATTGTCTACTTTTTCATTCTTATATCTTCATGCATTTAAAGTAGGCTATCTACATAAGACGTTAGCAGGAAGTATCTGTTAGGAAACATGTAACAGTCACCATCATCGTTCTTTGCCCAGCAGTGAACTGTGTGAGGTACTACAATCTTTACCACATTCTGACTGCAGAACTCTATCACAGGACAGAAAACATGTTCATCATGTTTCTTCAGATCAATTACTTCTGTTAATATTTTATGTTAACAAATAATATTGGGTGCTTTCCTTATATGGTTACATTATAGCTCTCATTCAAGCCTCAGATGAATCCTTGCTTTCTAGTGATTTTGATGACAGTCACACAGAATGAAGGCAAGACAGTTAAATATATACTTTCTCACAATCCAGAAACTAGAGGGCATCCAAAGAAATTTCTAGGTACCAAATTTAAAACCACACTACATAATAAACTTTCCATTTCATTGACACAGTCAGCAGTTGAGGCCAAAAGTCTGAATGAGTTAAAAAAAGAACTGGACAAGAATCAAAGAAGACAGGTCCACTAGAGACTTTTAAACACAATGGACAAATAACACCCTCTGGGTCAGAAAGTCTGGCCTGTTAATGCCTTAAACTAGGATGTTTCAAAAGAGTATTGTTCTGTGCCTGCCCTGATTCTTGTTCTCCCTCTAAACACCATCTATGAGCTACCATCAAAGCTACCATCAAGATAAACAGGTTCTGGTCTCAGCCTATATGACATGCTAATTTCAAAGGAAATAAAAACTGGAAAATGAGTGCATTTTTCCCCATTTAGTGATGTATTTTACTTATTTGAAAGTCTTTAGGGTCATCACTGGGGGTAATAATAAAAGGAAAACATTAAGAGAAATAGTAAGCTTATTCAGTAAATTTGTGTTATTTCAGTAAAACTGAATATAATGCTATTGTTTGAAGAAAATAGCAAAATTAAATGGCACACACAGGACTGCAAAGACAGATCATGTCAATGGTATCTATGAATACACTGTCAATTATCATTACACCTGTCACAGATGGTAAGACTGTTAATCATTTTGTAGCAATAGTGAATTTATTGCCCACAGCAAAATGTCCAATTAGCCTTGTCCTCTTCTAGTAATAAAAAAACAACTCACTGCATTTTGTTTTGAAGATTCGAAAGCTCTCTGAAGATGTTTTCTTCTCAGGTATGTAGAGGGGAAGAGCATCTGCAGGGTTAGAAAAGCACAGTCAGAGCTAACAGGGTCCTGGAGCCATGATACAAGAGCAAAAAAAATTATATACCAAGTGTCATGCCATCCTCAGTCTAACTTGAATTGTTGTTTAGAAGTGCTTGGGACAAGAATCCCACCCCCATTCTAATACTGTACCTATGCTGGCTGCAGACACTTTTTTCAGCAGAGCAATCTAGCCTTAAAGACTACCATCTTGGTAGCAAAAGCATTGACCTTTTCAGGAACTGAATACATTGGTGCAGTAAGACTCTTTCACAGCAAAACATTGATTATTCTACCTGCTGCCTATCTCTGAGAGTAATACTACATGCAAAATTCATGTAACTTCAGTTGTAGGGTTTTCTAAAAATAAAGTCTTTTTCAACAAATCATTCTCAGTCCTCCTCTGCAATTTCACTAATTAAAGTCCCAGCAGTCAGGTGACAGGTTTCAGGTTGCAACCGAGCAATTTAATGTAAGTTTCATATAAAGTGTTATTATAATTCCAGACAACCATTTAATTGCATTATAGGTCCTAGATCATTGCAGTAGTTTTCAGAACTCATTTCCCCACTTGTTTGTCCTGAGACTTTGAGCTCACTGGCCTTCTTCAGGGCTTTTTCAGGAGACTAGTGTCACACATATCTCTAGCATCCTTCTACTAAACAGTGTATTGTCACAAATTATTTTTTCTGCCCCACTGCAGCTTGAGTGTCTCTGATCCCTGCATCATTTCTTACACTTCTCACAAAGGACAGATTTTCCTGCTTGTGCTTACACCACCTATACAAAACTGCCATCAGGCACATTGTCTTAGTTCACTTGTTCCAAAAGTGGACAAATGTGGATGCCTCAAAAAGAGTGAAGAAACAGGGAAGGTATGTAGTAATGCCCTAAGTATTTACTAAGTCACCATCAGTTGGCAGAATAGAGACTTCCTGAGCAGGAGTTGTTATCATAGTATGTAAGAGTCCACAATGGACCTCTCTTCCACAAAATATGGGATTGCTGAATTTTCATCTTATGTGCAGTTTTACCATGAACATCATCCCACAGAGCAAGTTCCACAGCTTTGTTCTATGTTTTCTAAGGTATTGTCTCTTTTTTGTTTGGTTTGCCAACTGATAGCTTCATCTAATGCCACTTGGTTTGTGTATTGGAGAAGAAAGTCAATAATTGTTCCATGATTACTCTTTGCTCTGGTTTATTGTACATAATCAGAAAGTGGTCCTTGAGACATCTAGGTTGAAATTGGCTGGTATACTCTTACACTTTTCTGCAGCATTAGCTACAGTAACATATTTTTAACAAAGTGGCCTGCAACATCTAGAGAAGTTTTACTGACTGAAAGTAGAGCTCTGGAATGTATTAAAGTTACTTTGGAAGTTTTCTTTGAAAGATCTGAGGTTTCCTGAGTTGATGCCTTTAATATAAGGCAGGAACAGTTTAGTCTGCTTTGTCCTACATGGTATTTAATTTTATCTGCCTTTGTCTTTTCCCTGGGGAGTAGATGAGAGGTGACCATCACAAGCCAGTGTCAATAGGATGCTAGAGGTTAATGAGATAGATATGGATCCATAACTCCTAGAATGCAATGGATAAGATAACCAATAAGATTCAACAAAGTGGTTCATCTCCCATTGCCTATGGTAGTCAAGAGAGGGCTGGCAAAGGACACCTGAGTGACTGTTACACCATAGCTCTTGATCACTACTCACTAACCCAGCTAGATGCCCTTGCATGGGATCTATTCTTTTCTTAGTAACCACTAAGACAATTAGTTAGGGGTGCACCCTGTAAAGGAAGGGGACAGCATAATCCAATGGAGACAGAGAGAGGGGAAAATGATGCATTCAAGAGGTAAGGCTGAAATAACTGCTTCAAGCATCCCACTTAAATAGATGGGTTCCTCAGCTGCAGAGATGCAGCAGTAGAAGCAATTTGTGCAAGGAGCACTTCAATGCAGCTCATGATTTCGGGAATTTAATCTCCATATATCTCCCTAATTTATTTATTTTTAATTGAAAAGAGAGTTCATAAATATCTAAGATAAATGAGTGAGTGAAATAGATAGTAGGGCTATTATGCCAAAAATACACATATATATATATAAGCCAGCTGGCCTAGAGACCCATTCCCACTACAAGAGCCCAGAGCGTTGCTGTATGGTGTTTCCTGAAACCCTGTCTTCCAGTACCTCAAGGGGCCTACAGGAAAGCTGGGGAGGGACTTTTTACAAGGGCTTGTGGTGAGAGGACAAGGGGTAATGGATTAAAACTGGAAGAGGATAGATTTAGGTTAGAAGAAGACAGTTTAGGTAGGAAGAAATACTTCATTTTGAGGGTGGTGAGTCACTGCCCAGGGAAGCTGTGGATGCTCCCTCCCTGAAAGAGTACAAGGCCGAATTGAATGGGGCTTTGAGCAAACTGATCTAGTGGGAAGTGTCCCTGCCAGTGCTGGGAAGTTGGATCTAGGTGATCTTTAAGGTTCCTTCCAAACCAAACCATTCTATGATTCTATGATTTTAACAATTGTGGACAATCCTTTATATGTAAATACTCAGATCACTATAAAATATGCAGATAACATGAGAATCTCACATGACAGTTGTGTTTCTGTCTGATTCATTAATTCTTTATTGCTCTTTTAGAGGCTAGATTTTAAAGATATGTAATTTTTAATTTATATGTATCTATGTTAATTTTTTAAATCCTAGAACAGGCATGTAAGAATGGAATTAACAATGCTTCTTGCCCTGCCACTTATTTAAAGTAACCCTACATCTGGAGCATAATATTGTAGGGGTAAAAAAATCACCTGCAATTATTATCCTTATAAAGCTACACGCTGCTGAATAACAGCAATATTAGCAGATCAGAGAATAATCCTTTGGTGTTTTGAAACTATTGCACCATAGACTTAAACTTCTAAGATCCTTTCAACATGTTACATCATCAAAGTATGTATTTCATAGCTAGAGACCTGAGAGAAACTGCTCAAGTCCTTTGACCTCAAGGAAGCATTACCACTTTAAATCAGGAAGAAAATGACCCTCTTAATGACAGTTCTTGGGTTCCATAAACACTTTGTTTCTTTCCTCCAGGGGAGTGACTGAATATTTTGTAACTATTTTAGATACTGATTAACAAGTCATAATTGAGTATATGAAAACTGCCTAGAAAAGAATTCTCTGGCAGATTGGGTAATTTGAGGGTTTTAGTGTACTTTGTGCACAAATTAGAAAATTAGCTTACATGCCACCTGAAAGAGCAAGAAATATACTTCTTTAGGCATATTGTGTTGAGCAGCCAACATTTGAAAAAACGTTTTACAGCTTTGAAATGAAACAAAAGTACTTGATTTTAGGCACCATCACCTGCAACTCAGAGTTTGACCACAGTTACCATTCAAGGGAGTACTGGTTTAATGTTTATATTCCTGAAAATGACAAAAGCCCTTGCCTACAAGCTCTGTGCATTAATTTACCTTTCCAAAGTTCTATACCTGGACATTGTAACAGACAGGGAGACACACAGTTCCACTCGCCATCCTACTCCACTGGCTAAAACCTTCCAAATAGACCCTCCTCAGGACTGCAGTCCTGAAAAAATAGATATTTAAAATGGCTAGCTTTACGTTAGCATGCACTGCAAGCTAATAGGTAAAATAAAATAAAAATTCTTGTATCTTATGCAGCCCATGAGTAAATTTCAAATTCCATGATGTGCCACTTTCTGAGATGAACAGGAGTAACTGTGTAGCGCTGTAGTCAATTGAGATTCCTTTCTTAAGTTATGCCAGATCAATAAGGCATATAAGCATGCATTAACTCTCATTAAATAAGATGTGCAAAGAGCTTGCTGGCTAGGTTTACGTTAGCATGCACTGCAAGCTAATAGGTTTCTTTTTACCATGTTCAAAGCAGCAGGACTTTAAGTACATTTCAGTAGACAAAAAATTACACAAAGAAACTTCTTGGTCTAAGATTATACTTTCAAAAAAAACCCCTACTAAACAACACACAACACTATTTTAAAAATATAAAGCCTTATATGCAATTCTGGTATACAACTCAAATAACAGACCAAAACACATACTTAAGTTCCTTTTTGTTCTGGCAGAAGGCTTCTATCCTGTGCACCAGATAAAACATTTCATTCTGGCCCTGTGAGAGTTGGAGAGAGATCTGTTACCAAAATGGAAGGTCAGAATGTGAACTCTGGGTGTATTACCATGAATTATTGACTGAGATTTTCCACTAATAGGATAAATGCTTTAATAAGGGAAAAGGAAAAAAAGAGAAAGAGAAAAAGAAAAAGAAAAAAAAAAAAAAAAAGAGAGAGAGAAAAAAAGCAAAAAAAACCCACAAACAAAACAAAACAAAATTATCTAGCATCACAAAAGGCTAGAAGTGCTATTTTTTTTTTTTTTTTTTTTTTTTTTTTTTCCCCTTGGTGTGCTAGAAGAAGTAGGTGAAGAGGGGCACCATTTCATTGCTTAAGGAATGAGCCTTTTTATACAAGGCTGATATGCATTATCACTCTAGTCACTGAATATACCTAAGTAAGAGTGGGTAGGAAATACACCCCTTTCCCATTTCAGATTACAAATCATTAATTCCAATACCATATGTAATCTGTGTAGACTAATGTACACGCTCAGAGCCCACCAATGACTGTCTTTTCCTCTGTATCCATTATTGAATGTATCTCCCATTCTAGCTTTATTTTGTCCTAGCCACCCTCTTTGCACTGAAGAAAGCAGTGTAGACCAGTGTATATCATTACCTCAGGACTCACTGTGACAAGTCAGTCCATACCATTTGCCATAAACTCAGGGCACCTATGCCTGACAATCACTTTTAGTAACAGAAAACATACACTGACTTTTTGGTCATTACCTTTCCCTTGCTTATGTTTCCTTAATACACAGCTAGGGCCTGAAAGGAGCTAAACAGAGCAGTGTATGGGTTTCTTTTCAGATTTCTGTTGTTGGGTTTTTGGGTTTGGGGCTGGTTTTGTTCTGTTTGAGTTTTCTGGGTTTGGGGAGGTTTTTATTTGTTTGGCTTTTTTGTTTTTGAGGTTTGAGGGATTTTTTTTTTCAGTCAAGCTAATATACATTTTGTTCTTGGTTAAAAATAAAAACATGGAGAAAAAAGTATGGCATTTTGGACACTTAATGAACGTAATCCCCAAGAGTAGGCTTTTCCCCATCTGGATTAGAAAGATTAGAGCAGTTGAGGCTTGCTTTCTACCAATCCATTGCCAACTCTTAGGGTGCAATAGATTTTACCTGGATATTACACAAAAGTAATTTAAAACATTATTAGTAATTTGCAATTGTTGCTACTTTTCTTTGAATGGGATGCTAAAAATACTTTATTGAAGCAGAAAGTTTAGGTCCTGGAATTTTGGATTTTGTCTTTTTTTAATTTTCTGCTCTTTTACAAAGTAGAAGAGATTTTTTTTTTTTAAGGGAAAAAAATGGATTTACTTTTTTTCTGACTTTCATATCAGAACAGCATAAAGCTCAATGCAATATGAAGTGAGTTAACATTTCAGCACAAAATCAGAACATTATTTTTTTGCCAAATATTTTTGTTCTGCATATGAAACTGATTTAGTTAAACAACATTTGAAGTATAAATGTTCCTTTACAAAAGCAAATATTACTTAGCTCTAAATATTGACAGACAAATCAAACTGGATAGATTGTTTGTTAGATTGAATGTTGGATCCATTGACCTTCAAATCTATTATGTTTTCCAACCTATATTCAATTGCCTTGCAGCAACACACTTTCCTTTATTCTCTGTCAAGCAAATACCTGACATACTGTGTGCACGATTATCTAACAAAAGAATGGTTCTTTCCCTGAAGTAAAACATGCAGGTGGGAGGGGAGGAGAGAAATAAAGGTTATTTTAATTTACTCTTGGTTCTTTCTCAGACAAGTTGCTTAGCTCACCATAAATTCATCACCACACAGCTCAGCTATTCCTAGTATGCTGCCTTCAAAAATGTATTATTTATGGATGTAGTCATGGAGTAACTCAAACGTCTGCAACACTTCTGTGACAGACATTCAAAAGGAATACTACACCTTCTCTATGTTTTCTTGTAGTCCTTTCTTAAGCTGATGAAGCAATTGAAGTTAAATGCACCATGATCCCTGTCGCTGCACATCTATGTTCAGAAGATATTACTTAAATTAATAGTCCATATAAACCAGAGAGCTCTGAGGTCTGAGACAGCCTTTATGATTCTTGCTGTCACTGCAGTGAGAGCATATTTAAAAAACCCAAAGATAGGTATAGAAGAAGCAAAAGAGAACCAGCACGATGAACAGGGAAAAGTTAATAGCTAATACAATTGGCCTGCTACATCACATTCAACAGCTCCGTAAAACAAAGTACTATTGGATTACATTTTCTCAGTCGGAGTATTTGTCTGAAATTCTAGAGCCATCTAGACAGGATTAAATAGGATAAGAATGTTGCCCACAATAATAAACATTAAATCCAATGACTGAATGAGAGACAGAGGGTGATCCTGTTTGTGTGTGTGTGTGCGCGCAGGCATGTGCTCTCCCGCACGTGATGGCCTCTATGGGTTTGGGTGATTTGACTGCATTTCTGGTACTGTCTTTTACTCTGCATGCACACAGTCAGACATTAAGTATTTATCATTGTGGAACAGAGCGATGATGCAACTTTGGAGTGCTGGTAACGATCATGTCCAAGCAACTCCCTAATGAAGTACAGATGTGGTTTCAAAATGGAGCAGAAGTACAGGACACGCACATGCGCACAAGCACACATGCATACACACAAAATGCACTGTGGGCTATTTACGTTATGCCTGGTATTGATTATTAGCAGATGGGAGGGGAAAGCAATAACTGACAGATGAACCATATGTGTCTGTTTTAATTTACTCTGTTTTATAGGTTTACAATTCTCTGTCTTCCCTTCTTCTCTCAGAAAACTACGATTTGTTAATGGGAAAAAATGTAAACTTAACATAAGGAGCATCTTTGCATCATAAACCTCCCAGTGCTACACGAGGGGTTGAGCTGTCTTTCTTTACAGGAAAGTGCTTTCCAGCACTGCTTCCTAAAGCCACAGCCAGTACCATGAGAAGGAGATTTTTTTACAGACCAATGAACAAAAAATGGTTTAATAGTGATGAGCCTTGCAGACAATAGATCCTAACTGAAGAAGCTTTGTTTAAGATTCTGCTTTTCACAAAGCTGTTTCAGCCAGCCTCACATAACATACCGAGAAAAAAATCCAGAGATGGCAGATGTCAAGGCATCATTGTAGTCTGAAAACTGGGAGCCCTCAGCAGTGCTTCGAGCTTTAAAGCCTTGGCTCTGGAGGCTTCCTAAATAGTGGCGCTTCCTACAAGAGACAGATATAGCAGCAGCTACAAACTCTCTTAAAGCAACAAAGGAAAATACAGTCTCCCCACCCAGCTGTGACCTTCTGAGACTTGTACATTATGCATTAGAAGGCTTGAGTGGAAATGGATACTTCAGAAAAGCTTAAAAAAAAAAAAAAAAAGGAAAAAATACAAGGTCTAATTAACAACAACAAAAAAATAATAGTTTTTTGATCTTTCTGCTAAAAGTAGATTTGAAACAATGTATTTTCTGTACTCTTTAACCTTTAATTTCTATTGCTTTCTTTTGCAGCCACCTCCATTCCACTTCTGAGGGCCCAGGGCAAACAGCTTTCAGTTGCTCATAGGTTTTATTTATATATATGCACCATTATAGTTCTCTAACTTTTCTGCTTTTCAAATCCATCACTTATGCCTACTGCCAAACAGTTGCTGTAGATTTTTCAGTTCTGTCTAAATCCATATAAGAGCTCTAAAATGAGTGCTTTGAGCACAAAAAATCCCATCTATAGAGCTGAGACAGAATGAAAAGGAACAGTGCAAACTAAGAACTCAGCACTAGAAAGATACATACAACGTGTTTCAATGTTCCATTCATATCTTTTAAGGGTTACAGGGAGATTCCAGAATCAATGGCATTAAAAGACGTGAATTCCTCCTTTCAGTTCTTGAGTCAATGAGAACTGTGATAGCCAGAGCTTGTGACTGGTCAGAGTTTTGTCTCTCAATTTTGTGACCCTTTCCGTGCAATCTTGGACATCTCAAAAAAGCAAAAAAAACCCACAAACAAAACAAAACAAAATTATCTAGCATCACAAAAGGCTAGAAGTGCTATTTTTTTTTTTTTTTTTTTTTTTTTTTTTTTTCCCCTTGGTGTGCTAGAAGAAGTAGGTGAAGAGGGGCACCATTTCATTGCTTAAGGAATGAGCCTTTTTATACAAGGCTGATATGCATTATCACTCTAGTCACTGAATATACCTAAGTAAGAGTGGGTAGGAAATACACCCCTTTCCCATTTCAGATTACAAATCATTAATTCCAATACCATATGTAATCTGTGTAGACTAATGTACACGCTCAGAGCCCACCAATGACTGTCTTTTCCTCTGTATCCATTATTGAATGTATCTCCCATTCTAGCTTTATTTTGTCCTAGCCACCCTCTTTGCACTGAAGAAAGCAGTGTAGACCAGTGTATATCATTACCTCAGGACTCACTGTGACAAGTCAGTCCATACCATTTGCCATAAACTCAGGGCACCTATGCCTGACAATCACTTTTAGTAACAGAAAACATACACTGACTTTTTGGTCATTACCTTTCCCTTGCTTATGTTTCCTTAATACACAGCTAGGGCCTGAAAGGAGCTAAACAGAGCAGTGTATGGGTTTGTTTTCAGATTTCTGTTGTTGGGTTTTTGGGTTTGGGGCTGGTTTTGTTCTGTTTGAGTTTTCTGGGTTTGGGGAGGTTTTTATTTGTTTGGCTTTTTTGTTTTTGAGGTTTGAGGGATTTTTTTTTTCAGTCAAGCTAATATACATTTTGTTCTTGGTTAAAAATAAAAACATGGAGAAAAAAGTATGGCATTTTGGACACTTAATGAACGTAATCCCCAAGAGTAGGCTTTTCCCCATCTGGATTAGAAAGATTAGAGCAGTTGAGGCTTGCTTTCTACCAATCCATCGCCAACTCTTAGGGTGCAATAGATTTTACCTGGATATTACACAAAAGTAATTTAAAACATTATTAGTAATTTGCAATTGTTGCTACTTTTCTTTGAATGGGATGCTAAAAATACTTTATTGAAGCAGAAAGTTTAGGTCCTGGAATTTTGGATTTTGTCTTTTTTTAATTTTCTGCTCTTTTACAAAGTAGAAGAGATTTTTTTTTTTTTAAGGGAAAAAAATGGATTTACTTTTTTTCTGACTTTCATATCAGAACAGCATAAAGCTCAATGCAATATGAAGTGAGTTAACATTTCAGCACAAAATCAGAACATTATTTTTTTGCCAAATATTTTTGTTCTGCATATGAAACTGATTTAGTTAAACAACATTTGAAGTATAAATGTTCCTTTACAAAAGCAAATATTACTTAGCTCTAAATATTGACAGACAAATCAAACTGGATAGATTGTTTGTTAGATTGAATGTTGGATCCATTGACCTTCAAATCTATTATGTTTTCCAACCTATATTCAATTGCCTTGCAGCAACACACTTTCCTTTATTCTCTGTCAAGCAAATACCTGACATACTGTGTGCACGATTATCTAACAAAAGAATGGTTCTTTCCCTGAAGTAAAACATGCAGGTGGGAGGGGAGGAGAGAAATAAAGGTTATTTTAATTTACTCTTGGTTCTTTCTCAGACAAGTTGCTTAGCTCACCATAAATTCATCACCACACAGCTCAGCTATTCCTAGTATGCTGCCTTCAAAAATGTATTATTTATGGATGTAGTCAT
The DNA here is from genome assembly GCF_000747805.2 of Chaetura pelagica. Classification (NCBI taxonomy): domain Eukaryota; kingdom Metazoa; phylum Chordata; class Aves; order Apodiformes; family Apodidae; genus Chaetura; species Chaetura pelagica. Next base: position 2,179,093 of record NW_009954552.1, read on the forward strand.
GGAGTAACTCAAACGTCTGCAACACTTCTGTGACAGACATTCAAAAGGAATACTACACCTTCTCTATGTTTTCTTGTAGTCCTTTCTTAAGCTGATGAAGCAATTGAAGTTAAATGCACCATGATCCCTGTCGCTGCACATCTATGTTCAGAAGATATTACTTAAATTAATAGTCCATATAAACCAGAGAGCTCTGAGGTCTGAGACAGCCTTTATGATTCTTGCTGTCACTGCAGTGAGAGCATATTTAAAAAACCCAAAGATAGGTATAGAAGAAGCAAAAGAGAACCAGCACGATGAACAGGGAAAAGTTAATAGCTAATACAATTGGCCTGCTACATCACATTCAACAGCTCCGTAAAACAAAGTACTATTGGATTACATTTTCTCAGTCGGAGTATTTGTCTGAAATTCTAGAGCCATCTAGACAGGATTAAATAGGATAAGAATGTTGCCCACAATAATAAACATTAAATCCAATGACTGAATGAGAGACAGAGGGTGATCCTGTTTGTGTGTGTGTGTGCGCGCAGGCATGTGCTCTCCCGCACGTGATGGCCTCTATGGGTTTGGGTGATTTGACTGCATTTCTGGTACTGTCTTTTACTCTGCATGCACACAGTCAGACATTAAGTATTTATCATTGTGGAACAGAGCGATGATGCAACTTTGGAGTGCTGGTAACGATCATGTCCAAGCAACTCCCTAATGAAGTACAGATGTGGTTTCAAAATGGAGCAGAAGTACAGGACACGCACATGCGCACAAGCACACATGCATACACACAAAATGCACTGTGGGCTATTTACGTTATGCCTGGTATTGATTATTAGCAGATGGGAGGGGAAAGCAATAACTGACAGATGAACCATATGTGTCTGTTTTAATTTACTCTGTTTTATAGGTTTACAATTCTCTGTCTTCCCTTCTTCTCTCAGAAAACTACGATTTGTTAATGGGAAAAAATGTAAACTTAACATAAGGAGCATCTTTGCATCATAAACCTCCCAGTGCTACACGAGGGGTTGAGCTGTCTTTCTTTACAGGAAAGTGCTTTCCAGCACTGCTTCCTAAAGCCACAGCCAGTACCATGAGAAGGAGATTTTTTTACAGACCAATGAACAAAAAATGGTTTAATAGTGATGAGCCTTGCAGACAATAGATCCTAACTGAAGAAGCTTTGTTTAAGATTCTGCTTTTCACAAAGCTGTTTCAGCCAGCCTCACATAACATACCGAGAAAAAAATCCAGAGATGGCAGATGTCAAGGCATCATTGTAGTCTGAAAACTGGGAGCCCTCAGCAGTGCTTCGAGCTTTAAAGCCTTGGCTCTGGAGGCTTCCTAAATAGTGGCGCTTCCTACAAGAGACAGATATAGCAGCAGCTACAAACTCTCTTAAAGCAACAAAGGAAAATACAGTCTCCCCACCCAGCTGTGACCTTCTGAGACTTGTACATTATGCATTAGAAGGCTTGAGTGGAAATGGATACTTCAGAAAAGCTTAAAAAAAAAAAAAAAAAAGGAAAAAATACAAGGCTAATTAACAACAACAAAAAAATAATAGTTTTTTGATCTTTCTGCTAAAAGTAGATTTGAAACAATGTATTTTCTGTACTCTTTAACCTTTAATTTCTATTGCTTTCTTTTGCAGCCACCTCCATTCCACTTCTGAGGGCCCAGGGCAAACAGCTTTCAGTTGCTCATAGGTTTTATTTATATATATGCACCATTATAGTTCTCTAACTTTTCTGCTTTTCAAATCCATCACTTATGCCTACTGCCAAACAGTTGCTGTAGATTTTTCAGTTCTGTCTAAATCCATATAAGAGCTCTAAAATGAGTGCTTTGAGCACAAAAAATCCCATCTATAGAGCTGAGACAGAATGAAAAGAAACAGTGCAAACTAAGAACTCAGCACTAGAAAGATACATACAACGTGTTTCAATGTTCCATTCATATCTTTTAAGGGTTACAGGGAGATTCCAGAATCAATGGCATTAAAAGACGTGAATTCCTCCTTTCAGTTCTTGAGTCAATGAGAACTGTGATAGCCAGAGCTTGTGACTGGTCAGAGTTTTGTCTCTCAATTTTGTGACCCTTTCCGTGCAATCTTGGACATCTCAGATTTTTTTATTCACTTTCCTTACCCCTAAAATAGGAATAAACACTAGTTCATGCACACCAAGTCCTAGGGAAATTAGCAAAACATTATTAAACTCATAGTTAAAAGCCATACTCCATCTACTCTAGTTCTGCCTGGAAATAATTCTAAAACCACAAAGAAGCTAAGATGGTTGCACTCAATCAAGTAAACTATTCCCACTTGAAAATTTAATAGCCTACTGGAACAAATGGCAAAAGCCTTACTGATTTAACACAGTTAGGATTTCACCCCACTAAACAAAATTCCTAATGGAAGTCCTGCACTTCAAACATTTGCACATTGCAGCTCTGTGTTTTCTGTTTCAGCAAGGTATTTGGTAATTCATGCATGACTGCTGCCTTACAAAAAATATTAGATAAAATATCAGTGTTTGGTAAAATCTGTACAATATACAGTGGTTGACCTTATAATTACGTTTTTTTATAAACAAAATTATGTTCAAATAGAATGGCTGCTTGAGCAAGAAATTTGTTTTCTAGTCTCATTTTTTACAAAAGCTAACAACTTAACACTCTAAAACACACATAATCAAGGTCCTAAAAAACGTTTTAGAAAACATAAGTCCATTTGCAGTATTTGCCTTTCCTCAGACAGCAAGCATAAAGAGTACAGTTTACTATTATGCTGTCAGTTCACCTACCAAGCCTGTGACAAAGCAGGATGGGAAGCTATAGCTCTCAAATCCCAGCCCTATGCATTAGCAGATGAACTACACTGTTTCCTTTTGTGTCCGTGCTGCTTTGATGGTAAGTAAGACTGGAAGCCAACTTAGAAAAAAACCCTATTTTACTGTAAAAGAAGGAAGTTTACAGAAGCCTCCCTGAACGTGATTAACAAAGAGTAGTATCTGACTGCTTCTCTTGTCATTGGAAGCTCTGCCTGTGATGACTCCTGTGCCCAGGACTAAAATTTACACCTCTGTGAAGAGACAGGATCACATCCTTGTGATATAGCCTTAGTGATTCACAGCTGGAAGAACCTTGGAAAGAAACAGAGCTGTAACAAGGCCCTTTAGTTTCAGCCTAATGATAATGCAACCATGCACTACCTCTGGCCCTGCAGAGTGAAAGAGTTAATAGATGCAAGGAGACTTTACTTAGATTTTCAATCTCTGTTGTGATATAAAGGAAGAAAAACAGACTCAGGTTAATATATAAAATACAGGCAAAAAGGCACACTGGGAACCAGAGTTAAAATCTTTAAACTCCAGCCATGAAGTACAGTCACATGTCAAATGACTTTCCCTGACAGCAGACAGAAAATATGCTTTCTTTGGAAAGCAGCTTGGAGAGCAAATTCAGTACAGAGCCTGTCCAGGTAGATTTCTTTCAGCTTTATGGATGTCCAAATCCAAACATGCACCCTGAGAAGTAAAATTCAGAAATGCTAGGTTTCATACTGCTTTCACCAAACCAGAAAATGCAAGAAATTTTTAGGATGGTTTTGCTCCAAAGTTTCCCCTCTGCATTTTAACTCCAATGTTAGGTAAATAATCACAATATCTGAGTGGGATTTAAAAGTTAATGTAGAAACAAATCCTTCCTTATACAGTACAGGCAGAGGCCATGTAATTTGCCTACTTAAGATGCTATATGCAAGGTACTACACAAATGTTCATATTTCATCTGTGTTGATAGAGCCTCAAGTGGAGATTGAATGTATTTGGTAGCTCTGTTGGATTTCTTCTTAGCTACCTCTTTATCAGGAAAAAGCAATACCACTTCTGACATCAAGCAAACATGCCACCTACATGACCACGTGCCAGTGTATTGTGCAAACTTGTGGACACCTCCTTGAAACTAACATGTAACTATGTTAGAAATGTTTAGCTTGATTAGTTATACTCGTTAAATGCAACGGTGAGCATCTGATTTGTAAAAATCATTCTTATGTTGCCTGATGTCCTGCCTTGGTGTTCTGACACACCTGTAACAATGGATTAAAATTAGATGAACCAGGTGTCCCTCTGCAGCTTCCTGACAGATGCTGCTAGGCACTGATATTGGACCTAAACCAAAGTTCTGGGCAATAACCCCTTCAACTGTCCAATTTTAATCCATTGTCACAAATCTGCTGGATACCATAGAAGCAGTTATATTGTCCAAAAGTGCTTTTGTCACTATAGCTTATTTCACACATTGAGCCACTGTAAACTATGCTAGCCCTAGCACTTTTTTGCTAGTATAACTATGATTCCATTAGTAGAGTTTTATTGGGAAAGTTATCCAGTAAAGCTGTCCATAAAGCCAGGTCTTTCATTACAAATGAAACTGCTAACAGGTTTAAATTACTACTAGCCAGCTAAGTTAAGTTGCTGAAATGAACGGACCATTTGCACCTCTCAGAACTACTGCTGCAAGCTCTTTGCTTTGTGCCTTGTGATTCAAGTTTCTGAGGTCTTCTCTGCAATCAGAACTCATAAAAACTTCATTATTTTTCAAAATCCAGAGGACCAAGCTAATGCCATAATTTACTGCCACTTCCAGGGTTACCACAGGCACTTACCTGCAAGAACCTCAAAAATCCCCTAGGTTTTCTGAAAAGTTCCCAAGCTCCTGCTCTGCACAATAAAATGCAGAGGTAGTACAGAGATAATTATACATATGTATGTAGAGAAAGAATAATCTCATGGTAAAAGATCAAGTTCTCCTAAACATGACTTTGGGCAAATATTTTTTCTTGGCTATGAAAAAGATTGCAAAATACAACAATTGTGCTCTTCCTGGATGCTGGTTTCAGGTTTTTTGGTAGAAAATTGCGGAAGCCCTGCCAAGGCAGTCCTCGGGACTCTTAGCTGAGGCTATTGGCTACAAGATCAAAGAGGCTATGCTGCAGGTATACATTTGGACCCAAAAAAAAGGTACCATGGCAGCTCCTGAGAAAGGAGAAGACCGTGCATTTGAAAGTCTGTGGCAGAAGCAAGATGCATGCTGAAATACAGACATTTGATCATGCAAGAGACATAGCCCTGGTGTGCTTTGGGACAGCTCCAAGCTGTATTCAGGTCACGTGATGGTTTTGCTGCTTTTCAAAAATCAGGACAGCTCTATTTGCCTTGGGTTAACTGCTTCACATGTTCCTTGCATACACGTGATCTCATGTAGCTCTTTACTAAGATGTCCATTTTGTAGGAAAAATAAGAGCAAAAAATTACATAAAGTAAAAAGCCACAAGTTCGGGCATTTGAAGGGTTTTTTAAATAAATACATATTAAAACAAAAACAACTACAGGCTTCCTGAGTAATCAAAACCTTGGCTTATTTGGACTTTTTAATGTGATAGACTGTGAACTACATGGAAAGATATTTCCAGACACTGGAAAGACCTTAAAAAATCAGAGGTTAGGAAATTCATGTAGACAGCAAGAAGGGACTCCTGCTTTCCCATATAAAATGAAAAAAAAACAAACTACCATAACAAGAGGCCTGACCTTTCTCTTCCATGGACACTGAGCACAGAATTATAGTCCTGTCTCACTTGCTTCATGCAAACAAAGAGTAAAGCCCATGAACGGAGGTACCCTGGCCCAAATTCTCTTCTGCTGGCTTTCATCAGCCGCAGTGTGCTCACCCGGGCTCTGAGTAATGCTGCGTAATTGATGGCTATTAGCACCCTGGAGCATCACGGCCTGCTAAATAACAGCATTCACAGCAGCTGGGAAGAAAGGGATTCTTGTTAAATAAATATGACCGGAATTAGAAGGCAAGGATTTGGACTAAAGCTAGATATTGCAAATGTATATTTCTGACAGCTCGTTCTCTTGCGCTAAGTGCTTCAAAATGTGCAAAAATGTGTATTTATTCAGGACAGCTGGATCCCTGTGCCATCAAGTGTTTCTGAGACCGTGTTGTTACAGTTTGAGAGCTACTATGTTAATTTGGTGCTGTGTGTTTGAAAACTGTTTGCTAAAACAAACAAACAAATCAAAACAAAGAAAAATAAAGATTTTTGTTACTGCCTTGTTTCAAAAGGCAATGCAAGCATTCCTGAAGGTTACAGAAAAAGATGACAGGAGGAGTGTTTTGTCAGAGAATTTCACATTTTGAGAGTTACGAGGCCTGGAGACAGTAGAAACATCCACAAGAATGAGGCAGAATAAAATCGAAATACAGAAAACAGATCAGGCTTGCTACAAGGCCTCAAGAAAAGGTGAAGAACACTGTTAATCTATTTTGGATTTCATGTAGCTCACACAGATTAGCTATTTGTTGGGTTTTGCCCAGACATGGCCCAATAACATTTGACAGTTTCACTTTGAGATGACTTATAGTCAAATTTACAGTCAAATATAGTGACATTCTCACACCTGATTCAAAAGCTTATTACACAGGCCCAGCTCAGACAGTGAAGAATTGGGCTAAAACAATGTGAGTTCACAAATAAAATAAAAACTGCTGTGTTTCCCCCCCCCCCCCCTTTTTTTTTTTTTTTCTTCCTTCTAGACCTATTCTGCTGGTTTCGTAAAATGCACAGATTAGACAGATGTAAGAATTTTACAGAGATGGCTCTCAATGTAAACCCAAGATATCTGTGCTCATCTCTCTTCGGCACAGTTATGCACACCTTCCTGCCTTTTGCACTCCAGCAACTCTCTCTGCTTTCAGCGTTTTCTGTACAGCTTTATACACCTATGTCTGGCTCTTACAGAGTTGGTCAGCAGTAAGTATTTTGATCACAGTAGTTTTCAAAGGCATGGGCAAAAAATTTCATGATACATTTGACTATTTCTATCACAGGGCTAACCCAAAAGATGTACCTGTTCCAGTACATCAGGTCAGCTTTAATCTTACCTTCTTTCTCTGAGTATACCTTACTCTCACTGAACCAAAACACTCTGCTCCTAGGTGAGTGGATGGGGAGAGCGATGGAAAAAGTGTTAGCTCAGTTTGCTAATGACTTGAGCTGGTCAACTTGATGACAGATTTTGGCAAATTTTGAAAATTATTATAGTAGTAACTGTCCCATGTTACATCAAAATTGTTTCCATCTAAACTTAATAGCATACATTAAAATAACCTGCTTTCTAAAATAATATTAATTTCTCAGGTAGTGCTTGGGAAAAAAAAAAGGGAAAGCCAAAACAACTGTTCTTTCACTGTCTACAAAGCAAATGATACAGTTTACTAAGCTATGCTGAGGGCATAAATCATATTTTGGTTTTGTCTACTTCTTTTTCATGGATTTGTGGCAAGTTGGGGGTGGAATGTTCATAAAGATTCCTTTGCTTATCAAATAATAGTAATTAATAAATAATCTGGAGTGAATGTCTTTTGATGGTAAAAAAATTACACTAACAAAAGTGCAAATAAATGAGAAACAGATGTTTCAATTCTCATTGGAAGTGAGACTAGATTAATGTGATGATGTCACTGCAAACAACTGCAAGTGCACAAAAAACTGTTTACTTGCACAGACAGTATTGAAACCTAGAGGAATTTTACTGTGCAGCATTTGTAAGGTGCATTTTATTCTTCAAAGTTCTTTATAAATATTAAAAGTTGTTAAAATTCACATTCTAAAACTCTCTAAGGTCCTTCTTTCCTATTTGAGATTATTCAAATTAGGAAGCCTCTTTAGAAGCAGATTATACGGATTCCAAGAAAATAACTTGTTCATGGATAAGCAGGAGGTGAAGATAAAAGCCAGCACTGGGTGTCAACCTCCCATCTGCTCAGGTTTAGGTTAGACTGAGCTACTTTTTCCACTTGAATCGTGTTTTCAGTGATAATGGTTCTTACATTAGGCCTGTCGCTGAGTTTCTGATAATCATTCCATCTGATTGTTAAGAGACCTGCCTTCAACATGCAGAAGCAACAGCTTTTAGCGTAAGCAGTGCCATTATAATTCATTATTAACTCCGCTGACAGTACCTAGATATGCACAGCATCATGCAGTGGTTTGTGTTGGAAGGGACTTCAAGTCAAATCCCCCTGCAATGAACAGGAACATCTTCAACTAGATCCTGTTGCTCAGAGCTCCATCCAGCCTGACTTTGAGTGTTTCCAGGGTTGGGGCTTCTACCACCTCTCTGGGCAACCTACTCCAGTGTTTCATCACCTTCACTGCATTTTTTTTTTTTTTTTCCTTATATCTAGTCTGTCTGCACCATGACCCACGCTGGTGCCCCATGTGCTAAGGATCAGACAAAATAATTGTTCAGTAGTGCAATTTGTTCCAAATTAACAGATCTACTGGGAACAGGCAGTCACAAAGAATAAGTTGCTTCTTCAGATTTAGCCATGTCCTTGAGACATTGTAACTTGCCCACATAGTAAAGAAACCCAAGAGTAAACCAGTGTGGGTGGCTGAACCATCTGCTGTTGACCCTAGAGGCAGTTTTGAACTGAGACTATGAGTTCTTCAGAAAGTGTTTACACCCCAGACTCTGCTGTCCTGAAAAACATTTCAGACACAGCTTCAAAGTATTTAGATCAAAGGCTGAAAGAAGGGAAGTTGCTGCACCATAAATCTCAAATAGTATTAAGCTCAATTACATAGATTTTCAGGTGGGATTCATAACCTGAACTGATCATCATTAATACACTAAGAGTAGTACCTGAATTAGCTAGGTTTGAAGTTGTCCTGGGAAGGTCTTTGTTAACCACAATGACTACAATATTGGCACAGACTTAGGTTGGGAGATTTTTCAGGAGAGAAAATAGACATTTGACCGTGCTCTGGGCAATTTGGGAGTATCTGCACTAGCAATGGAAATGGTACTTCAGTTTCCAGCAGGGATTTTGCTTACAAATATGAACTTGGAAGTAATAATTACTAAAAATAGGATGTTAAACACTCTGTCAAGGAGATTATTTTTTAGTATGCCCACTAAAAGCAGTTACTTCATTTTGACCAAGCTTTAAGTTCAGTCACTTCAACATTAAAGCAAGCAGTTCTGAAGAAATGTAAAAGTATACATTTCAAGCAAACCACTCACAAACCAAAACCACAAGTTCTCACAGAAATCTCTATTTATGCTTTACTTGGTTTGCCATTTTTGTTCTTATTACTTCTTCCCATTATTTATTTTATTACTGTTGCTCTTGAAGTAACTTTCCATTCCCACACATTCTCTGCCCATCATTCACCACCTACCTTCCTATAATGATAATACAGAGGGGATTAATGTCTAAATTGCTGAAATCACTGTGTTACTTATTTTCAGTACAGAACATTAAAAAAAAAAAAGGGGGGGGGGGGGGGGGGGGGGGGGAAAAAAAAAAAAAAAGGGCGGGGGGGGCGTGGTTTTTTTGTTTGTTTGGCTTTGTTACTTTCTTAAACATTAAAATAATGTATTTTTATTTTGGTTTTATTTCTTCCTCAAGTCACATAAAAATCTGTGGTCACAAACTCTGGGACTGTGACAGTACTTTTAAAAAACATTTTCAAATAAGTTAAACTCATGCCATACAGCAAACTGCAATCAGGCAATTAATCACATCTTCCATAGAAGTAAATCTGCAAAATTCCTTTCAGGACAATTGTCTTACACTCTTCTGCTGAGAATGTGGTGATGGAGAGGGTTTAATGCCCTTTTTGTATCATTCTTTCCCTCTCCCTCTACACTTCTTTTCTTCTTATCACTTTTTTTGACTTGTAAGACTTAAAATCAGAAATATTTTCAGGATTTTTTCATAATGCTGATGACACTTAAAACACGTTAAAGGGGGCAGAAAGTGTGAGATTAACTAAGTAATTGTATTTGTATGCATTAGCGCAAAAAGCAATTAACTGCTGTAACAGAAGATCTAACAGATTGGTGCCTAGCAAGAGTATACATGACTAATGCTGTGTGACTGTAGCAAGAAGAGCAGTTTGCCCACCGGAGAACCTAACACACTACTATATAAGTAATTCATTTTGAACCCAGATTTTTAAGATTGCAGCTGCCATCTACATTTTTTTTTCTGCTTCTTTTTTTTAATAATCTTTTTTGACAACTCCATCTCTCCTGCTCAGCCCAGTGCAAAGCAATGCAGTGGAAAAAGCATTAAACTTACAACACAAAAATGGGTACTTGTACACTTTCTTCTCTGTCTAGCCCTTATCCCCTTCCTCCTCCCCAAGAAGCCCAGACCCAAGATATAATAGAGGACAAAAGCAGAATATCCACTCTTCTATAAAAGAACAGAACTGCTACCCACTCCAGTGACAGTGGTGGCTGGCTTGATATTAAAGCATTTCTCTCCTCCTACCCACCCCACCCAGCTTCTCCCCAGTGTAAAATTACCATCCCAGATGGATTTATTTGACAGTTCTTTCTTAGCAGTTATGTCAGACTGTAAGATGGGCTAGAAGCAATGTTACTTTGCAAGCAGTCCAACACAGGCCACATCCATGCCTAGTTTACAACAGCATTCATTTTGAAGTGATTGCTTCTAGCTGAAGTGGTATCTGATGTTGTGGTAACATTGAGAAATCACTGGAGTCTTTGAGAGTTTGTCCTTGTAGGTTTCCTGAAGGCTGAACCTCTGGTCCTTGGGAGGAGGGAGATGGATGCTGAGCGAACCCCCACAGGGCATCAGGTTACACAGCTCAAAGGCAACCCAGATACAACAGCTCTAAGTTAAGCAGCTTTCACCCTTTTCCTGTGAGGACCCTCTTAACCTGTGCCTAAAGTCACACATATTATATCAGCTTTACACTACCTTCTTGGAAGACAGCATTGGAAGAGTGATCTGTGACTTCCTGTGTAGCCAAAGCTGGAGGAAATTGCACAGCCCCTCTTCGTCCTCTTCCCTTTCAGTAATACTATCACATATTTCAAAGTCTTCAGTTCCAGCAGATGAAAGACACTTCAGGCAAAGCTTTAGCTACTGAATATTGTGTTTCCCTCTCACAGCAGCTGATAATTTCCTCACATACTTAATTGCATTTTTTTAAAATAGTACAGGAAAACTGCTGCAGAAACTTGACACACATTAAGGGGGTGCAGGAATTGATAAACAACAAAAAGAGTAAAGTTTGATTGCTTTGAAAACAACTGATGAGATCATTCACTTATGAAATAGTGAGCTTGACAGCAAGGATCAGGTGTCCCTGAACTAGCCCCTGAACTGTAACCTTACCATGTAATTAATATCAGCCCCCAGAGAGGTTAACATTTCTGTTCAAGTTGTATTTCTTTCTGCTACCAGTGAGTTTTTCTTCAGGCTTAGGGTACAGTGGAGCTGTTACTACATAGGCTGCATTATCTGCAGAAGCACACTGCTAGCTGGTAGTGGAAAAGGCAACAAAGAGATTGCTGGAGGGCCACTTGGAAATTAAAATTAAATAAATAAAAATATGCCAAAGCTGCAGCACTGGATATGCTAGCTATTGCAACTTGGCTCAGGAAACAGAGAACTTTCCAGGGCCATTTCCAGCTTTTGCAGGAGATTGTGCTCTCTGAACACAGAACAGACTGGGCTAAGTGGGCTTGCCATGCCCTGTCACATTATTCATGGCAATCTTGCCTGTTTTATCCTCTGCTTTTCTGAAGGGGAGGGCAAACAGAAATGTCCCAAATAGCTTTTCCAAAATACAGAAAATACCAACCAAAAAAAGCAAAACATTAAAACCTAAGGCCAGCTTAAAAAAAAACGTGTTGGAAGTCATAGAGCTGCAGTCTTCAAAGGTTTGTTTTTTTCTGGAGAAGGGTGGAGAAGGAACTTTGATTTAAACACCGCCACCACCACATCTTTTGGTTCCTCCTGTTTTATTTTAATTAATGTTTCTAAGTACTGACTTAAAGCTAACCCAGCTTTATTAAAGGTTCATTGAAGGATCAAGAGAGATTTGAAACTGAGCCAAATACAGTCAGCAGAGACAAGTTCAAAATGGCCACTCAGCAAATAAAAAGCATATCATGCTGGTAGTGTTCTGAGCAATCAGCCAATAAAATCAGGCAGCATTTCCAAACACTGCTCGATTTTGTCCCCCTGGCAATGAAAATCTTTTCTTTTAAACTCTTAGTTAATAGGCCTTTGTGTCACTTGTGAAACATTCCTTCTCATTCTTTTTACGAGAACATTGACTCACTAAAGGTTAGTGTTAAATAGGATCTTATCCATATGTGTATTAAGTATGCAGTTATTATCGAAGGTAAATGCAACATGTATCAACAATCTCATACCAGTGGATTCCACTTTTTTTGCCCAATTTGCAGACTTAGAAACAGGAAGATTTTCTAGTTGAAAGGGGTGATAAGACTCTAACATAATATAGGCTGTACATTCCACTCTATATGCAGCATGTACACAACACAGAACAAGTAAGGCTTGTGAAGATAATAAGCTTATTTTAAATCTTGCAGAAACAAGAGCCTTTATAACCCTTCCAGATAAATTTCATCCAGTTGACAGCCTGCCTTGGTGGTATTAGGATTGTGTCTAGGAATGTATTAGTGTTTAATATGGATTAGACACCAATCCATTTATTTTACACTCCATTAGAAGTGCAGAAAATCTGAGATCCTTTATGAAAAAGCCTGAGACAGCATGTCACAGGTATCAAAATATCCCCTCTTCCCTTCCAGTGGTGTGCTGGTTTGGTTACGCAAGATTTTTAGGTAGTGGGGGAAGAGCCCCAGAAGTGGCTCCTGTAAGGAGCTGAGAAGCTCCCCCTGCTCCAAACCCAGGTAAGGAGCCATTAGAGGGACAATAGATGCACCTCTGCAATTAACATACGAAAGAATTGATATAAGACCTGAGTGGAGCAAGCAGTTAGGAAGAGCTGAGCTGGAGAGGCAGAGTGGTGCTGGTGGCTGGTGAGGAAGAAGGGGCAGAAGGTGCCCAAGCAGAAGTTTCCCTGCAGCCCATGGCGAGATGGCAGCTGTGCCCCTGCACTCGTGGGGGAACGTGGTGGGACATTCCCTGAATGTGCCAGGAGGGGTTAACTTGGTCAGTGGACTTGGAATCTGCTGCCAGTGGACTTGGATTATGCAGCCGTGGAAGACCCTAGTACCAGAGCAGCCCGTGACTCTGTGGGAAGCCCAAGCTGGAGCAGCTCCGGACCTCGTGGGAAGGACTCAGGAAGGAGAGGTTCCTGGAGGACTCTCTCCCATGGGAGGGACTCCGTGGGGAAGCAGGGCAGGACTGTAAGGAATCCTTCTTCCTGAGGAGGAAGGAGCAGCAGGAACCACCAGCCTGTGAACTGACTCCAAACCCCATCCCCTGTCCCCCTGTGCTGCTGGGGGGAAGGAGGGAGAGAAACCGGGAACAAAGGGATTTGGGCCCGGGAAGAAGGGAGGGTGGGGTAACATATGCAAGCCCCGTTCTGTGTGTTGTCTGTGTTCTGTGGGTGTTTGGTTAGTGTGAAATTAAATTATTATTTTTACAAGTTGAGTCTGTTTTGTCTGGGATCTTAGTCAGTGAAGAACCCTCCTTGTCCTTTGTCCTCTGTCTTGACTCTTGAGCTTCTGCTTGGCCTTTGTTTTCCCCACCCCACACGGTGTGTGTGCACGGGGATGGGATGGGGGGGAGGGGGAAGCTGAGTGAGTGGCCCTGTGGCTGTTTCTTTGTTGTTGTGTTAGGCCTAAACCACAACAAGAGGGAAAGTTATCCAAGCCATGCATGCTGAACTACTCTTCAGACCCTGTATATAGTACTGTCCCTGTTCACTGCTTCTGGCTTCTGCAGGTTTTGGAGAAGATGAGGGTGAGGCACACTAAAACTCCACATGAGGTATAATGCCTTGGAAAGCATCATTCCCTCTTGCAGAAATTTTTACCCTGCTTCTTCAGTGGACAGGTGTGAAGAGGAACTGTCCTGTGAAAGATCTACATCCGCTCATGAGAGAACCAGGGTATTTTTAGGAAAGAATGTGTGACACATTAGTGTGGACATTGGTGCTCCAAGATCAGCCAATACGGCCCATCATTCTTCCACTTCATTCGGCACAGCTACTTCCCCCTCATTCAAATGGACAACAGGTCACAGCTGTGGCTATATTATTCAAACTCACTCACTCCCCTGTGAGTCTGTCTACAGAGGATATCAGGGGCCCCCATTGCATTAGTGATGCTACTATAGCAAGGCAGTACTTACAGAAATGCATTTCAATTCTGAGTCCTGCAGACATGCTTTGGCATTTGTCCACTTAATGAGAAAATAATCAAAGGCCCAGCTGGTGTAAGTCAGCACAGAAGCAGTGAGCCCAAGAAAAATGTGCCAATTTACCTCAGTGAGGATCTGACCCAAGGGATACATAATGGATGGAGATGTCTAGTCAAGAAGATGTTAGGACGGCTCAAAATGTAGACATTTATCCCCCACTTTCACAGTTCAGAGAGATTCGGCCAAATGGCACAAGCAGCTGGACATCTCTTTCAAAACCATATTGCGTTCCCTAAAGCTGCATTGAAATGAAGAATCCTGTCCACAAAACAGATCAATATCTTGCACTACTTTAACTTCCAATTTTAATGAACAAGGAAGAGGCTGGGCAGTTTAGGAAGAAATTAAATACTTAAAGTTACAGAATCTCTAGGCTGAGGAAGCCAAGAAAATAAGAATTTCCAAACATTTTCTCAGTTTATTGCCTATGGTTAAAACAAATTTATTTGCAATTATGACACCTTCTTTTATTCAACACACAGTTGAGTAGTAGGAAAAAATATAATTACAGTCTGAGAGTTAAAAGAATTGTACAAATTAAATGAGAAAATTACAGGTTATTGTCATTCTTGATACTACCATCAATAGACAGAAAAACTATCACTAAGCTGAACTATTTGAATCTGGATCAGATTAATATTAACATTAATCTCTCTACTTCAGTTTTCTCTTTCACCTCAAATACACATGAGTTTTGAATTAGTAAATAACTATAGCTATGAACAAATAGAGAACATTTAAATTCTGATTTAATTTTGCTTCTTCACTTTCTTAATCTAAGTGGAAGAAAGCTCTCTTTGACATTGTTTGGCATTAAAAATGTAATAAAATATACTGGAGATACAT